>NC_141781.1:19188504-19551336 GCF_054643075.1 Acanthaster planci | reverse complement strand
AATTGCGTTTTTGTTTTAAATGTTTTCAGGGACATGTTTGCTCTTCCTAACAAGAAAGCATTTGAAGTTGTCATGCATTTCTTGTTTGAGCGACTGAATCCACCCATGGCGCACGACAAGTTCAGGCAAGTGGTCTCATTTTGTTTGCCGCATTTACTTGGTGTCATCATTCATTCATCATCAGGCCTTAGCATTTTACTTTTGTGGCAATCGCGTTAGTCAGAGTTTTTCTCAAGATCAAATACCGTGTTCCTTGCACCGAGGATGGAGCAGAGTTTGTACCTCCAGCAGTAGCTTCTCTGCTCTCTGAGTCACTGCTCTGCGCGTCTTTTCATCAGTGTTCTTTCTGGTTTATTTAAAGGGATTGCTGGCCTATCTGCGACAAGAAGCACGAGCAAGCTTTCAGGAAGACGATAAGCAACCAGCTCTCAGAGATAGCAGCTGTATGTTTTAAAAAATGAATACATGTAATTTGTACAGTCAAAAAATTCTTAGTTTGCCTACCACACTTTCATTTGGTATGGTACAGGATGTTTGAGAACTGCATCATATTTTGACCAATGCAAAATAGTTTTAGATTAAACACTTCGTCCTGTAGGAAAGAGACTGTAGTTCTGGAATCTTTGTGGTACGAGCCTCGAGCTTGACCAAGAGAGGGCACAATTTTGCCTAGCGATGCAGGCATCTTTAGTAGGAGGTGCGCTTTGCTGATTCACAAATGGCTATGAAATACACGCATTATGGTTGTATCGCTACCAACAAAATAAGCACTCTCCATCAGCACGATCCTTTTCAACCGATGAGGGGGCGGTTCTGCTCAAGGCTTTGTCATGGCTTCATAATCTACTTTACATTCCGATCTGTGGCAGGTAGCGTACAGATTGTAGGATCGCGATTAACCTGTGAGATGGCCTTTTTTTGTCCATGGGCGTGGCACTTTACCATTGCGGGTATTTGATGTACATTGTAAAGTTGGGTTGGGTCTCAATCAGTTGTTTGTGCCAAAATAACAACATCAGGGCTATTCCAGCCGTGGGGGGGGGGAAGAGATGATCTTTGGAAAATTCTAGCCAACGATTGCATTTGTACCTGCAGCAAGTCAAGGAACTTTGTCATTGCGACTTACCAGAAGGATACAATTTCCTTTTGAAATGCCCGATGTCTCCCAATCAGATCAAGTGTATTTTTTTTCTGTTGCAGGAGGATCCGTTGGCTAACCTGCCTCGGATTGTACCCTCTCTGTTCATGTCGCCCGGCGGTGACAGGTTCTACTCCCTCCTGCTGCACTTCTCCCAGTACGTCCTGATGAAAGTCCTCAAGCAAGAGAACGGTAAATAGTACAATACATCCTAACTGCCTTAAGCTCTACTGTATCTGGGAAGTGATTGTCCACTGCATGTAATGCAGCTTTTGTTACAGGATCATGTTTACTTTGAAATGCGGAGCACTTTCTTTAAACTGTTGCATAGTCCTTTAATAGTTCAGATGATATTTTTCAATGTCATTTAATATATTTATTTTTGATTTATTTCATATATTTTTTAATACTTTGCATAATTTCCATTATTGCTGAATGAGGAAGAACTGACTGATGGATTCCTGGCCAAGGATCCCATTTACAATTACACATGTACCCTTTGTTCACATCCTGCCAGATTCGATGTGATTCCATTACGCTGTGCATCAAACAGTATTAAGGGTAACTACATCTAAAAAATTGGGTCCGGTTGTGCACATTGTGTAACTCTTGGAACAAAAAAATTGACTGGAGTGGGATTTGAACCTGTGACCTCCAGAACACGAAACCAGTGCTCTACCATCTGAGCTCTCCAGCTCTACAGAGCACTGGTAGGGTGTTCCAGAGGTCACAGGTTCGAATCCCCCTCTTGTCATTTTCTTTGCTCATCATTATAATCATTTGTAAGCACCTTGTCAGTTTCCCTATATAGTTTGCTTCATCATTGGAACAAAATAGATATGAAAGTGGTATTTAGCCATCCAGTGGTTGACTGCCTGGACATTTTTTTTTCAATCATGACATAGGCAAGAAGGAGAGGGAGATACTGCAGAGGCCCAGGCTGCTACCAGCCGTGTCGCACCTTAGCCATATCATGCTCAAGACCATCCAGGCTGCCACCATCAGACATCGCCGGCGGTTCCTGGACAGAGCTCAGCGCACGGTGCTACTGCACCGGGAATGGAAGCAGTTTGCCAAGTAAGGGGTTGTCAGTTTGTCGCACTCCCCCACCCTTTCCCTCCCCTAGTCACCACCATGTATTTGGCTCTCAGTACAGCACCCAACCACCACCACCCATCAGCCCCTAGGACAGTGTTGATGTCAAAGCTTGCAACAATACTGCTGGCAAATACCCAGCATGTCTTTTATCACCTCACAACCACAGATGTTGGTAATGTACTAATTTGTGATGTTGACACTGATCAAAGCCAAACTACCACATTATGACAACATTACTTGGTACACGTTGGGTTACAGTGGGGTGCAAAATCCCTTATCCTGCAGAAAATTACTTTTGTGATACATGCATAATTTATATTACTTGTTAATACATGTAGTCGAATGCCTCACAGGCAACTGCACAGCCTCTCAGATCCTAGATCCAAATTGTATGCTCACTGTGCTTTTATGGTGCCATGCCAATAAAAGTCAGCGGCAAAAGAACTATTAACTACTACGTGAATCATTGCCAACACTGCAAACTGACACACAGTTGTGTGTGAGTGTGCTTATTTGTGCGCATTTTAGAAAACCAAGTTATCTTTGTTTCCACAAAGTACAATGCAACAATTCAACAACAGTGCAATCAGTGCATTTTTGTTTTCAATATCTGATACTGATCTTAATTCCACCAGTTAAAAAGACTTTAAGAAATTTTTCTGTAAGGCATCAGGTGTACGAATAGATTTCATGTCGAACCATTCAAAGCATTATTCTCCATTTTACATTGCCTTAACAATCATGGATGTCAGTTTGTGAAAACAAAAATCAGTTTATTGCGCGTCAGTGCCCGATGTGCGCGCACTACCTGATGATAGTTCATGAAACCGAAGTTGTTGGTAACACGGTCTTCACAAACCTGCCCCCACTAGGCAATGAGTACCGATTTGTGGTGTCGGTGACAGTGTAAATGTGGTACTTTTGCCAGTGTTGTAGTTGAGACCACATACGACCTTCACAAGACCAACACAAGACCTCTAGTCTCAATTCAAGTCACAAGCTATTCAAATGAACTGCAACAAAAGCATTCCTTTGTCATTGTTCACCCTGTTTCTTGCAACCGGTCTTGTGCATGGTCTTGTGTTTGGTCTTGTGATGGTCTTGACTCAACTACAACACTAGAATGGCTTTCATTGATCTGTCAACACACCGTGCAGTGAACTGGTGAAGGAACACCGGAACCTGACCAAGCAGCTGCGTGACCTGGAGCACGACATCCGCGACTGCCAGGCAGCCTCCTACGACCAGGCTCAGGCCAGGGGGAGCCCCGTGACAAGGAGGCGGCGATCGGGCGGCATGACGGCCGGGGAGCGCCAGGTGCAAGCCGTGAAACGCACTCAGAAAATACAAAAGGTAAACAAACCAGGGATGTTGTACAGTGGAACACCGCTGTAACGAACACGAAGGAGTCCACGCAAAGGATTCTGTGTAGCAGTCGTTCGGTGTGAAGATTTGTTCTGAACTCTGGCCCGTTCAAATACCTGGTGGCCTGCCCCAGAAAATGTTACAGTATGAGGAATTTTGGAGTACACTCACACACACACACAAATTCAGTTAAATATAAAAAAACCCTGAAATTCCTGCATTTTTTAAAATCTGTATTCATCTCCTGTCTCCACCGCTTAAAGAATTGCACGTGACATACAGTACAGTTGCACTCGTTTCCACTGCTATTATGGCATTTCAATGGCTATTAGGAACCATGCTAATGCAGCAGTGGAGGTGCATACGTGTCCAAAGTCGGCAACGGGATGTCAGGCGAACATTTTTGAATGCCTACTACTTTTTACCTGCTGTTTATTTGGGCGGCCAGAGTTTGCAGACGTACAGCGTACGTTCCCCTCGATTCCCCAATCATTCTCAGGTGCGTGAACTGTGGAAGGCTGTGGATGCATTCTACGTTGCCCAGTCTGCGGAGCGGGACGTGGTTACGTCCGTCTTACGAGAAGTGGAGAACAAGTACCGACTGGACGCTGGGGAGATCAACGTGCAGGTCCCCGAGATGCTGCTACGAGAGTGCCAACAGGAGCTTCAAAGGGTGGGGGATTTCTACTATAAAACAGGCAAAAGTCATTTCAGGAAACTCACCATGTCCGTGGAGGCGCATGCATTTTCGACTCTGTGTTTTGCTGTTGGCAATTTCATGTATGCCAGAATGTTGAGAGACTTTGAAGGCGCGCGCATTTCCTCGCACATCAGTTTAAATTGAACCCCGTCCTTCAAAAATCATGTGACTGAAAATCCTCTCTATGCCACACATGTGACCAAAGAGAAATTATATTGGTTGCCATGCACGTGTAGTCCATATAGGGCTACCCGATTCCCTGATGTCCGCGATTATTAATACAATTATAGCTAAAACCCAGCAATGGAGTGGTTCCATCACATCTCCGTCCCCTCTACTGCTAAACTGTTGGCATGGTTTACTTTTCCTGTGTTCAGCAACTCAAAAGTAAGTTTCACAGGCCTACTTTGCCACTTAAACTAGATTCCTTGTCATTCGTTATGAGATTCAGTGAATGAAATTGTAAATATCTTAGTGTGAACGCCATAGTTAAAAAACTTGAGTCTGTTGAGTCATTACCATGACAAAGTCAGTTGAGCGTTCACTGATGTGTTCAGGAAGGTCATTGAGCAGCCAGTAGCAAACATCCTGCAAGCAACTGTCTATAGTGGCTGGCTGGCTGGCTGTGCCATCCATCGCTTAGCCAGCTTGCTTGGCCTGCTCAGCCCCCATAGCCTGGCCTCGCCTTCTTTAAAGTTTCCTGTGTAAATCAGATAAGTGTTAGGTCATCTCAACTTGATTGTTGGAAGTTCACACTGTGAGCACAACGTGGATCGTGTAAATCCCTAGACATCAGGAAATGCCAGTAAATGGACTCAAAATTTTGTTTTTTGTTTTACTCAAATTTTTTGCCAACAATTTGTTGCCAAATAAGTGGCAGAAAAGAGCACCTTAGTTTCCAGAAATGTTAAAAACAATTTACAGAGGCATCTTCGGGTAATAAAATCAGTGAAATAGAACCAGCTTCCGTTATAAAGGATCAGGTTACAGGTAACCTGAGAAGGGCACTCACCTCACGAAATGTGACAAACTTTTACTGAAGTTTCAGGTTATAAAAATCGATAAAATGGAATTGGTTACTTGTAATGAACAGTCAGGTTCACATGTACCCAATTTAAAAAAAGAAAGAAAATTTCACTGCTTAGGCCCTTTTGTTTCAAACATCTGAATAAAGTGTCCAGGGTTTTTTTCTTCAGCGTAATGTTGGCAACACCTACGAGGGCGGCAAACTGAATCTTCTCACCCTAATCCACCTGTGGAACATGTCTCTTCACCTCTACTTAGAGACCATTCATCAAGGTAAAAGATGGGGATCAGACTTGCCCGGTCCCCTGGACCAATCTAACCTTGAAATTATTGTTGTCAGAAAACGGCTCCGTGAGAAGCTCAAGTTACCAGCGTGCCCCTCCCGGTACTGCTGATTCCAGCATTTTCTCCGAAACAATCGGGAATGGTCCCAGCTTATAGCATGCCATCATTCATACACCATTAAACAGAGAGGCAACTTTTGATCTCCACAGTTGGCGTCCTTCGTACCATTCATGCAACAAAAGCAAACCCATATTGCACACATCCAAAACTGTGCCAAGTTGGCTGAGTGTCTGTCGGCACTCTTTGACACAAAGAGGAGAGATTGAGGCTCTTTATTCGTGATATCCTTCTCTATCTAAAGCGTTAGGGCAAATTAGTGCACACTGTCAACAAGGATGATCTGCAGGCCTAAATATACACATACAGTGTACATGTAATGGTTGTATCCTAGTCTGTACCCTGTGGTCTTGGGTGCAAGACTTGCATGCACAAACATGGTCTGCAACATGTCACAGAGCACAGAAGAAATTCCCACACCAAGTTCCTATCTTTAGCGCTTCTGGGTTGATAGTTTTTCGTATGTAGAAAAGTTTGAATATTTTGAAGGTGTGAATATGAATTTCTTCAAATATTCTTTTTCATTTAGCACCAATGCCGAGATTTGAAGACCTGTCACCTGATTTAGTGACCCAGGTTCACACCCATCATGCACACCTTTCTAACACGCAGGCCATGAGGTAAGCATTGGACTCTAACGATATGTCTATTTCTATGTCTGCCATAACGTAGGATATGGCATTTTGAACACCTGTGGGTATGCATAGGGCCCCTCGGCTTCGCCTTGGTCCCCATGCGTGCCTCGGGTTTTCCAAATGTCATATCCCACATCAAAGCAGTCAAGAATTGTCCGGTGTCTCTCACAAAGTGAGGCTGTATACCCCACGCATTCATGGACATATTCACATGCCATATCCTGGATGACTGCTGCAAGACTTTCAGCACTAGAAACTGCATTTGGGCGGTTAAGGTCAGGGATAACCTTGGCCATCTTTACTACAAGGTATTGTACCAGTAGTCCTCGGGGCCTGTGCATTCTCACTGTCACACGTTTGTCCATGTTCCACACAGGTCCACCCTGACTAACAAACTCCTGCCAGATCTGAAAGCATCGGTGGATCACCTCCACAAACAGATCCAGGGGGGCAAAACGCCCAGCAGGAAAGACGCACGCAGGTCATTCCAGCACAGTGTATGTATCGGTACAGCCTCGTGGTTGTCCACACTAATCTCTGTAGGGGCCCCAAGTGAGACCAAGAGAGGGCACTATTTTCCCAGCAGTGGAAGCTCCTCAGGTGGGAAATGCACCTCGCTCATTCACGAACGACTGTGAAATATAAGCGGTGCGATCACGTCTCTACCCAACCAAATGAGGGGATGCTTCTGTTAAAGGCGGATAAACATCTACAGGCTTCTTTTTGAAACGTAAAGACACTCCTTATCATAACAAATGAGAAGTTTGAACTCCATCAGATGCTCTTTTTTTTTTCCTATTGTGGTCATTTGGAGTTTAAGGCTACATGCACGCCAGCCTGCATGCATTGAGAACCGCAGTGGAAGGAGTATACATTTTGGCTGACCCGTCTCTGGCAAATGTCCGATTTTCACAAAATTGCTGTCAAAAGGATCACAAAGAGTCACTCTCAACACTCAACTCCTGAAAAAAATGCACTGTGGCAAAGCAGGAAAAAGGTTGAGGGGGGAGGGGCAGATTTGCCTCCTCCCCCCCTCTTTTGGGTTGACTTAAAACTTTAATTAAAAGATTGAATTGATTCCATAAAACTTCTTGTGTAACATGCAGTGACCTTTGTCGATTCACTGTTGATTCGCACACAATTCCTACGCGTGGCAAATCACATATTGCAAGATTTGTGATAAGTTCCCATGCCATGTTTATTTAATCGTTCAGTCACTTGGTCTGGCTCTGCTGCCCCCAACGCCACCAGTCTCTTTCGAGCCAGCTTCAGGATCGCAGACTGAAACTCCCATCAAGCTGTCAGCAGGAGGCACACTGAAGAACAACACGTCAACTGGTAAGGAGTCTGTGTTCACATGGCTGCTGCTGCCAAAATGGTTCAGACAATACAGGCAAAAACCTCCCCTTTTCTCACTAGTAGTTTTGCAAATGTTTGAATCCTGTGTAATAACTGTTGCGAGAAAGGCTGTAAAACTGCCCCTGTAATTCGGTATTTTTTGTCACAAGAATTTGTATTTCTTCCGGCACCATTATGATCAGAGCACTCTAATTGAAGCAATGCATGTTAAGCACAAGTTCTTCTCAGTCACTGTCGAATGAAATGGGGCTGTGCCAAGTATCCCAATATCTGAATATTCAATCGATTATTGAATCTTATGATAGGATTTCCCGAAGTTAAATGTTCGAATGCAAAATTCACGGAGAGGAAGGAAGAATTTTTTTTTTTTTAACGAGAAAAAGTGCACTACGAAGGTTTGTTACAAGCAGATTCAAATGAGTTCGGTTTTACAACATCACGTGGACAAAATGAAATGCACAGTAAATCATTGAGGATAATCAACGTATGCCCAGGAGAGAGGCCCTGCTAGTGTGGCTGCATTTTTGAAATACCGAATGGGCTCATTTCGCATGGTTTTTCTCCCAGATACCCCAGAGGCCGTGTCCATGCTGAGTGATACGATCAACAAGGCGGCCCTGAAGCGTGCGGGTCTGGTACAGGGAACGCCCACCAGCACACTAGGGGAACTCAGGAGGCAAACCCAGGGGTGAGGCTCAATAAACTGTCGTGTTCTGATGTGGTGGGTGAATTGTGTTTGAGGTTTTCTGGGCGAATTGCCACAGGTTCCGGGTTTGAATCCAAGCTGAGGTTTTGCACTGCTTGTGTAGGCAATACTCTTTTTCACTACCAGACTACTGTCATGAATATTACCTACCAGCCCTATGAGTTGCCAAAGTTTGCAGAAATATTATTCTCTATTGGTATCTGATTTTACCTCAAAATGCACATTTGCCCATCCATTGTTAAAGAGGGCCCCATTTTCATGTAGCAGTGTTTTTTATTTGGTGTTCTGATAGCTGTGTGAGATTTTTTGACACTCGGGGAACAATTTCGGTTTGTACTTACAGCCATAGTTTCATCAGCCTCTGATTGGCAAACACTTCCAAGTATGACTTACTCAAGGTGGATCCCATTGCTTCGTCAAGGCTTACACGGGTACCTGTGACGACAGAGATGTGACTCCGCCTTCCAAAAAGAAGGAAACCAAATGGCAATAAGAAATACATTTAAAAGGAAATAACCATAAAGGCACAATCACAGCTGTGATGAATACTCGTGAAGTATTAGATAACGAGGTAAAAACCAGGAATGAAAATGTAGACCAGTACAAACATGTCTAAAAAAGGCTGTACTCTTGCAGGGTGTGTCCAGCAACGGCAGAAGCAATTGTGTCAGTAGTTCAAAACAATCCACTAACGAAAGTTGTGTTTACAATAGCTGTTGCAATAAACCAAGCAGTACAGGGTACTGGCGGTCTCAGACTCCAGTCTCTCCATAGCACAATTTTTTTGCATTGGTGACAGCGAGTTTGATGTGGTGTCCATCATCCTACCTCTCTGGACTCGTTCCAAATTTATTTCCACTAGTTTATTAACAGAAAATGTTTTTGCATTCGTGTGATGCCCACCCAGCCAACATTTCAGCCTTAACCTAGCATTTTCCTACTTTAGTTTTACTTTGCTGTCCTCTTTTGCCGTACTTTATCCTCCTCCAGAACGTCGAAGCTGCCCCTCCCAAAGGGAACAGTCATCCCTGAGAGCATGCAGAATCGCAAGAGGGTGAAATCAGCGCCCTCCAAAGTGGCCCCATCGGCCACTCCCTCCACCCAGACCCACCCCTGGCGCCCAAACCTCTCAGGGACGCCTCACCAAGGAGCACGGGCACCCAGCAGCACCCAGAGGAGGAGGGAGGTGAACGGGGACCTGGCCAAGGTGCCCAAAACTCAGCCCAGGAAGGGTGCCGGGAGCAGGCTGGGCAGGGAATCCAAGGAAGGAAGGAAGGAGCTCAAGACAGTGGAGAAACTCAGCATGCAAAAGGCATCATCCAAACTGAAAGTAAGCTTTGATTAAACAGTGAATCCACCACAAACTTTGTTTCCACAGATCGACTGATTTCTTTTGTCTGAGTTACGGTCCATTGGCCAACAAAGCTTGACAGGACCCCTGAGCAATGCCTGATATAAAGCAGTCACTGTTATTGACATTGTTTTGAGGACAAATGTGCTAAAAGCTGTTGATTGATTGGTTGACAGGCAGCAATTTTCGAATAGAGACCCAAAATACATGGCTGCTGATTAGTCAAAAACCTAGAGGTCTGCACTCAATAGGAGGTTGTTCTATAATGAATCACCGGATATGCTCAGATGCCATGGATGAGAAGAAGCAGCTATCCTATAGACAAGTAGTTTTCCTTCGTCTCTCACTCTGTCTTTAGTTTAAGCTTTGTGCCTGGCAGCCATCTTGAAAGGTTGTCTTTTTTTGTTGTTTTAATGTAACACCTGCATATATTGTTTGTTGTATTTATGGGTCTCGAGCTGTAAGTTCCGATGCAACTCCACGTTCTAGCTCTTGGTATTAACAGAGGGTTTAGAAGACCATGGGTAGGAGGGTTATTTCTTAAACAGTGGGTGAACATGCATTTATGTCTTGAGGCAAGTTCTCTTCGCATCTAATAACCTTCAACTGCAGGTGGATTGTACATGGTGCCAAGAATATTCATGCATTTTGTATATACATATATGTCACTAGCAGCATTGATCAGTGATGGTAAATTGTCGGCTGATCAAACTTGGCCCCAGTTTAACAGATATGCTGCTCTCTTCTTGGCTGCTGTGAATTAGGCCTAGCTACATGTATTAACAAAAGGAAGAGTCATCTTGACTTTCGAAGGCTTTCATATTCTGTGATTACCAGGTTGAATGTCCAATTCAAGTCTGCACTGAAGCTATTCTCTCTTTGCGTTTCCAGAAATCTGCTGCAAAGGTCGCAGCACCACCGTCCGTTCAGAGAACACCTGCAGGTGCACCCAAGCCGGCTGCTGCGTCCAGTGCCATGAGGTCCAAAACTGCACCCCGGGCTCATCAGATACTGGCGGAGGAGGTGGGCAAAGTTCACCGAAGGGCGTCTGATCTCTTTTTCCTTGCACATTCATATTTGTTTGTCTCGAGGTTTTGGCATGCCCTCCAAATGATTTTATCTGCTCACAGTAGATTATGTCTAACTCTAAGAAGCAGCTTGAAATGTACTCCTAACATGCCTAACAACAAAAATGCAGTACACTTCCACAGATGTATGTAAAACAGTACACCACTTTTGACTTATACATTGCATATACACATGTATTTATGGCACAGAGGGATCTTATTGGTCTTTGTACCAACTCCTGCTCAATCAGTAGTCTGTTTTACTTCTTTCTAAGAAATTAAAAGACTGTGTATTGCTCCTTGACTTTCATCTATGCAACATTAGAAGTCTGGAGTCTTGTTGTGGGTGGTACTGTGCTAAAACGTTCATGATAGATGTATTGCTAACTCAGCAATATCAACATGTATTTAGAATAGTACAGAGGCATCGTAATTGCCTACCTTTTTCAACACTTTGCAATGAAGCAGACTACATACCTCATGTGAATGATGCATGTACGCATCGGCTACTTCCTACTTCACATTGGACCAAAGTCAAATCAGCCAACATCCTATGTCCAGTAATTTGCACTATTCTCTATACACAATAAGTGTACAGTAAAACTGTCTACCCTTGCGATCTGTGGAATGTTTTCTCGACGTGACACACCACTCAGACATGAGCTTACAGATTCTTTCCCTGGGCCCCTTGGGTGAGATTCGTCAGAATTCTTCAAACCGCTGCTTTTAAAATCTCGAATACCCTTAGTTTACAATAAAGGTCTTTTTACTTGCAAAATTGATGTACATGCAGAGCACAAGAGATAGGTATTTTAAGGACTGCCTTAAGGCAGACACAAATGTATACCATAGACCCATTGCTGCTGGGAGGCCCTCAAAATCTCTGGTGATTATTTCATGGATATTTTATTTATAAGCCTAATCAGATGTATAATAGCAAGCTCAAGCATTGGGTGGGCCTAGTTTAGAGATTTCAGATGGATAAAGTTAGATCTCAGTATCCTGTCTTTTTGTGGTTGATTGTACAGATTGCTGATGCTGTGACATCAGGAGGGAAGATCACACCTGACTTCCTGGAATTGTTGAGGACGCAGTCCCGCGAGAATTCCCCTCTGGAAGCAGCTCTTGACAACCCGTTGGCAGGATTAGGTGAGCGATGTGCCTTGAAATCTCCAAAACTCCCTGACTGTAGCTGCAAAATCAGTGTCCTAAATAACACAAAATGCTTAAAAAACACAAATTGAAAGTAGATATTCACAAAGAGTTTCATTTCTGGCCAGTCATTGCCTTGCTGTACATAGTGGATTGGTCTAGTCAGGGTTTCAGCAGTCAGTCATCACTTATAGCCCAGTGGCTCATGCCAGTTGGAAAGGAACTGTTTCCCCTTACTGCCTGGCTCCATGGGCAAACGCTTAACAACATAGCCCAGCAGCTAATCACGGGTACTGCTGGGTAAACTAAAGCTGTCTTTCATAGAGAATGTTAAAGCAATCTGGTCATTCCTCCACAGTTGACCGAAAGGGTACCTGTCTGGATAACAAAAAAGTCAAGTGTACATGGGTGAATGGCATTCCTCAATGACCAGAGACCAATGAAAAGCTAATTTGACAAAAAATCATTGATAACTTTTGACTTCAGTTTCCCTTAAACATGAAACTAAAGATGTCCAATTTAAAGGGAAAATGCCTGATTGTCTTCCCCCCACCCGCCCAGACCAGTTCCCCCATTCCCAATCTTGCATCCTAATTCACCCTCTGGGAAGATTTATCCACACAAACACACTGTGTAAGAACAAATGACTTAAAATTTACGTTCGACCGGATATGATGAACATTGAATCGGTCTGGTCTTTCAGATCAAGATGCCTTTGTTAGTAAGGACAAGCTGAAGAGAACACCAGTCTCCGAAGCCAGTAGTCTTAGCACCTCACAGATGACATACACCCCTCATCAGACCATGCCAACAAGAACTCTATTTGATTCAGACTCCAGTCCTAAAGAACCTTCTGTCCTGAATGAGGTATCTCCAGTTGACGATGATAGTCTGTTGTCACACGAGTTGGCGGATGGCACTCCATTGCGAGAGAGCCAGGACCCGACATCCAGCGTAGCTGTGGGAAACCTCCTTGACTTAGAGGAGCCAGAACATCTAGAAGGCACTGTCCCTCCTGCAAGGAATCTCCTGAGTGGCATTGATGATGCTGAGGCATCCCCAGGGGCTAGGTTGAGCTACCAGGAGCTGGCTGCCATGGGAGATGACTCCTCTTTGCCTGAGACCAGGCCAGAGTTCTCAGAGGACCTGGAGCAGACACTGGCCGAAATCTTCCAGACCAGAACTCCGCAGCTGTCCATCAGATCCAAAACCAGGATCGCCGCTCGCAAGCATGGGGCCTCACTCTTCAGTTGGAAGGAGGAATATGAAACAAAGACATCCGTACCTGGAACTCCATCACTAGCCAGCAGGGAAGCAGGCCCTGCAGAAGGTCTGACCCCAGACCTGAACTTGTTAAGGCAAGACAGGATAAGAAGGCAAACTGAAAGTACTAGATCCCACCCAGAGCAAGAGCCTGTACATGTTTCACAGCAGGGCAGAAGTCAAGCTGATGTCAGCATAAGCAAAGTGCGGCAAGTCAGTGGTGGGTCACAGAAGAGTGTTACGTTCTCCGATCGGGTTGATGAGCACAGCTTCCTGGGCCAAAGCCTGGCCAGTCTCGACCAGTCAAATGCTGACACCACATCGAGACAGGAATACAGTCTGCAGGGAAGTCCTAGTGACAAGCCAGGAAGTGATGAGTCCGCTCAGGAACCATCAGGCAGTGCACCAAGGAGCAAGACTCCAGAAACTCCAGGACATGATGCTAGCACTTTCCTGAGCGACGTCTACTTGGCACACTCACCTCCGCCAGCTAACAGGCCCAGTGAGGCACTCTTCATGAGCCCCCTGGAAGGCCAGCTGCTGTCAGACTCTGACTTGGGCCCAGACCTGTCCATGAACCTCTCCACTGCCATTGATGACCTGCTAGTGCCCATCTCCCCTGATGTCACACCATCCAGGACCCCCAAACTGACGTCTCGTCAGTTATCAGCTAATTCAACACAGCCTTCTGCAAGGGAGAAGACTCCACCATCCTCACACATATCCGAACATCCTTCCTTTGTTGAGTCGGTGCCACATCTTGTGGACGACATCATTGGCCTAAAATCTGGGACTTCTCTCATAGAAGATTTCTCCAAGTTGCACCTGTCTAGAACAGCACCTGTGACCCCAAACCATAAATCTGTGGAAACGCCTATGAACTTTGATCTGTTAGGTAAGTACTTGTCAGCTTTTTTCAATATACATTTTAGTCTTAAATTTTAGTACTGAATGATAGGTGACTGACCTGCAGTGAACTTTTGGGGACTCAAAAGGACTTTAAAACACAACACTATGTAGCACTCTGAAGCAACTCATGACCTTTCCTGAAATAGCCATCATTCATAATATGTTGCTGCATTCGATGGTTTATTGTGAAGGTATTCTCCCACCAGAAGTCAGATTGTTACATCATTAAGGTTTGGACTTTGATTAGAAAACAACTGTTGTTGCACAAAATATACAAAATGGAGATCAAACCACATTTTTGAAAACTGAGCAATTTTTCAAAAATACCTCGCTGAGACAGCTCGTTCTGACCAGTCAGCAGTGTCGCCATGTGCGAAGTCAAAGACAGACTGCTGACTAGCGTGTACACCTGTGCATCATACCTTTAGTGTTTTCGTGGGGATGCTACTTTTATTGTGGAGAGTCAGTAACATTTACATTTTGAACTGAGTTGGTTTTCGCCTTGTGTGTATTTTATGTATGATGTGTTGAGGCATAGCACTTTTCTTCAGCACCCTCCAATGGGCAGCAGACATAGCCTTGCTGGCTCTTAGAGGAGTGCATTTCTCAATCGTTGCTTTTGATCCAAATCCAGACGAGGATGACTCCATCCTACTGCCGACCTCCCCAGCTCTGAGGCAGGGAGTCCTGGTGGATGTCTCTTCACCGTCGCCCTGAATGCAGCACTTGGCAGCTAAGAGAGACCAGCACAACCAAAGAGGTTTCTGGCATGTGAGCCGTATTGCAAATTGAGACTTTGACTGTGATGCAACTCTGAAGACTTGGGTGTGTGAAGCAAACGGTTTCGTTCCAGCAACGACACTGTGAGCGCTGTTCTCTATGCAACATACACCATTCTCTGTTATCATCACTTGACAGAAATAGGGACTACCTGTGAAACAGTTGGCCTACAGTAGGATACAGATATTGAGTGCTTCATATCAGAGTGGAAAGGGAGAATTATTATCACAAGGTGAAATCTGGACGTCGAGGTGAAGCCGACTGAAATGAAAAGTCCGGATTTTAATTTGTGATAATATACCTCCCATGTCACAGTTTACAGCCACTCGCTATTTGGTTGATACAACTGACCTTCAGATCCACGTCTGCTGCATTGACTAAGTCCAATATGTCCAAAACTGACACGAAAATTGGCGCATCTGTTAACGTCAACTCCATAACTGTATGCTTTTGTCACCAAGCAGCACAAATCAGGTCACAACCACCTCCCCAGGTTTTGGTCAAAAACGCTCTGCTGCTCAAATAAGTGACAGTAAACTATTCAACAAACATAGTAACAATGACTTTCCTAAGTGTTGAATAGTAAATCCCATTCAAAATGGGAAGACAAGACTTTTTGAGCCCTGGTCTGAATGGCAGCAATGCTGAAGGTCACATGATGTGAGGTCCACCAATCAAATGACAAGGATCTCAGTGTCAGTTATGGATTCAATTTCTTTAATGTATAGCTGTACTATCAGGTGCTTCAAATTAGTGCAGGGGACATCTGACAAGTGGAAACACATCCTTTCAAAGTGTATACATTGTATGTAAACCATTTAAAATGTCTGGAATAGACTCTCTGAACTGCAGAGGGTACCTATGCTTTTAGTCATAAGGCCATCATGCCCGTCGTGTTGTTGCACAATTGCAGTTTATGTTTCGCTGCTGAGCTGGATAAAAATGCACGGCAAACATTTGCACAGATGTAGAGTGACTGAGAGGCTGTCTTTACCAGTGGGTGATCTCCAAAGCACACTTTTTCTACCCGTTGGAGATAATTCACGGCACTGTGCACCCAGCGCCTGGTGCCCATGCAGAGACAGTACATTCCAACAGAAATTGGTCCCAGATGACCCATGCCAAATGTACATACAAACCTGTGCACGCATGCTGTGCCTCCCCACACACACTTACCTTACCTACAGGGGTACCTGTACCTTGCCTGGACATTCCTTTGTTTTTGTGTAATGAATAATAATTTTTCTGGCAACAAAAACTATCTTGTGAGCTAGAGGTTGTTGGTCATTTCCTTGATTGTTCCTTTCTTTTCGACACAGCTACTACGAAAGTGCCCACAGCCTCTGAAACTGTTTTCCCAGAGATGGGATGTAAACCTTGTGTGGACCTGGCTTAAACGTCCACACAAGGTTTGCACAGCTGGCATGATGGGGACCTCTTTTGTTGACGGGTCCACACTAGGTACATGTATGATAAGGTTGGCATACTCATAACAGCACATTTGCTATGTAAAAACATGCCATCTCTCTTTTAGGCCTAGTTCTCTCCAGGGTTGAGTTTTTACCCTTAAAAAGTAGTGGACCATGTTAAAGATTGTTAGATTCAGGCTAATGTGAAAGGGTGGCCGAAATCATGGAGATTGAAGTGGTCCCCAAGTAGCGCAGTTTGACTCACATGTCAACGATACCCAGATTCTTGATAAAACCAGTTGCAGTGCCCACTACTTGATTTCTGCCCAATCATTCTGGGATGAAATGATTGTCAACCTAAGAAGTTAAGGGCCATCCATGAAGTACGTACGCACTGCGTACAGAGTGGTTCAAGCCAGTGCGTACCGTACGCAAAACGAAAATCTGCCTTTAATGAATCTTCATCATATCAATGCACTTTCTCATACAAATAAATACCAGAATCAGCTTTTGTGCATCTAAAAACCAGTCAACCACAGTAAAAGTCGACAACTGATGACTTTTTTATAATTATTACTCTGATGCGTACCGTATGTGTAGGGGGCGTTGGAACCACTGTGTACACCATATGTACGGGGAGGGGGCATTTCGTGCGTACATGCTTTATGGATGGCCCCTTACTGGGAGGACTCCTCCCAGTAAATAAGTAGCATTGACGCTGAAATATTGTAGGCATTTAATAAGTGACTTAGTCATGAGTGTGGTATGCCTTTGATTTGTTGATTGTACATTGCACTGGAAACATTTGCACTTCATGTTAGAAAATAAATCTTTCCAAAATGAAAGTTCTTAATGTTATAATGTAAATTTTTGGTAGAAATTTTGCTGCAAGGGAAAGAGAAATGCCAGTGGGTATTTGTGCCTAGTACAGTTCAGTCGCTATATTTTATTTAATCAGTCTCGGCACCATTAATGAACTGAATGTAGAAGTAAGCAATAAAGATTGTGAGTGATTTTTAAATCAAGCTTCAACACTCAGAGTGTACTGCCTGCCTTGCACCTTTTTACAGCAACCTATTGTTACAAAAATTCAATTACTATGCAAATATTTGGACTTAAATAATGTGTTAACTAAGCAGATTTAGAAAGAACTTTAACTTTTTCGGAGATGTTTGTCTCAATTCAGCCAATACACCCATGTAAATTTCTAGTTTTGTGTGACAGCTAATTAAATTTAAGCAATAACTTTTAATCTAAGCTTCCCATAAGAATCGAGTTGCCTTAGACCTTCCAAACATGTCCAAGTAAACAATGTCTCAGAGAGGAGTTTCATTCTAAGCATTTTTGTCTGAAGAAATCTTTATGTCAAGACAAAATTTACCATAAAGATTCTCAGACTGATTTTGATATAATTTGACACAGTCCATGAAAAATCTTCCCATCAAAGGTTCCCGCCATCTTTTTCTAGAACTTGATTTTTTTTGTTGGCAACCCCCCCACATCAAGAGTTATGACCTGATGAAAGTTACTTTTAGAAACGGCTGTCATGTAGAAACATTACATTTCAAAGCCAGTTTCTTAATTAAAATCGAATTCAAAGCCAGTTTCTAAATATTGAACACCAAGTCAAGGAATTTCACAGATCAGATATTTTGAGAGATATTGTTCAGATGCAGAAGCAAATTTTGTGTACAGTTGGGATGAAATGAGCAAAATGTGTTCCCTGTAAATATATTTTTGAAAGGTGAGAGTGCTTTTTAGAGTGACTTTGTTGCTATGTATCCTAGTAACAATTTTCAAATTGTAACGCGCAGTTTGCCTCTGACAGAAATCCCATGAAATCATTGGCGTGCTAAATAAACTCCTCAGTGCTTGCAGTAGTAATGAGTTTTTCAACATGGTGTCTTTAAATATTTCATATTCTCCAGCAGTGATAAATTTATGCATATGCAGGTATATGTACATGTACTTGAATGTATGAACTAAAGCAGCAATAAGGTTGCAGTTACCATAGCAGCCAGGCCAAGCAACCACGAAGATGCAGCTCTCCAATTGGCCGCATTGCAGAGGTCGGATTCGCAGCAGGAGAAGCAGGCTCCGGTGCCAAAGGTCAAGAAACAGTCATCCTCACACCTTGGAACACATGACCGGTCAACGTATATCTTCTCGTCCATGTGATATGTTGTTTTAGTCTGTGCAGATGTTAAAAAAAAAATCAATTGAGCTTATATCTCTGTTAAATTTTACAGAAATGCTTTACATACAGCTAAGCTTATTCGTGAGACTGGTAAAATCGGCTGAGGAGAGTCACCAGCCATTGGTTCTGGCGGTTTTAACAGTTCTCTTTTGCAGATGTATTCTGCCTGTCAATGGTAGACCAATAAACTGTGCTTAGTCACTGAGTATCATGCTCACAAATGTCAGATTTCTGGCTTCTTAAAACTCGCAGTGGTTTCACATGATCACGGCTTTGGTCGCTAAGTCTTATGCTTTACTACAACAGCTTACTTGCCGTCCAAAAGCGGTATTTTCCTCGGTAAAATTCAGCCAGCTTTCTAACACGGCGTCCGAAACTTGCTTCCAGAGCTGAAGCTCCTGTTGTCAGTGTGCCTGTGTGTCTTCAATTCGTACAAACCTACAATACATCGAGCTTGAGACGGACGCAGCCCCAGCCTTTCCTGTTAACGAGCTTTGGAGCGGTTCTCGTTGCCGCTTAGAACCTGTTGAGCATGTGATAATCTAAATGAAACCTTCGGAACCCAAGCCCGTTCAGACACAGGGGTCTCCTTTTACCTGACAAACACCGTCGCACGTCGTCTTGTTGGTCGTTTGAGACAAGTCAAGCACTTCGCCGCATTTGTCGACTTCCACTACGTCATCGCAGCGCGATCCGCAGAGTGGAGACAGCGCGATGATGCCGTGGCACGAATAACACTCGATGCCTGGTGGGGAAAGTAGCATGAAAAATAATGCCGAGTCGAAGGGCAGTGTCTGTGAAGCAGGAATTTGTTTTTCTCTTCATTGAGTCGATTACAACTTTGAACAGAATGCATGCTGTGTTTGCTAAGAGGAATCCAAGAAGAGAAAACGGGGAAGTGGTATTTAGTCAGGCTTCCGATGAATTTATAAAAAATAAATTTCTAAATCAGTTTCTAAATTACATACATTGTGTACAGTACCCGGTGTCATACTTTGGACTCGGAACTTACGGACTTATGACTCGGCAGTTGAGGCAAGAAAATCAGTACAGAATTCCACAGTGTTGAGACCAGTCCACAAAACAGATACAGCGAGCAATTTGCATGGTGTTCTGAATACAAATGTCTACCCGCGTTTGGAATTTAAGCAAAAGCTGCACCATGTTCTTTTTACCTGATACAACTGCATATGAGGGCGAGAGAAAGCCAGCTAGGCCGACTGTTAGCAAAAACAGCAACATGTTGATCCCGATCAGACGCTACCGAGACCTCTACGATTCTCGTCTAGGCCTTTCTGCAGTTTGTGGAGACAACGAAGAGAGCCTGTTTGCCTGCCTGCCTGCCTCTTGAAATGCATTTTTTTCATTACAGATTTCTTTCTTTTTTACAAGTTTAAGCGAATTCCATAAGTCCCAACTCTTCTTTATCGCTCTTACCTAATTTTACGCCGTTGTCAACATGTCAACTTCAAGCTGGACAAACCAATACGACCTTTAAAGCCGAACTGTGACAAGTTTTTGTCACTTATTTTCTACCCACTTGCATGTTTTATTTTCCCCTTTTTGTACAACCGCATCAGCTGTGCAAAAAAATGATTCTATTTCAGAAAACGCAGGGAACTTTTGCGCTCGCGTCTGACGCGCAGATGGGGACGCGCAGTACATAGTGCTAATCAAAGGTGTCCCTTTTTGAAAGCACATCCCTCCTTCAAAAAGATACACATTTTAGCACATGACCAAATTTTACAGCAAGCCTTCGTAACGTTCTTATTAGTTTCAGGAGACTACGCCAAGACAGTCTCAGCAGACTCAGAACTGAATCTGCTTGCCCTGACGAAGGTACCGAGTTACCGAAAGCTGTCGGCAATTACACAGTTCAGAGCACTGATTATATAGCCCCCCCATTATATCTTTGTCTTTATTCTGATCTACGATTCATATTTCTCACGCCAAGACTGTTTATTGTGCAAGTCTGCGTAAAGCAGTAACGCTGTTCTTGGAGGAAACCTAATTAAAACCTAATAAAAACCTAATTAATGTCATTCCTTTACTTGGAGCTCTCGCCAATATGCTAACGATAAGACTGTTGGTGAATTTCCATAGAGCTATGTGCATTTCAGATAACCCTGATTTCAGACAGGCGTTCTATTCTCGCTGATCCAAAATCCAAGGCGAGATAAGTTTGACGTCTGACACAATAATTAGGAGCAACTGGGTTCGCCTACAAGCGAAAGATTGTCACTTGGAGCCGTTTAGAACAACTCAGGAGTTTCTGACGTCGCTCTGCTAAAGCCGAACTCGGTGGACTAATGACCTTATGACATATCCCAAAATCCATGCAGACAAAATTTTGTGAAAATATGATACTAAGTAAATGATCTACAGAATCTTGCATTTCTATGATGATACGTGTGGAGACGGTATAGCTTCTGTTCTTACTATAAAAAGACAACACTTTCTAGAGCATGTGTGCTTGATAGATAGAGCATGCGTGTTGAACGCACGTGCGCGTAAACGGCCGGCTCCCATAATTTTGTTGAGCGCCCTCTTCCGGTGTGTTTATTTTGCAAAACTTTCTGCGAATGACAACGCACGATTTGACAGAGGAATTCGTTCAAGAAATCTGCTTTTCAGTGTTCGTGCTCTTTTTGGTGTAAAATTGTACCGAAGGAAGCTCCAGTCCCTTCGTGTTTGGTTGCGGGAGCAGTTAAATCTACAGGTCGCTTGAAAATAGAACAGATGTAGGCCTAGCTCAGCATAATGTCTTCGATGATCCTTGTAACGTCAGTTTTTATTCTCGTGTTAATGGCGTCACGTACGTGCACTTTGGCTGCACAAAACAGCACGGGTAAGTTAGGTGGCTGGCCGCACTCTTATCATTATGCCAGTTCAGCCTCAAGTGAGAGTTACTTTTCTTTCATTTATAGCTTGTGACCTGCATGGGATTATGACTGTATAATTATCAAAAGACCGATAGCCACAATTGCTGTTTTTTTTAAACGCCAGCTGGTAAACACTCATTGGGCACCACCTACCTTTGGAACGAGCCTGGTTAGCGCTAAGCTCGGTGGGTCCGCCTCATTATCGTCCTTTGCTGAGAGTTTTGCAAAGTCCTCTCAGAAATCACCAAAGATGGCGATCAAGACTCGATGTGTTTTTTTTCCAACATGACCATGTGGCTATTCCCTACTTAACTCTTTTGCCAAGTGTGGGATGACAAGACAAAATCTGAATTCCTACAATAAAGGGATTATCAATTTGAATTGTAAAATACATGTGTATTTGGACAGTTGACATCAGTTGATTATATGCAGTCAGAATTCAACCCTATATACCGTTATTTTGCTTCCCGTAAAGGCTTAGAATGTTACCAATGTCATGGAGTCATGGGGGAAGTCACTGACTGTGGAGTCAATCTTCATCCTGATGACACCCTCAACACGACAAGATGTGCCCACAGCTGTGCTGTGAGTAACGGTAGAGGCGACTAGACCAGTGTATGGGGTATTCAATTGGGGTGAAATGCCTGAGGGAGATCCTGGAGGGATGCGTACAGTTTTTCAAGATGAACATAGATGCTTTGCGTGGTAGCCATCTTGCATGGCAGTTCTGTTGTGTTTTTTTTTCCATGGGGGAAGCCTCCTTGCTGCATACCCTGTGGAACAGAAGCATTAGCCTGCAAGATGGCAGCCATACAAACCCTCTGCTGTGGGAGATTTGCTGAAACATCATGGATTAGATAATGTTTTTTTGTGAGTTTGAGTGGTTCTGAGAATTCGAAGAATCGGCTGCTTGAACCAGCTCTTTGAACCAGTCGTGGTTCTGAAAACATCAAGTGCTTCTCAGAGCCGCACTACTCACAAAAGACAGGAGCTCTCATCAGTGGTGTATCTAGGGGGGGGAGGAGCAACGTGCCCCCTGACAATTTTTGTTTTTCAAAAAGAATACTTTATAGGTGAGAAGGAAAGAAAGTAATCTGCATAATTTTATTGATCAATATTTGCACCAAAACCCTGAGAAAACAACACCAGCAAATAAAAGCAAGGTTGTCGAGACCTGCACCGAAAACTGGATACCCCACTGGCTCTTGTGGACTTCTGCAACCTTCTGTACATCATGCGTCTCAAAATGCACCCTGAGCAAAGCTCACAGTTCCTATCAGAGGATGGGAGTTCACGTAACTCATGTTAATTCCCAACGGATGACTCTGATTGTGTTGATTTCTCTTGGAATTTCATCTAGAATAATAGGGTTAGGGTTTCTGTTCTCTGTGACCCGCAGAAGATCGTCACCTACATGATTGATCAGAAAATTGCCATAACCAGAGACTGCGTTGAGCAGTGCGAGGATGGGTGCGTCAAGGACATTGCCAGCCATTGCTACTACTGCTGTAACACAACATTGTGTAACGGTTCTGCAGGACTGCACGATCCCACACCAAGTCTGGGCCTACAACTTTGCATCAGCCTCATGCTTGTTACATGTCCGTTTGTATTCCTGACTTAACTACAAAATTAGTGTGCAAGATATCAAGGGATGGGGCGATGTTTAGACACCTAAACTTTAATTTTCTTTCAAGGAGTTCCTGAAAAATTAATGTCACATTTCCCGCCTTTGCATTGACAAACATTATGTCCACGAGACACAAGGCGTTTGAAGGCTGTTTCATTAATGTTGAAATTTGAAAGAGCGTAATTGTCAAATGTTTGTTTTGATAAATTTAATAGGTATTTTCCATTACTTTGTCAAGGTTGATGATGAGCCTCAATCTCTGGTATTTAGTAGTAGGTTGGTTCACAGAACAATGACAGAAAAAAAAAGGAAATGCAACCAAAAACTTGTAAAGGTCTGTAAAGCCTGATATATTTATACTAGCTTATGTTGTGTATGCACTATTTACTGGTGACTGTTGACATCCGATCTGATATCTGATCTGGTCTGTTTGTTAGCAACTAGCTGTGACGTCATCCAGTTTTTTTCGAAACTAATATCAATTAAATTGATGCTTGTTTGACAAGGTTGGTTGGAGGGTTAAGATACAACAGACTTTGCTGAAATCTTTCAATAACTCTGAAGCAATTGTCTCTTCATTGCGATTACATTGCATGTAGTTCTGTTAGTTGCCTATCCCCAGCCTAACCCTGACCGTCTGGTTCTTGTGACTGTTTTTAAGGACCGGTGTCTGGCGAGTTTTGTACTATCCAGCTTGAAAATAAGAATCGTTCTAACGCTACACGCAAGGGCAGGGGGGCATGCATGAAACCAAAAAGAAGCTAATTGTTGTGGTTGTTGAAAATCAACGGGAGAAAGGTAATTTAAAGTAAATTGGGGGGGGGGCTATTTTTCGTTTCCTTTTTTCAAAGCATACCCCCAGAAAGGCCGTAAAAGGTAAATTTCACCCTCCCCCCAAAGAAAAACAAAACAAATTAGTTTTTAATCCGCCCTTTGGCTCTGGCTGTTGGCCGGATGGTGCCCCGAGGAAGGAGACTATAGTGATTCCGAAAGTAACCTTCCCCACTTGAAGAAAAAAAAAGGTAGCCTAGAGGGGGCGGGGGAATCTTGTCACCCGGGGTCCGGTCCCGGCTTCCATGAGGGATGTGAAATGAGTTGGAAGCGCCGGCAACAGTGTCAAACGGTAATAACACCTTAATTCTGGGTGCTAGGGGTGAGGATTATTCTTTTATCTGATAAAAAAAATGGACAAACCTTTCACAAAAATGCCCATGTTTGGTCCCCACCCCTTCCTCGCCGACAAAAAAACTGGATCTGCCACCGACTACAGGAGCAACGAAAGACGGATGCAGTACTGCAATACAATTTTCTTCATTCATGAAATACGATCCCTCCGTAAATGAACTTAGATCAGTTTTTGGATAATATAATTATTATAATTATAATTAATTATTATAATTATTAACTTCCACGCATTAAATTTTTGTTTTGTTTCCTCTGGGGAGTGCTTACACAAAAGTTGGGTAGAATTATTGTAATCTGCTCCTACGTCCCTTATGAGCAGTCTTTTTTTTTTTTTTTTTACAACTAAACTGAGCTGGTAACAAAGTGGCCCTAGTGCCGCGGAGGCTCTACAGTTTCCCTCTTTCTTTTCGTTCAAGGCGGGGGTGGGGACTTGCCACCCCCCCAACACACAAAACCCCATTCCCCGCCCCAGGCTCCTGAGCAGGATCGTATCTCTTCAAGACGCCCGGGCCTTTGCCAGGTTTTTGTTTCTAATTAACGTTCTTTCTCTGAGGTTAACTTTCCAAAATGTTTAGGCTGTGAGTTCACTGGTCAATATAGGAATATACTGCATCGTGGCCATATAAAATTATCATTAATTTGTTTATTATCTATTTTCACCGTTCAGATCTGCATGTTTTTTCGTTCACCGCAGTGGGGTACCGCTTTATAAAGTGATGTGTCTTTGCGAATTTCCGACGGACGGTCGGCGAATTTCACGAATGTGTTTGTACTGAGCAGTCCGATTCCCCCAACCGTTGACACTTGCATCGAGATGTTATCTGAAACTCTTTTTTCATGCGTAGCTAGTTCCCTGCAAAGTGCTAGTATACCGTTTCTAAAGTGTTTGCATTTTCAATTCTAAATTGTTAAAGGTCCACTCTGTGCCCCCCCCCCGGCCACATGCGCCACCTCCAAAGGCCCCGTCCCCCTCTCAAATTCACAAATTTCACCCCAGTGTGCCGCAGTACATACGGCGTCGCTTGAAAATAAGATACCATTGAATTTGCCTGGTTAACCCGGAAGGGAAAATTTAATTTTGTGTGAATAAGTCATCCAGTGGGGAGAGACCGTAGGCCGAGAAACGGGGAGGGGGGTAGCTAGGTTAGCACTGCAGGTAACTCAGCAGATAAAATTTCGATCCTAGTCGGAGAGTATCGATCCTCGCAGGTAATACCCTTCCGCCTTTTGTAGTTCACGGTGTGCGGGCATCAATTCTGCATTACGGTTTTTATGCTGGTACACCAGGCAGTGCTGGCCTGAGCTTCCTGCCTGGTGGGCTTGCATCATCCAAACTGGGGATTCCGTGGTGCTCCTCTGCCCAAACAACCTATCTGTAATATCAGCATGCAATCAGCAATTCCGTTTTAATTGATACTTATCGCTGGTAACAATGGTCTAACGTTGAGTGCATTTTTGCCAAGATGGTCGGATAAACTGTAAAGCAGCTGCTGCGCACGTTTTCAATGGGGGGGATATACCTCCACGCGGAAAGGAACAACGGGTCTTCCACGGCCACGCACGTGCGTCGGCTACGTAGAGGGCGCCCTATCAACGATCGATTTGCAATCCTTTGCGAGTTGGTCGTTGATTTTCGGATACTGAATTTGTTGTCTCCCCAATTGAAGAATTAAATAAATCTATCTCAACATTCGTACAACCCGCAAGGACCGGGGCGGATCAATCGTCTTCAAAAATGGGGGCACCTTAAATGGTTTTGGCCCCAGGAATAATGCTAAATGAGAACAGAGGACAAGTAAAGGAAAAGTTATGGTATATCCCAACAAAACAAGCGAAAATGAGAGGGGGGAAGGAGTAAATGAATGCACCGCCCCCCTCGCTATTGAACCTCCCCACTGAAAAGATCAACTTTTAGGGACAACATAGTCTAGGCTGACGGGGGAAAGCTAGAATGACAAGTCTGTGTAATTTCACCAAACCGGTTTTGTTTTTGTTTGAATGTTTTCTTTCTCTTATTTTTACTTCGAATAAAAGGGCAATCTTCAGACCTAGAAGGCCAGGTGCAATTAGTCGCACCGTCCAGAATATCTAGACAAAAGACAGGTGTCAGGGTTAGAAGAGTTCAATTAGCATAATCAGAAATGACTGTTTTATTGCTAATGCCTTGTGCACTGAAAATGAGCTCCGGTCTACAAATACAAGTATCAATACAAACATCAGTTCTACTAAAAGGTTTCGTAATACCAAATCCTATGTAAGTAGGTTATTATTTTATCCTCGCCACGGCAACAGGAGGGCAGGCTCAGGCTGCTGAAGTGTAATGGACACTTAAAATACTGAGTGCAACTGAATTCACTTAAGTTTATCCAATCATATTGTTTGAGTGTAGCCCAGTAGCCATCCGTATGCTGGGGTGGGGCCAAATTTGAGCTTTTTTTCCTCTGTCCAATTTTAATTTTCACCCCTAACCCCAGGGGCGTACGTGACCGGGAATGTGGGGTGCGGTACCCCCCCCAACAATTATCAAGTCGGCAAATATTGCTCCAGTCGGCATATGAATCGAAAATTGGAACATAAATGATATATGTTGTCCGTCGGCGTTTCCTCCGTCGGCAGAAATGTAGTGTACTACAGTTTTCATTTTCTGCACTTTGTTTTTATTTACATGATGCGAACAATTAAGTTACAAGTCGGCAAATTAACTCTGGTACACCCCCCCCCCCCGAAAATTTCCTCGCTTCACCCCTGCTTAACCCACTCTCTGAAAAAGGAAATTATAAAAGCGATGGCACTTTTTTTAAGTGCTTGCATTGTCCATTCCCGAAAACGGCAACATTTATTCAGGCGGGGTAAACGTGTCTGTCAGCCTGTTTGTACCCTGCAGCTTCGCACGTGAGACGAACAAACCCGCAGTTGTGCTGTTCATAAGGTCGTCGATCTTTGAATTTTAAATGCTTCAAGTATATCTGCACCAGAAAGATCCGAATAGCATACGGTTGGCCGAATGATCCGGCATACACGCGTCGCCACATAACTAGCCGCCTTGCGTGTAGATTCCTTCCTCGACGCAGGTCCCATTTTAACAGTCAAAATGGAGCAATCAGAACTGCCGTAAGTATAAATAAACCTAACTGTTCATAGTAGTACCTTTTCTGTTTACATTAGTCGCGAAACGGATGATTTCCACCGTGTTGAAAATCGGCAATGGCGGCATGATTGGCACAGGCATAACGTCGTTACAGTTACACGTAACGTTAGACTCGGCTACATCGACATGATCGACATTGTTGTAGTCAGTCCAAGTGAAATAGGCTAACTCATTAACTGGCCATGCCGGCATGACGGGCGTATTCGAAACCCTGTTTTCATCCTGGAACTCACGAACAGTGTTCTCGGGTTTTTGATTACGAACGCCGAAGTGCAAATGGAGTGCAGCTAAAAATTAGGGCTTAGGCCTATGCCTTTTTCAAGTATTTGCCATTTTAGCACAATTTCCTGTAAAATACGTTGTCCGCCGACGTATTTTAATTTCAACACAGCATTTGGAATTCGGGATACAAGGCACTTGTGAAGGACATTTGAGCTGTCTTCGCCAGGTAAACATGTGAGAAAAAAACGTTGAAAAACATTTTGCATTGTAGGGGGACTTTTACCCTGGACGTCAGTCGTAGTGTAAATGAAGACAATGTCTAACCTGGGCATGCTGGGCTAGGGCCTAGGCCTAAATAAATAAAAGGATCAAAGATGTCCATATTCATGATCTTACCATAAATCAAATCCTGAAATATCCATTGATATAAAATGGTCACGGTGAATTCTGTCCTGCAGCCATGTATATTTAGTAAATTTATTAGCCTTTAGTTATATTTTCCATATTGTGAGTGTTTTCTATTTTATGCAACAAAATTAACATTACATATAAGTTGTGGTAGGCCTACGTGCCTTTTTCCGCCGTCTTTGTTCTTGACGTTTTCCATCCACTCCCTAGCAAGTGAGGAGTGAGAATCCTGTTCGCGCACAATGCTTTTGTGTTGATTCTCGTCATTCGAAACCCCGTTTTCAAGCCCACCCAACACAAGAATGAGGTTTGGAATACGCCCGATGAGTATGAATTGCTTTTTTAACATTTGGACATGGTCGCTTGACACATGTTTAAGAAGGCAATTCGTAGAGCCCAAGTTACTCGGACTAGATAATTGTAAGTCTCACAACTAAGAGAAATCTGCACGATCTATGTGTACATTTGATGAATCAGGCCACGCGATTTGCATCTAGGCCTGGGCCAACTGGAGTATTTCAAAATTAGCAGATAAGGGGGTTCTTTATTTACTTTGTGACTTAATTCAATTTTCGAGTTCACTGCTTTGAGAAAAATTGAAAAAAAGGTAATCGTTTTGAACACTCAAAGTGCAAACTCGTGTGATTTGTCTTTCAAAAATCCATGGGCCACAGGATGCTCCAGAGTGCCTAGATAATGCACAGGCGAGGTTTATTTGCAGATCAGTGGTAGCTGTCCAACAGTGCATTTTTTCTTAGGCTTTGAGCACTGTGAGTGGTCGGCAAGGTTACCTTCAAGTTTAAGTATCTCCTGCAACAGTGTGACGCTGAGAATTTATCGAATAAACAACACTTTGTCGTGCAGTGAAGTGACTGCAGTCACTGCACGATCGTTCACACAGTCATGGTTCATCGCATGTACATGTACGTTGGTTAAAAACCTTTCACATAAAGTGTTCATGTTCACTGCCACTTAGTCAACCCAAGCTTAAGCCTTTGTAATGGTTGGAGGGTGCTATCATCAGCCCATGTGCATGATCAGTCCATCATCGTGTTGCCTATTTGTTCCTGCATTAGGATGTGTATTACAATTCCTCCTACCATCAGCTCATCACCTTTTCTTCCCAACTCGCAGTTGTGGAAGATTGTTTTGAAAAGGAGAAGTAACGTTAAATGCCCATGCAGGGCCCAAGATTACCTGCACAAGCTCAGCCAGTCTTGCTAATGAACAACCACGTCCAACATCTTCAGGCGGAAACTTTACAAAATGCGGACTAGAGATACTTATTTTCACCATGTCTACATGCATTTCAATAGCATTTCGAAAAAAAAGTGTGGGATTTCATTAAGGCCTGCAGATGTTATTTTGTTAATTGATTAATGTATTTATCAAGCATCAAGACAGTCAGCTTTTTTCTCTGTTGTTGATTACACCGCACATGAAAATTTAAAGGAAATAACAAGCAACAAAGTCATTCATAATGAGAAAGGAATTGAATGCTGACATGTAATATTTACTAGTTATGACACACATGTATTTACAGACTTTTTTCAACTCTATTCTCAGGAACATTTACGTTGGAGGGCTGAATTTTGAGACAAATAAAGGTAAGTACATGTAAACCGTAACCAGACTTGCAAGCAGTTATACGCGCCTGTGAGAACACCGTGTGAACCTACATGTGCCCTAAGCTGTCCGGCGTAAATGGTCTCCGCTGATAACTATCACATAGATGTATTTGCACCAGACCTACCAGACTGCTACATGTTCAGGTGTCTAGAGTGATATTTGTCAGGAGGTTTTTTTCCTAATTTCTGGAGTTTTCATTTGATTCTTTTGAAAATCTGGAAAATCTTGAGTTGACCATTCAGGTCTTTCTGTGAATAAAATTTGATTTCGAACGCAGGTTTATACTACAGCTGAGGGGCCCTCAAAGCCTCAGGTGATTATTGCGTACGTGGATGTTTCACGCTTGTCCAATCTCACCCTTGATGTACATGTAATATACACGTATGTACATGCATGCTGACGCTGTCGTGAAACACTGAATATCATGTGAGCAAATTTGCTAACTTCAAAAAGTCTGGTGTCTCAGATCCCCCCCCCCAAGTAGCACAGTTTCAAGGCATCTGTACCATACTTCAATCAGCAACGCTTCCCGGCAAATTCTGCCAAATTCTGATCCTTTTCCAAAGTGGCTTTTGGTCCACATTGAAATTCACTGCTGTGGTACACGTGGGTCTTGAAATATGATTTAGACTTCTTAAAATATGTATGACTTGGAGAGTTGTAAGGGTAATACTCACTCTCGTGATTGTTCTCGCTGGTATACATGCAGCATCCATTCAGGATTCATTTCATGCAAGCCAGAAACTTGCATAGACATATATGAGTTTTCAGATTTGCTGACATGATACAGTGTTTGAGGACAATATGGCTCATGCATGTGTACATGGATGGCCTACTGGTGTGAATAGCAACAGTGTTAGAAGATGCCTGAAAGTGGCGACCATCAACAGCAAACGCTGTCGGGCTAATACACATGGAAAAGTGCCACTTCTTTGAGTTGTTTTGATTGGAAAAGACCTCACCAAGTGAACGATTCATTTGATTTGAATTGTTGCCTTGAAAACTGCAAGCCTTCATCGGTTCTTTAAACTGAAAATGGAGCAGAAAATGTGGACGTGTGCAATGTTATGGGTGCACTGCCGTACATGTGTATAGATCTTGAGGAATAATACCTTTTAACCTTCCGGTTTTACCAACCGGTTTTCCTGACGAGCACTTTTTTTATGTTTGGGGAAAGAAATGCACAGGTTGGCCCCACCACAGTATTTGAAGTGAACTTGTCAAAATTGAAAAAATACAGACCTGATGAATCGCTAGATAGTATGCATGGTTTTAGCCTGAGGCTAAGAACTTTGAATGATTGTAAAAACAAAAGTGTATTTTGGATTGACTTGAATCTTCTCAGTCATGTTGCTGCTGAGCGTCTTACATGCCTGTCAAGTTTCAAAAAGATTACAAATGTAGGCCGGGGGATTTCCCACTCCCTTCGCTGTTTATAGACTCTATGAAAAATCCCTGCTCTTTTAGGGTTAAGTACTGCCTGTACTTACATGACTTACCCGGGGCTGAGATTTCTCAGCTTTTTAGCTGATTTCAGCCTTTTTGGTTTCAGATTTCAGCTTTTTTTCCTCACTGGCTTGTTTACAAAAGTATGGGAGATTTTTCACAGTTCAGCTTCTTGATGCCTTTTTCAGCTGTTTGCAGCTGTTTTCATCGTTGATCAGTCTCACCCCTGCTTGCCAGTGCAGGATGGTGAAGAACATTCTCATTTGGCTACTACATGTAGGGCCTACATGCACATGTATGCACTGTACGTTATGCACCACTGCCACACGGCATAGTCACCAATGTGAAATGTCACGTGTACTTAATGCGTTTTGCTTGTGCCCAGCATATGTTTGTTTTTTTTTTGGTATAACTCATTCGTTCTCATGCAACCATCCATTGCCAATGTAGAACGGTTTGCGCAAACTATACATGTACCGGTAACTGGCCCAAGTGCCTTGCCCCGATTTTTTTGAAATTCTCCCCCCCCCCCCAGTGTAAAGTTGAAGTTTCCGTGTGTCATTTCCATCAACAGAGACGCTGGAGAACCACTTCTCCCAGTTTGGCAAAGTCAAGTCGGCAGTGATCATCAAAGACATGGGCTCAGGCAGGAGTAAAGGCTACGGCTTTGTCAACTACTTCACTGTGCAGGACAGGAACAACGCCCTGGCAGTGCCATGCCATGAACTGGATGGGCGCGCGGTACGATTCCTCTCTAAATTCTTCCCTGTTTTGGTAATTTTTGTTACATGTGTACGCCTCAGGGGTATTGTTTTTTTCTTGTTCTGTGTCGGCTTATTTCCGCCCACATTAATTAACGCCTGCGCGCCGGTAATTCTTTTGACCGTGACTGCTGGGCTGTGGTATGCCCTGAATGGAGGGCTTTGTCCATCAGCAGGCCCCATTGAACCAGCAGCTGCATGGTGAATAGACTGTATCTGTGATATTGCAACGTAGGGGTGTCCGCATTCCCAACTACTGACCGTTTTTTCAAACAAGATACCAAAAGTACAGTCCTTCACAAAGTTTGGCGTCCGACTGACCCTTCATGGTCATTTGCACAAAATTTTTCTACCGTATCGCCACTGTTTGAAATCGCCGCGACAACGTCGCAGAGTTAATCTCCTCCAGCAGCTGGCCCACGGCCCGCAGCCACCGGAGGGGTCCACACAACCTCCACAGATCAGCTTGAGCCTCTGTAGAGACAAAGTCTACGGGAATCACTCAAGCGTGAAACGAGCCCAGGATTGCAGAATTTTCTTGCGCCTGTTTGTCAGGTGTTGCTTTAGTGGTAGACTCCCACATCCAAATGATTTCCAGGCTACCCCGACAACATCCAGGGCTTTTCCCAGAGCCTGGGAAACGGAATCCGCCACACCCCCTGGATATTTGTCTCTGATATGGCCCTCTCATTTTTTTTTCATGTCAATCTTTCAGAGTTTTTTTTTCCCCAAGTGTCCTTTCCCGTCGACATGCTTACTGGCCACTGAGTGAGGCCACAAACTTCAGATCAGGCATGGGTTTATTGCTTTCTTGAGATTGTCTGAAAAAGCTGGTCTCTTTTAGGGTCAACGGGTGTCTGTGAAAGAGCAGTGTGACAGCAATGACCTGGATGCCCAAGCTAAAACTTTTTTGCACTTTAGGCATGGCTTTACAATAAAAGTACACCTCCATGTAAGTTGTCCTTCGGGTCAAAAGAAGGAAATTAACCTCTGTAACTTCCATTCACATTTGGCTAATTTCTTCTCTTTTTTCAAAATTTCCCCATTTGCAGTTGACTTGTTCCGTCGCCAAAGAAAGCAACAAGACCAGAGCGGCTGGATTTGGCGGCAACTTTGGCGGGATGGGCAGCGGTATGGGCGGCATGGGAGGGAGCATGGGCGGCACTATGGGAGGGGGAGGGGGAATGTACGGAGGGGGTAGCTCCTTCAACAAAGGGGATGACGACAGGAAGGTTTTTGTGGGAGGCCTACACACTGACACAGAGCCAGAGGACATCGAAGCAACCTTGGGAAGCTTTGGAAAGGTTGGTTAATAACCACTTGCCAACACTATCATTCTGTTACGAACTTGTCCCAGGTGGGGTGTTATTTTCGGCCCAAAGTACTGACTTTTTCAAACAACAACAGCATCTTACAAAGTTGGACATAACAGATGCTGACCCTTGGCAGTCATTAATTCAAAATGTGTTGGGACATTTTTGGCCCTGTCATTTTTTCTTTTGAAACTCCAAGACAGTGTTGCAGAGTGACGTTGCTACAAGGGCCCAGCCATGACCCGTGGCCACTAGAGGGCCCTGTACACTCCAATCCCCAACGACCTGTTCAAGCCTCTGTATGAATTAACAAACCCTCTGGAAACACTCAGGCATGCGGGCGAGTCTAGAAACAGAATTCTCCCGAACGTATTTGTTAAGCGTCCTCTGTGTTTTGGTCACAGAAAGTCCCAACGTGCTAATAGATGCATTAGCAGCAGACAAACAGTATACAAGTAATGAATATTTATGATTCTCCTCCTGGATTAGACCGTGGCCCCTCATGCGATTATTTTCACCGTTGCACGAACATGAAGCATTGGTTATTTGTCGCATACAACATCTGTGTAAATCCTCAGCATCAGCTGCTTTGACAAGCTCGTCAATTTCTCCGTCAGGTAAAATCGCTAAGGTTGGATCTAAGTCAGTCATGTTTGCTGTGAACATTTTGCTCCACAGCGCCACCACACAGAAGCTGCATTGCAGTTGATCTGGAGATGTTCGTTATCCATTTCTAACGCACAGTTATACATTTTTTACACGTTGCGCGTGCGTTGTGCACCAGCTCTGTGTTGGTACAAATAGTTCAGCGCCATGCAATCAACGATCCACCAATCAGATGACGGGGATTTATACAGGTGTTGTACAATACATTTTAACAACTACTGATATGTTCAACAGCACTCAAATTTCCAGCCTTCAGAGATCCAGCCTTGTTAGCTAGCAAATTACAAACAGTGGCCAGAGTTTCATCGAAAGGCATCTTTTTGCAGCCAGCTCAGTGCGGTGCTTAATGCAACACTTTTTAGCAAGTTGCCCAAGACCATGGTCAAAGTTTGTACTTGTACATTTGCTATAACATCTGGGACCCTGAGCCTTTCACGATTCATGTGAAGAGTGAATTGTTGGCAATTGCGGAGTGACAGAAGTGGGTGTGAGTTTCTCACCTTGTTTTGGTTCAACTTGTCCTCAGGTCATTAACACAAACATCAAGAAGGATAGAGACACCGGTCGCTCACGAGGTATGGAATCCAAAGAAATCAACATCTGTCTAAATGAAAAATTCTACACACAATCCAATAATATAGGCTCGGATAAAGAGGGGGAAAAATGGGCAAGGTAGGATCACAGAATGAGTCTTGAGTATATCTTATTCCTGTGTTTTTGACATGTGTAAGAGTATGTCCAACTCCTCATTTTGATGTGCCACCCAATTCATTATACTGACGCGTGTAGACAATATTCTGATTTCCACATCTGTGGAAGTTGTGCATGAAGGCCCATACATCAGAATAGCTTTTTGTGTCTCGGTTTGTCGGGTTGTGTGGCAATTTTGCACTTTTCTTCTTATGGTTGAGTGCTAAACGAGGGGGGGCCACACGATCAGTACAGCCTGGTAACACCTGACAATGCTGCTGTGGGGCTCGCTTTGTAGAATGAGAGTCTTCATATCTTCAGAATTACCGTTCTAGGCTGTTGCGTGAACATTGGCAGATAAGATTTTCTGACAGTGTACTTTTTTTTTCCTTTGAATACAGGTTTTGCCTTTGTTACATTTGACTCGGCAGTGAGCGCGAAGAAGGCCATGGATGCTCATTTTGTCGAGATTCGTGACAAACAGGTGAGAGGCCCTTTCCTTCTATAGACAATGGGCATTAATAGGTTTAAAAAAATAGGTTCTGCCTCCGATTACATGCCTGTCAAAAAAAGGGTTGGTATCTCGGAAATTTGTTTTTTGGTCAAGAATTATGGACAATTCAGACAATGCTAGTCAGGTAATCACAAAGGCAGACTGGCCAACGATGTCCGTGTATCATGAGGTAAACATGCGTGATACATCCAGACGGGTACGAGCAAACAACCTCAAATTAAACTTGTGAAGACAGAAGATACATGCATAGATGACTCAAGCTCACGTTCCTAGTCCATGCATTGACGACGGTTTGAAAGGGCCACGTTTGTAGCCAGGAGGTTTTTTCGTGGGATTTCTGAAGTGGTCCCTGTGGCCTTGTCAACATCCCATGCGTACATGAGGTCCAGTGGTTTTCAACTTTGCGATTGCTCACTTTGAATCACTAGGTGGAAGTCAAGTCCGTCAACCCCAACGCCGGCAACCAGTCCCAGAACTTTGGAAGTTATAATAACGGAGGCATGTTTGGCCAAGGTGAGAGTCGTGCAAAATGATTCAGGAACAATTTGAGAACTTCAACCCAACTTTAACTCGGCTTGTAGTACATTGTTACGAATTATTGTTGATGGGAGAATATCTCTTGATATTTGCGGCACTTGTGGGGTAAGTCAGGGAAGGGGATGTTGAAACAAACTGTGTCTGCTGACAAAAATATGGCCAAAGTTGAGGGATGACGAAGATGTATAAAAGTCACGCTGATGCATGAGTTGAGAAGTTCATGGAATGGAGATCTTAATATGTTTTACGGGGGGGGGGTTGTCTGTTCAAATTGGGAATCCAGAAATTCCTCGTCGGGAATATCATCGGGAAGCTTGGCTGATTGACGGGCTTTCTGTGATGGACTGAGACAATGACAGTTGTTGTGCCATGTTTCATTGTATGTGTGTGATTATTTTCCTGTCTGCAAGAAGGTGGCTTCAACAGCATGCAACAGTATGGGTACAACCAAGGCTATGACAGCGGCTCCAACTGGCAGAACCCAGGCAACGTGTGGCAAGGCAGCGGCGACTCATCCTGGAACAGCAGCTACAACAGCGCCGGCTACGGCAGCGGGGGCTCGGGCTCCTACGGCAGCGCCAGTGGCGGAGGCTACGGGAGCGCGGGCTCCTATGGCAGCCAGCAGCAGCAGATGCAGGGGCAGGGCGGGGGCTACGGCGGGCAAGGCGGCTACGGCAACTACGGTGGCCAGTCTAACATGGGCCAGAGCGACGGTGCCAGCTGGTACTAAGAACGAGCTGCCGGCTGCCAAGTACATGGTATTCGACCAGGTGTAGGCAAGTTGACTGAGTAGGGAGGGGAATATATCGGTGTACAGCCGCCGGGGAGAAATAAACAAGTTGAATGTATGGCGAAGATACTGATTTGTTGGGAAGCGGAAGCATTGTATACTCATGAAGTAGTTACAAGGGGTTTGGGTAGGGAAACGGGGGAAATTGTAGACATAGAATGGTAGTATAAAATTCTTTAGAATGTAGCGAGTGAAACTGTTTATTATGGGCCGTTGCGTGGAACAGTCTGGTGACAGTGAACGGAGGAATTGGGAGGTGGCAGAGGCACAGGAATAGGTCTGGGCACTAGACTGATATTTGATTTGGCGATAACGCATCTGTCGCCATTTTTTGTGTTTTTTAGTTTTGTTTTATGGTTGTTTTGGGCAAAACTGTTCCCAGACTGTTTCACCGAGTGTACAAAGTTTTCTGATTTAGCTCTATAGCAGAAACCATCACAGTGTCCAGGGGAGTCCAGGGAACTCTGTCAGTGCTGGTAACCGTTTGCAATAAAAAAATACTCCATCTACACTGGAAGTTGCTCGCGGTGTGAGTGACGCTTCAGCGTGGTACGGGAACACCACATTTCTTTGCAATACCATACTTGCCACTCAATTCTCTCTCTGCCCATGTCTGAACCACGACGGGTGTGCCAATTTTCCCTTTTGCTAGAGTTACTGTCATGCCTTTGGCACAGTTCCGGGTCACGAGGCTTGCATGGGGTGTATCAACACTGCAAAGGCTGACTGATGTGGGGACTGTCGCATGTAACATGCATGCAGAGTCTGAATTGCTTAAGAGATATGGAATAGGATATTTGAAGAACAGAGGTCGTAATCCTGCATGAGACGGTTTTCAACAGTTTAAACCGTGTAACATTTGAAGTCATGCCTCAGTGGTCAGTGTCCGTACGACGCCACAAAATGGGCCGCACCGAGTGCACACAGGAATGCAGTCCATTTTCCAAGCCAACCGGCATCTCCCAGCTTCCGTCTTCATATACCAGTGGTGGTTTCTGCCGACTCTTTTTTTCTTTCTGAGTTGTAGCCTTTTGTTTTCCTGTTATCTCTGTCCCTGTTCATAGGCGTTTCTTCTGAGAATGTGTGATCAAAGCTTTTCCGTTCAATTGCTGTAATCCCATTAGAGTTTTTTTTTTTTTTTGTAATTTTTTTGGGTCGATTTCCCTCTTGTGTTCCTGATAAAAGATGGTGTAATCCTACGTAGCATCTGTCCCTTGCGGAGTGGAGCCCCTCATTAATGCAATCGCGTAATACGTTTCACGTTTTTCCAACAGTGCTTAGACATGTCTTCATCTGGCTTGTCTGCACATCACCGAGAGCAAATGTTTGAAGTTAATCTGATTTCAAAGATTCTTTGATTTTTCTTTTTTAATGTGTAATTCTACCTATCATTATATATGTTTTTTGGTAAAAGGCATTCTGGAATCTGATTGAGGTTTTATTGGGGTCAACATATATTGACGTAAAGTAATCAGTTTGGTTTTTTTTTGGCTGTTGTTTGTGGGTCAAATGTTCATGCTGTTTTTAGTTCAGGACGCAATTGCCTATTTATTCTGATTATTTGCTTAGAACAAAAGAACACACTCATGTTAATTGTTGTTGCTCTTTCAAAGATATTCTCAGCCTTGTCGACCCAGAAATGTTGTAAGTTCTGCTGGAAGGTTGAATTTTTTTTCTAACTGATCGTAAAGGTTTTCAATTCAAATTAAGAAAACAGAATGGAAGAGCACAGTTGTAAATAAAGTAATTAAATTGTGTTTGTTTTCATTCGTGATAGGTATCCTGTTATCATTTGATTTCATTGATTCTTGTTATAGTTTTCAGTCGCCTCGAACAATTTATTCAGTGGACATAGGGAACTAAAAACAATTTGAGAAAAGAAAAGAATTATTTTTTATCAATTAAAATGCCACTTTCATTAACATGTACAGGTACGAGTATTTTAATAATTAACAGTAAGGCATGTAATCAATTATGTGTTGTTACAGAGAAAGTGCCTAATTATACTCAAGTGAGTCTTTGTCCTCTCCAAAATGCACTTGTACATTGATTAACACTTTCATTCAATAAGAGAGACTTGTAAATTGTTACCCTCGTGAAATCCAGTCCGCATCAAGAGACAGAAATCTTACTTAGTGCACCAGTGCACGACAGACACAAAGGGATTTTTTTTTCTCACACGAGTATATGCAAGAGAGATGGTTCCAGAGCTTCAGTGTTTGTGATTTTTTTAATGACGTTGAGATGTTCATCACGAAGGTTGAGCTTCATGTTTGGGTTCATCATTTTTGTGCCGGGCCAGTTCTAAATGATAGGCTTAGCTGTTAGCATATTTCTGTGAGCACAGATTGTACACTCGATCACTTGTGTCATGCACAGTACGTCGATTGTCAAAGCTTAATCACCGTGGGCACAAAGATGTTTGACAGGGTTTTCAGTGCAACAGAAACTTGAATTGTTGGACACAGAGCGTTTTCTCCTTCCCCCCCCCTTTTTTTTACTTGTAAGTCACTCATAATTCTTTCCGATGTGATAATGCCTTCCACTGACACCACTTGTTCATGGTCTTTTTCAAAACACTCGTGCACTGGATGTTGGTAACACGTGAGCCTCTAATTTGCCTGTGGGTTTCAAGTTACTTGTATCTGTGGATTGTGCAACACTTTATTAAAAAGGCTTTATGCATACTAGTTACTGGTAACTAGTATTGCTACACGTCCGCAAATAAAATAATTTTCTGTAACCTACTTGTAGATATGGACTCTAAATTTACTGAGCTTGTGTGAACAGATTTTTTTTAAAGAAATGGTCTCAGGGCTTAAAGGAGATTTCACCATTGTTTCAGTCATTTATTGATTACTTAAGAAATCAGAGTAAAGTAGCACGGAATATGGGTTGATAAAAAAGAAATTTACCCACAGCAAGATTCTCCTGATATGCATTCATCTGATAGAGCAAACTAAGAAGACAAGTAACTTAAAGCTTACACTCAGCTAGCCTGACACTTTGCAGAATGGTACGAAGCATTTGTGTAGTTTTTTCTTCAGGCAAGTGCCAGGCTGGGTTTTTTTCGCAGTAAATTGGACATTTCTCCCAAACCACAGAATTGTAACCATCGTTTAGAGGGTAATATCTTGCACGGTTTACATGCCGGCAGTGTATCGGAAGGTCTCTTTTTTTTCCTATTTTCAAATACATTGAAGTCGAAGCCTTTTATGCATATAGTTAACTGTTATTCAAAGTAAACCATCTATTCCAGTAATGCCTCTTTTGTATGTTATCAGTGAATGAATGTGATTGTGGAAGCTGTTTTACCAGCTACAGGTATTTTATGCAGTTAGTGCCAATTTTTTTTTTTTTTTTTTGGTTGAATTAGTCATGGAATTTTCTCAGTGGAATTTGTTGTGCATACTTCTTTGGGAATGGGAGCTCACTTTTCAGAAGAGAAAACAGTTTGGCTTCAGTGTTGTTTCCATGGTAACATAGTTTGATTTTGCTTTTGTTCCATGTGCATGAAGGCAGTCGGCATTGTACCATTTCAGAGAACAGTTGAAGCTCAGTGTGGGTGTATTGTATTCCACAGGCCTGCCGATCATGATGCCCGGGAAGTCAACCGGGAATGGGTTTAACACGGAAACAATCCTGGGGCTGCAGTTCACATTTAAAGTGCTGTTTGGATGAACGAACCGAGGGTTTTAAGACACCACAATGAAATCTGTCCACATAGTACAATGTTGACTGAGTACAGCTAAATCTTTATGTATTGGATAGCAATTTTTTTTTGGTCTTAATTCAAAGTACCTAGTTCGTGTTGTATACTCTAAATGTAAATGCCCCACAGCAGTCAAACTGTTCACTCTGCAGATTTCTGGATTGTATTATTGGATTGCTTAAACCATTTGCTATGTTTTGATCTTGATATCGTGGACTCATTCACACAAAGTGGAAATCAGTTTGTACATGTTTAGAGTAAAGTGGAATTTTGGTTTTATCAGAATCCTTGGGTATACAACATTCACACTTTCAATTGCAACTTGTTACTAATTTACTATGGCAGGGTGTTGTGCATTTCTTGAGATTCTTTCATACTAGATATTTGGCACAGTTTTCAGAGAGCATTTCCTTTACAGTTCTTGTCATATGACATCCTGTCTATGTCAGTCAGTGGGTCGTCATGTACAGTTGCTGCACTGAGGAGTGATTCATTGTGTGCAGGAAGTGTTCGAACTGTTTGCCTGATTTGAAACTGTTTCATATGTCAAAACTATTCCATCCTTCACCTTGTGGTACGCATGTCAAAACTATCCCATCCGTGTTGCATGTCTGCACTATTCCATCTTGTCACCTTTGTGGTGGGTGTGTCAAAAGTATCCCATCCGTCACATTGTCATGGACATGTGAAAACTACCCCATCCGTCACTTTGTGGTAAGCTTGTCAAAACTATCCCCTCTGTCACTTTCTGATGGGCATGTCATAACCATCCCATCCGTCACTTTGTGGTATGTCAAAACCATCCTATCTGCCACTTTGCAGCAGTTATATCAGAATCATCCCCACAGCTAATTCAATGTACATCTCGCTGATTTTGAAATGCCACTCTGCGGTTGCTTTGGGTCACCTATGCCAGTAGGGTGAAACCTCTGCTTGCTCCTACTTCACCCATAATGGATTAAAAAATAGTCTGTGACCCTTCTAGATGACCTTAGACTCCCAACAAGGCGAGTTGTTACAAATTTATTGGCCAGATGGTGCTGGGGTGACATGAGTCATGTTAAATGTCAAAATCAGTAACAGCAATGAGCTTGGCTCGACTTTAATACATGTAATGGCATTTAATGAAAACGGAAAAAGGTTTAATATTGTTTCATGTAATGTCATTTTTATGCATATTTTTGTCGATTTAAGAGTTTACTAAAATAAAAAGTATTTGGTATTACGCGAGAATGTGACATGAAAGACATGTGGATGTTGTAGTTGTATGTGTGTGTGTGAGAGAGATGCGTGAGGATGTGTGTTGACTAGCAACTGAGGCATGAGGGATGGATTTCATGAAAACTAACAAGTTTTATAAGGTTATATTTGAAAGCGTAATGAAAACTATAACATGTACAGCGGACTTCACATCTGCGCCCCCCCAGTTTACAGTTTTAATGTTACATTAAGTAATGTTTATTCAAATGTATAGCAATTTAAGAACATATTTTTGTTTTCATTGAGAAAAGAAGTCTTCCTGTGTAATTTTGTGATACCTCAAAGTGAGGGGGGACTTGTTGTCTTAAGAGGTTTTTCCTGGGCGCGGATGTGAAGTCCAACAACTTTTATTTTGGTTCACTTATGAGAGAGAAGGGGGAAGATGAAATTTACCGAGTTGCATATGATGTCAAATTGACATGAACTATTGAATTTTGCCGTTTATTATTAGTTTAATATCATGATTCCAGTTACATGTAATAAGCAGAGGAGCAGAAACCTTTCACTTTGCCCTTTTATATTGTCAATTCTCAGTTACAAATGCCAAAAAGAGGAGAGAATTTGCAGCTTTCCTGACTCAGACAGGGGAAGTAGGGTTTGACAAGAGTTGTTCATGGTTTAATAGAGATGTCCTTTTTTCCCTAGAATGTCTTATTTTCTATAATGTTCCAATTATTAATGCCTTTAGTGTTTGTTCAAGCTTGTAATAAATTGTCACACTTAGGTGATCTTTCTTCATTATTCTGCAGCTTGTGCGTCCTTTTCAAAGTTCATTCACCTTTTTTTCTTTAAATCTTGAAGCCATGCTGTGTTTTGTGCGCAGGCACATGACTGACTTTTCAAGAGCCACAGTCGCATCGGAATGATACCAGTACGAGCATAAAGTTCTCGAGCCAGCAAGGGTATAGACCTCCATCATGGGGCAGCCATCTTGCTTTCTTACTGTTCAGAGCAATGCAACCAAAGTGAGGCTGGAAGGAAAAGTAGTCGTTTACCTTTTATCAATATGTATTGCAGTACTACTGCCAGCAAGTCTAAGGGGAACTAGATGAACATGGCACCATCATAATGAAGGTCTACACAGGTTGTAATTGCAGTCTAGCGGCGTCTACTCAATTCCCCATATTGCTTTAAATTTGTCCATCCAGTCCGTTTGCAATTTGACAAGCATGTACCGTATCGGACATTCATTATGAGCAAACCCCTGAATATTCTAGTTTAGTTCAACATACGGTTTGTTCTGGCCACGTGTTTCACAGCCTCACACATTTGCCTAGGTGCACGTAACACAAGTGCGCAAACCTTACATACCTAGTGTCAACTTGTGAATAACAGATGTCCACACGATGCAGAAAAAGAAGACATTCTGTGGACTTGCCAATATCCACAGGATGTTTCCCTGTCTCTGAGAAAGTTTAGAGGTGTGTTGGGGCTATCTGTCGCAAAAGATAGAGGAACTGTCGAAGAAACGTACGAAAAATCAAACTGTTCAAGCAGTTGAGACAAATCTGTGAAAAATATTCATTTTTCTTGAAGACAAAAGCATGTCCACACATGTATGTAACAAACATGTGGCTTAACAATTTTGGCAAACCTGTACTGAAAATGTGGGTATTTCACGTGAACACGTCTAAATTTTAAAAAAATTGGTGTCAGATTATAAGACATCACTACTTGAATTTTTTTTAGTGATGTATCACTATTTTGGTACATGCAAGCAGGTCATAGTGCACAAAATTTTCTCAAATGTCTTCAATGGGTAAATTTCGGGTTTACAATTTTATACAGAAAAACACCTCAAAATGAACAGTCTTCCCCTGACATCACACTAACGGGGCCCTCATTTGGCAGGAATTTTATAAGTCTGAAAATCTGCAATTTACCAAAGGTAAACTAAACAGGCGTGCCAAATCGCTTTAAGAGAGGTACAAAGTGGTGGACGAATGCATCTCTCAGCTATTTGTTGCATGGATGTTGCCCCCCAAAATTTCAATAACAGACAAGCAATCATGAACATAGAGCAAAGAAACAACTCCAAACCACATTTTCCCATTACATTAACGCTTTATTCTGTAGGAGGCGGCATTTGCAGGAATTTAGTGTTTCTTGTATTTTGCTTTCCTTTGTTAAAACCCTGGATAAAAACAGTCCCATAATTCACTCTACATGTCTAAGGACAATAAAAGTAAAAAAAAAAAAATACAGCCAAACACAAACAAACAAACAACCACCAAATAAAAAGTTCATTGAAAAACTCTGGCGCAATCAACAACGTAAAAAATATGAGCACTTGACATTCATTCCATTTCTCAAACGTTGACAATGTTTGGAATTCCAGACTTGATACCTACATGTGCTGTGCATGAAGTATCCAATCCTTGCTCAAAGAATGGAACTGTTTTGATCTGATAAGAATGTGGTGAAGCAAAAGAACTTTTTTGCTCTAGGTGTTGCAAATCTGGTACATTCAGCAGGCTACAGATTTCGCTGTTGCTGTTGGAAACAAGGTGCGACAAAAGGTCTGGGCTTACAAGTGAACTTCCCACTTTCCCAGGGCACCACTTCAACTTGAACGGGGGCACCGCCAATCCACAAGTGTATTCAACGTCACTACATGTATTTACCATGGGGGGGGGGCATAACACTAACCAGGAAAAAAACAATCCAATAAGACTGACTCAAAACTAGACGAACGCAAGGTGAAAACGAACACAAGGTGCAAAAGAGGCGTTGTTTTGACTACGCTACACTTGTGTGACTGGGAAACAGACTGCGTGTATGTATGGCATTATGATCTAAACATTCGTGTCGGCTACAGAAAAGGGTGAAATTCTAACTCGGGCTACTGACCAGCGAATATACAGCTTTGTGCCTAGAACAAAATCCTGGCTACACGTAGCAATACATATCTGTAACCATGCACAGCGAACACTAACAAAGCAGCTCTTAATGGCAATTTGTGTATTTTACATAACTGCTAATAAACCAATGGCACTGGATGAAACGTTCAGTAAAAAATTTGCAATCTTAAGTGGTTTTGCTCGAGGTTCAGAACCAAAAATGTCACTGCGATCCTGTAATGAAGAAGCATTTTTTAAAAAGTTTTCTCTTCAAATACAGAGCGGTTTTGGTGCGCAACCGATGATGTCTCAAAGCAAACAAGAGTTGAACATTATACAGGGAAGTGCACACAAGCACCCACATTGTATATCACCTGTTCAAAAATACCCCCAAAAAATTAACCCGGTGCACCAAAAGCTGTCACCTTTGTACTTTAGTATGAAATTTGGGGGGTTTTTTGGTCGCGATAGTGAACAGTAAAATTAGCCAACATCAAATGCAAAGAAGAAGGGAAATCAACCTGCTATAAGCATAATCATCAGATAATGTACATGAGGTCAGAGGAGACACCACAATCCTTTGCTTGTGACATGAAGTTAAATTGTGTCCGAGATATTTCAATAAACACGGTGGCGTTGAGTGCAGCAAAATCTCGGGCCACACCAGCCCCCATCTCGTCAGGTTCAACTGACGCTCCCCATAACCAGTTGTGGCAGACAAGTGCAACGTTACGAGAGGCCACAGAGCCGAGTTTGATGGGGGTAAGAGAGAAGGGGTAAGTGGGTGGATGATTGTTTATCGCCTGTAGGGGTGAAAGGGCAAGGCGGCGTTGTTGCCCCCGCGGGCAAAGTTGCCCTGAGCGGCAGGCGCCGCAGCGTTGTACATGTCCTGTGAGGTGTCTTGCTGGGGCTGCTGGTAACCCTGTTGCTGGGGTTGCTGCTGGGGGGGTTGCTGCTGGGGCGGGGCAGTGAACGCCCCACTCATGTCGCCGCCATACCCACCGCCTGCAAGGAAGAACCAAGGGGTTAGCAAGCTTGAACAGCTTCCCTTTCAAAGTAGGTTTCGCTTTTCAGTCTAAACAAGTTTCAACCCTAAGAGAGTCTCGGGAAACAATTACAGTCAGTCTTCTCCATCGGAATAAAGATGGCACAGCAAGAGAAGGGAACAGAAGTCCAGGTTCAACACTTCATAATGCCATCACAAATTCACTGCCACTTGATGCAACAAAAGCACACACACCTCATCCGTGAACCTGTGCTAAACTGGGGTACCAGAATACTTTTTACTGGCAATCACTTTGGTCACTGTCTATGCAGCCCTAAGGCCTGCATGCAAATACTAGGTCCTGCACTTTGTGGTCTAGTATTCATTCTGTTGTTCGCTTTACCTTGCGGTTGGTTGAAGTTGGGTTGGGGCTGGTTGTAGTTGACACGCTGAGGTCCATAGCCGGACGCCTCCTGGGGATAGTTGCCCATATTCCCTGCAGTGTGAGTTCAGTTATCAGTTAAGGCTTGTGCCTGAAAGCCACGGCTTTTTTAAATGTGGCTAAACATAATTCGATACATGTATAATTTATCACAATGTTAAAATTGGAATGAATATACAGTGAACTGTTACTTCCTCGCTGGTATTTTTCTTTCATGTCCCCAAACTGAACAGTTAGCCTCACTCTCAATCCAAGATGGCCAACACATGAATACAGTCTATTCTCATAGACATGGAACGCAACTGCCACTTTGGCAAAAGGTAGAGAGGGTCCGTGGAAGGTGCATTAAACCCTCAAATACCTTCACGTGCATATAGGGTGCCTTGCGCGGAGTGAAAACAGCTATGATTCGATGGTCTGCTACCGGTGTGCACCTGCTGGTGTCAAGGACGGGTTCCAGATAATCATATCGCAACATAATTGACAAAGTGCTCGGCAAATTTTCCTTGAAACAAAAAAGCGGTCCCAAAGGGAAATTTTACATTGATAAAGCAGGCTGGGTGGATAAATCCTGGAACAGATTTCGCCTTTTGCGTGTAAGAGATTGTTGATACGCATTTTGGATAAGACACAAGTATCATGTCCGTTTTCAACCAGTTTTCTTCGGATGGGATTTTGTTTGGGGGGGGAGAGGGCTAGGGTAGGCATGTTTTATTTCATAAGGCAACCGGCTCCTTTGCTACACAACAGTTCACACAATCGGGGCTGTCTTTCTATACTAATTGAGGATAGGGTTCCTGCATCTGACAATTAAATTCCATGATCTTTACATGGCTTTTTTATGACCAAATCATGAAAATCCATGACTCAGTATTACCAGGATTTCCTGGACTATTCAGACTTTTAAAGTTGCGAATAAAATCACACGTATTATGCACTAATTTCTGATGATGGAAATCACACACAGCGTTCGAAAATTTCCATGATGTTTCCATAACTTCAGCCATTTTTACAAAATTCCATGACTTTTCCAGGCCTGGAAAACGAAAACAAACTTCCATGAGTTTTTCAGGCCGCGGGAACCCTGGAGGGGGTATTCACACGTACATGTACCTCTGACCTGCCCCAAACTTCTTATCTAGGACCAGGCTTGGTAGGTGCGTTCTGGACAGTACCGCCCAGCTGTTGAACACTTCACTTGACCCCGTATGACATGTAAACACACATATTTTTCCTTATTTGTTACACTCGTTTGAGAATTCTTTTTTTTTTCATTCCTGCGGTCGACGTATTCACGCAACGTGCTTAGTCGGGTCAAAGTGCAATTGCAACGTTGAAGAACTTGCAGGTAGAAAACTTGCCCCCGGTAGACAAGAAAATCCGACGTCAACTGGTTATCTACCGGTATATTTTTAGGTTCTGATGAAAATCTTCTCGCCAAAAATGCATTCTGGGGAGTTTGCAGGGAAAGCGCAGCACCGCTCTTTGGCTTCTCTAGGTGCACATAAAATGACACATCAGCCGAGTAAAAAAATGAAGCGAGTCTAACCGTTCGGGGCATAGCCGCCTTGCGCCTGTCCCCCATAGTTACCAGTATTGTAACCCTGGTTGGTCTGGGGCGGGGCCTGGTTACTGTAGGCGTCGGGCTGCTGCTGCTGTTGCTGCTGTTGTTGAGGGCGAGGTGCCTGCTGGCCGTAGTTGCCGTAGTTGTAGCTCTGCGGCGGGCCTGGGCGGGGGGGAGGGGGGAATGTGAATAACCGAGGTGAATTGAAGGTAAAAATCGTAACAATGAGGTTGTGTTTAACTTCTTGACGTATGGGACAAGATGAAGGATGAGTGAACAATGAACAATGGCTAAAATGCTGCAAGTAAAAAGAAACGAGCCAAACTGTTAATGTATTCACACTGGGTGAAAACAAGAAAATGAACTTCTGAGGTCAAACAGCATTAACCCCAAAAAGAGCCAGGGGAGGGCGACATCCGTCCTCACCCTCCGCCATTTTTCCAATATCGCCCAGGAGCTGAGCTTTTTAGGAGGCTTTAGAGACGCCAATTTTGTGAAAATAATCAAAGATAAGGTCCTCGCGCATTGCCCATGTTTCTGAGACAGGTCAGCCAAAAATGTAGATACACTTTTTCCAATGTGGTGCACGGTACACGAGGGATGGCCTGCTTGTAACCTTGAACTTCAAATGACTCTAACAAAAAAAACCATGTCTGACTGAGTTCAAACTTCACATTTGTAATAAGGAGCGTCTTCATACTTACATCAAGTTTCAAAGAAATCGAGCTTGGCATTGCCACTTTCTGAAGGGGGAGGGGAAGGAATCCCCCTACTATAAGAGGGGCCACAGCAACCTGGCTCTTTGAGGGTTGAGATTGCAAAGGTGTAAGCAATGAAGACATTTTCAACACCTAGCGACAGTACAATGGCTGCTCTGTGATGTTACATTGACTTTCAATGACTGGCACCCTGAACTTGCCCGTAGTCTTAAAAGAAAGTTCACTGTAATGTGCATAAACACTGCAAAAAAACTAAGTGCTCTCTGGAACCAACAGGTAATAATTAACAAGAAAAAGAAAAGTCATCGACCTTATTATTAGACATCTGGGGCCCGTTTAATGGAGCAGAACTGTAGCACGTAATTTGTGGCAGGTGTAACCTTAGCCGTGTGCAGTGAACATGTCAATCACAGAGAATCTTGCTGGACTTTTAGACTAAGTATGTAAAGCTCCCAGCCTCGGCCCCTTAATGTTTGTACACGCCTAGTGATCTCTGTCGATGCATCACTCGTTCTCAAAAACACACCTGCGTTAGGCATGCAGCTTTCTCCTTCTTATGATTTCAACGTGTACGGTACTGCTACCAGAAGTTTCGTTGACCAAAAAAATCCTGTGCCCGGCAAGTTAGCCGTGCCATGAAATATTTGGCCAAGTGCAGACTCCATGCAGAACAAAAAACACAGGAACAGAAAGAGTGCATGAAACCAGTGCCCAACTACACAACGCGGCATGCCTCAACACCAAGGCCACAAAAAAACATTGGAATATTAATCAAAATAACACAAGTTTACAAAATAACAATTTGAGAAGTATTAAGGAATCCCGGAGAGAGAAACGCAATAGTATATGAGAAATTTAGTCTATTATCTTGAACACTGGTGGTTTCATGCATGCAAACCAATACTTCATAAATTCTGGTGCCCTGCCTGTTCCAGGATTCCTGTTTCAAGCATGCAACTGAGAATTTCAGAAAAGGAGACAATTCATTTCCTCCAAATCGTTCTACTATACGGTGTTTTTTCAATTGGTAGAAACACACATGAGAAAAAGAACATTGAAAATCAGCCAAATCCGAGGAAAAGTTGCAGACCTGCTCGTTAAGGCAACTTGTTAGTTCTCTGTTTCCACGATCAAAGTGACATTTTTGCGACATTGCTCTGCAACTTGGGGGTTCCCAAACAGCTCAGGGATCAGGGAAACACATGTATGTTAGTACAATCTGATGCCAACTGCACGGCCACGTGGTGAACACTTCGACAAAGAGGAACTCGTCTACCTAGGGACTTGGTTAACCGTGGGGTCTTGGCATGGTGGCCGTCGCCCCCAGCACTGGGTCGTCCTGGGAATGCACAAAGGGGGAACACTCAAGGATCACTTGCATACAAGCCACACACATCAGGCATGCAACTTGGACTTTGAAAAAAAACAAAAACAAGGAAATTCCAATCTTTAACCCCTTCGCGCCGGGACACAGAAATTGAGATCCTCAGCCCGCTTTTAAGCTATTATTCTCCACCCACGCTCGAGCGAACACGGTGAAAGAAGGCAGACCCTGGCTCTTGTATATATGGTAATTGGCCTTTGTGTGTGGCCCAGAAATGAAAAGACCGGATTTGCATCATAATCACCAGCTTCACAATAGTCCCCACTTTGAAAAGAGGCAATGGGAATGTGGAAGCTTGAGTAGAGCCGCACACCACCGAACAATCAGCCTTTTCACCATGTAATTCAAAGCATGCAGAGCACGCAGGGCAACAAACCGAGAATTTGCGGTTTGGCAGGTGGCCTTCATGGCCAAGCGAAGCTGGAATTCTTGGAGTCGGCTTTCGGGAAGAAATTCCCGGCGCGAAGGGGTTAAATACATGTATTTTGTACAATGTTTTCCGATTTCCAATGGCACAAGTTTTGAAGTGAAAAATGAGGAAATCAGCAAATCCGAGGAAAAGTTGCATGCCCGACACATGCAATGCACTCCAAATCATGCACGGGATTCCACACATACATGAAGCTGTTGTGAGGGTCAATACAGCCAGGCTACTAACTGCTAAGAAGACTGACGTTAACGTTTTTATGGGGCTGGTACAAGGCGAGGCAAGTTGTAAACTTGACTGAAATGTAACCAGATGCTGTCGAGTCAGTCTTCCAAACCTTATTTCGGTAATTTTGTTTCTGTTAGTGTAACAGGAAGAGCAGGTTGCGTTGTGTCGCACAGTCTGGTATCCCAGGGACAGTGGACACCGTGGGTGAAGATTTTGAGGCTTGACACTGACGTGCAAGATTTCAGAGGTCGTTAGTTCTTCTAAAGTGGCCCTAGCGACGTCCGCCTCATTTTCACAGAGTTGATCGCAATTTATTTGGTTGGGTCACAGGGTACCGAAGTGAATACGTCACGCGCACAATTAGTGTGTAAAAGGCATTAGCGGGAGAACCAGCGCTCGAACCAACACGCGCGCGTACTCCATTCGTTTGCACTGCACTTTCTGGTTGACACTGACGTCACACCTCGGCACTCTATATGAGTTGTGTACATGAAACTATCTACAGCACAGATGAGTTCCACAGGTGCCATGTATGTAATACTAGGCTGAGGGTAGCATACAAACATAACATGGCTTGAGGGCGGACAGTCCGGGTTAACTCCTGTAGATATTGGAAGCTGGCAAACGAGTTCCCGACGCAAAACCAGCATCGACTGTCCAACCCAAATAATCCATGTCGTATTTGATCTACCACACTTCAGTCGTCATTACAGTTTCTGGCACAATTTAGAGCACTGATCAACATGTACACGTACCACTATCTTTTTCTTATAAGCAGCTAGGGCCAGGCTTGCAAATGCCTACTTCACATGGGCAACAGCTCCACTGTAGCTTCATAAAAGTGCATGCATAATAATCTACACGTGTCTTTGTTTTGAGTGTGGAACCCTACATGCATGCACACCTAGTAAACAGCTGAACAAGAAACGGTGGACAGACAAGTGAGCACCCTGCTCTCCACTGTGAATATGTACGGCATATTCCATGTATGACACACAACAACACGACAACACGACATGTATGATAAATGACATGTATGACATGACATGTATGACACACGACAACACAACATGTATGATAAATGACATGTATGACATGACATGTAAGACAGATGACACGTATGACATAAGCATGACATGTACGACATACAACATGTACTGCATGACATATGACAACTGACCATGATACTGACCATAGTTCCCTTGCTGCTGCGGCTGCTGTTGCTGGGGCGGCTGCTGCTGCTGCGGCGGAGGGGGTGCCTGCTGCTGTTGCGGCTGCTGCTGCTGGCCGTAGCCGTAGCCCCCTTGCTGCGGCGGGGCCCGCTGCTGGTTGTAGGCGGCGTTGCCGTTGTACTGGCCCCGGAAGCCTCCTTGGTTCGGCATCGGTCCACCCCGGGGCACAAAGCCGCCTTGCTGCTGTGGCTGCTGGGCGTAGTTGCCTGGAAAACGGGAAAGTGGAAGCTTGAGTAGAGCTACATGCCACCGAACAAATCAGCCTTTTCACTGTGTAGTTCAAAGCGTGCAGAGCACGCAGGGCCACAAACCGAGAATCTGCGGATTGGCAAGTGGCCTTCGTGGCCAAGCGAGGCTGGAATTCTTGGAGTCGGCTTTCGGGAAGAAATTCCCGTCGTCAAGGGGTTAACCTCGAAAGCCCTTCAAATTTTTATCCTTTCCATCCCCTGTGCTTCACTGGGGTAGGTCTGAATCTGTTCTATTGTAGATTAACCCTAACTCCCGAAGAGGATATACAAGCAACCTTCCACATCATTGTAAGTATCAACACCATATAGTAAACTGTACACATAAACATGGTATACCTAACCCGCATAAACACAGCCAGTATACCGGCACAGTACTCATCCTAACAGGTTCCAACAAACCCTGGTGTTGGATTTTGGCTGGTGTGAGATTGTTACGGTTAAGCTTTGCTGAGGACAAGCAAAGCCATGATGACTTCAGGTGTCAGTGTCCAAGGGAATGCGGCAATGTGTCTGACCCATTTCTGTACACAGCAGCAGGTGACGAGTCCTCTAATAATCCTCGCATCACAGTGGCTGCCACCCGCTGCTTTTGCCATTTTTAAAAACAACACCATACAGGTACCTCGGCTTCCTGTCACGACCAGGACACGACAAATGCTGAAGCTTGACAGTAATTTGTACTAAAGTAATTTGTACTAAAGTAATTTGTACTAAAGTAATTTGTACTAAAGTTTGGGTGACCTTTTTTTGTTTGGGTGTCTGCAGGTCGTTTGTCAGACTGGCCAAAAGCCACATGTTTTAACCCTCCTTTAGTTTTACAACACAAGTATGCGCAAGTGCCCAAGGTCACTCTCTTGCATGTTGGTGCAGTGCAAAACACGACACAGCTGTGCTTCTTTGAGGTGTTAACCAAGTGACCCAAAGAGTGACTTCAGCACAGGAGGGTTAAGGCAGAATTACGCAAGAATCTGTGACAATGGGCAGAACCTGGGGGGGAGGGATTAAGAATAATTTAAAAGGCAAGCTACTCACCCATTGGGGCCTGCTGCGGTTGTCCACCCCAGCCTCCTGGAAAAGTAAACGAGAGACAGGGCAGAAGAAACTCAGGAACATACTAGACTGTGCACTCTGTGCCTTCACATGTAGAGCGCATCGGCCTCGATGCCTCTGACCAGTTTTCATGTATGTTGGTGATCTAGACTATGCAAGTTTTGCAAACTCTGCTTGTTAACCCTAATAGCGTCAGGAGTTTTCAGACCATCTCACTACCTGGGGGGGGGAGAAAGCAGCTGTCCATTGCACGATCTTTTGAAAACCTCGCACGCATGCAAACCACATTCACTATCAGCACTCGTACATCTGTGTAGTTTCAATAAGCCTTTTGCGAGTTACATTTGAATAAAATCTGGTACACCGAGTTCTTTAAATTCACATGAACATAACTTGAATTCTCCATACTAAAACCACTGTTGCTTTACCTCATGATTCAGGGCAAGCTTTTGCTTAGTTACATAAGAGATGCCTTGCAACAGTACGCTGTTCTCAATGGATAAGAACAGTACAAAGGAACCAGTCCATTCTGGTATCCCAATCTGGTATCAATAAGGCGGTTTAGGCAGCCTCTCGTCTGTATTCAGTGCAGCAAAACTTGTGGCTATCTGTGACATGCCACGTTTAAAGCTTTGTGGAACTATTTCTTTGAAAATGGCCTCATTTTTGACTAAAGCCAAGAAGGAACTCTTTTATTGACAATCATCTACCGCAAAGATCCAAATCCTCAAAATAAGATGTGGAAGGACAATTTGATTCCAAGTTTGGAACAGGCCTTTGTAGCGACGACGCCACACTCTCTCTTCGCGTGTGTGCTTTCCTGTGGTACTCAGTGGGGCCGTGGACCCCGGACTGGTGCCATGGAAAAGTGCACATGTGGCCTCATCAGAACAGAGGCCTGCTGGTGCAACCAACACCAACCAGACAAGCTGTCTACTGGGCATCATGGACTCACCTGGGGCTGGGTAGTTGCCTCCCCCTTGGTTGAACTGGTTATTGCTGTAGCCCGGGTTGGGGTTCTGACCCCAGCCCTGGTTGAACCCTCCGCCCATGTTGGGGGGCCCACCTCCTGGGGGCCCACCCCGCTGCATCTGGTTGTAGTTGCCTCCAGCGCCCCCTGGGGCCCCACCCTGGCCACCACCCATCTCGTTACCACCCCGAGGCTCCGCCCTCTTGCACTCCACCTGTTGGGGGGGGAGATCAAGTGGGTGTTTCCATCAGTCACAGATCAATTTAACAGGGAACGTGAAGGAAAAAATGTGCAAAGTGTCTCTGCTTTGAAACAAACCAGACACTCTTTGAACACTTCATCCCTCGGACGTTTCACCAAAAAAAACTAAAAAAAGTAGACACAAAATTGAATTTTTTTCATATCATTTCTGTAAAGCTGTCATTTTGGGAAAAATACTTTCTCAGAAGAAACTCTACATCGTCAAATTGTTTCCTTCGTGGTAGCAATTCAACAGTAAACAAAAAATCCAGATGACAAAAGAAACATACGCTTAGTGTGCAATTATTTATGAGAATTTTTCACAAATTCAGCAGTCCGGTGTTTTTTACCATGCTGCCCTGAAATTGCCTTGCACCTCACGTTCAACGGTACGCTCGACAGCAACTGCCCATCACTTGTTGAACAGGGGTTTACCCAGATTCGGACGGCATGCGTCAACAACAGAAATGCACGGCAAATTCAAGGCAAGATTCTTCAACTAGCACATACATTTTTTTGGTTTTAACTTCTTGTGCATGAACCAGCACACGTACAAAAATAAACCAAACTACCTGGAGCTCAGAGTACACTACAGAACCTTGTTTTCAGTTCTTATTTTAAAACTTACAGCAAGCTTACACATGACGGATGTTTAATACCTGAGTTCCTACACAATATGTATTCTACCAAATGACTTAAAAAAAAAAAGAACAGATCTAGCAATCAGGAGAACAAGCCATGCAGAGGGAAAGTATTTCAAACTAATTAAATTCTATCTACTTCTATTCTTATGGATTTAATTCATCAATTTACGCTTAGGTATACATGTGCATGAGTTACATCACTACATGTACATCCAATGCAAACCGGGCAATAATTAAACAATGTGGGAAAACTAGAAGGCACCTCTTGAATTCAAGTCATGACTACTGGTTGATTATACGAGTAGTGGTCTACGGTACATACCTTGTACATGTACTTTTTAAATTATGTACGTACAGTACTAGTGTCTGAAGTGCCGAAGAATGTTGGGATTAAACAAAAGTCTAGTTCAAGTTCCGTACCCCGATCTCAAACTGGCTCCAAGTAGCTTGATTTATTTTTTCTTACAGTTTACTAGAAATCAACCAATTCTGTCTTGTACACCCAACTATTAAATCTCCAATCAAGTTTGAGTTTGTTTTTACTCAAGGAAAGTAAGACTGCACAATTCTTTTATTTCTTTTCCCTTGTCTATCTACTGTAAAACAATTTCTGACACAACAGAAAAGAGCAACACTCCTCAAACGACACACACAGTAGCACACATACTTGTTTTACATACTTGTGTGTGGACATTCCTGTGTTTTTGTGTAAAGACCAAATGACTTGGACGGTTCCCTCTTCAGTTTGCCATGGAAAACACTGTGTGGACCTGTGGAAGTCCACACATCTTTGAACCTTACACTCCGAGGACATCTTTTGTCCTCTGGTCCACAAAAGTCATGCGAAACAAGTAGACACCTTCTCAGTCTTTCTACCTTATTACATGTCCAGCTTGGTTGCACTGTTGAGGAATCTAAGCACTTATCCCTTTCTGTTCATTCATGAGGGGCTCTAGTAATCCCTTTCTGCTCATTCATGAGGGGCTCTAGTAATCCCGTTCTGTTCATTCATGAGGGGCTCTAGTAATCCCTTCCTGTTCATTCATGAGGGGCTCTAGTAATCCCTTTCTGTTCATTCATGAGGGGCTCTAGAAATCCCTTTCTGTTCATTCATGAGGGGCTCTAGTAATCCCTTTCTGCTCATTCATGAGGGGCTCTCGTAATCCCTTTCTGTTCATGCATGAGGGCTCTAGAAATCTAGTAATCCCTTTCTGCTCATTCATGAGGGGCTCTAGTAATCCCTTTCTGTTCATTCATGAGGGGCTCTAGTAATCCCTTTCTGTTCATTCATGAGGGGCTCTAGTAATCCCTTTCTGTTCATTCATGAGGGGCTCTAGTAATCCCTTTCTGTTCATTCATGAGGGGCTCTAGAAATCTAGTAATCCCTTCCTGTTCATTCATGAGGGGCTCTAGTAATCCCTTCCTGTTCATTCATGAGGGGCTCTAGTAATCCCTTTCTGTTCATTCATGAGGGGCTCTAGAAATCCCTTTCTGTTCATTCATGAGGGGCTCTAGTAATCCCTTTCTGTTCATTCATGAGGGGCTCTAGAAATGTAGTAATCCCTTCCTGTTCATTCATGAGGGGCTCTAGTAATCGCATCAGCTCCTGTCCAAAATAGGAGTTTTTAGATTTCTTCCCAACCACAGCTGGCACATGCTTTCCCTGTTACTTAACTGATCTTGTACCCATATTCACAGATACAAATCGGGTAAAGAAATCTAACATCAAATTTCACCATTTTTGTCTCTTACTCCGACAAAACATTTTCATAATTTTTTGAAATTTTTGTTGCTTTTTAGGAGGGAGAGATTGATAAACTTCATTTTCTGGTTTCCAAGAATTTATTTTTAAACACCAATTAGATTAAAGTTTTACAAAGACGGAATATCCAGGACACCAATAGAAGGCTCTCTTCAATTCTTTGCCTCTCAAAATAAACACATGCCCACACTCACATACATGCTTGTACATGGCACACACTGAGGACTTTGCAATCTCCTTGTAACAATTTGGAAACTCATTTCAATTTGGACACACCAAGGACAGCACGCAAAATGAGGACATACTGTCCTTGCATCGACGTCCTCAGTACATGTCACATACAAGCACAAACACATCTCAACACTGAACACATTAAGAAGTAAATGGGAACATGGCACTGCACCGTTTTGTTATCAATGTTGAAAAATCGCTGCCTGCAGACGTTTTCCACGGTGGCATCGTCAATGAAGGTGACAAACCCGAAACCTATGGCATGCGAGGTAGTGGCAAATGCAGATACGTAGGGACAGTTACAAGTATACGGCTGGTTAAAACCCTGTGTTCATTCTTAGCCAACAAATTCAAACCCTTCTGTGATTTTTTAACATGCAAGTTCGCCCATTTCCACGAACTTACATCACTTTTACAGCCGAGAACAACTTCATCTGCTCACATGCGAATACACCCATCCCACGGTTAAACGTGCTCAAATCTTGTCTCCTCGTTATGGCCGACCCCAGGTCTTTTGTCTTCATACCAAAATTGAATCATTTTGAGAATCGAATTGAGATGTAAAGGTGAAAGCTCAAGTAATATTAGGGGTAGGATAGATGAAAAAAATAAATGAACCGCACAGAATTTGATCATCTGTAAGCAATGATCAACCAGCCGATACTTCTTGACTGCACTTAGTTATGTTACTCGGGAATACCTACATAAATACAATGCATTAACAAAGGGAAAAAAAACAGTGGTTAAAGTTACAACAATAAATACACATATTATTTACAGGGACATCATGATGACGGTAAGATACATGCATTCCTGGTGTTCAATTTTAGCAAAACGTATCGTTTCTCACAAATAGTACCAGATAAACTAGAAATTATTCCATGGTAAATTTGGGCCGTTAGACACAGATGGCACGTGGACAGTAGATATTGCTCCGGCTGTACATGTCAGAGCTGCTCATTTACAAATATTCATAAACGGCAACTGTTTCGTACAGGGGTAAATGCATCTCATAGAAATTACGACCAAAGTTTCTTCAGAAAAACTCATACAAAGTACACTGTTCTACACTAATATCCGGCCAGACGCGAGAGATATACTGTACATGTACCAAGCCGCTACACGCACCTGACCAAGTTACATACACGCTTACACTTACGCTAAGAATACTTTAATGTTATACATACGAATACCTAATGCTGACTGCGTAGAATTAGCAATACAGATACGTGTACTCGGACAATGGGATTGCCGAGGCATTGATGCAACATTTAGTTCCGTTTGGGCTCGACAGCAAGACTGCCAATTAATTTCTGAACCGAGGCAGACTTTCAAGTTTTCCTCTCCCGTTTTGGAAATGGCAAAAAAAGACGGGTACGGGCACCAGACTGGAGTGACACTTACCTCGGCTCTTCAGCGTCTGGTTGTCGTGCATGATGACCACGTCTTTGACCTGAGGGTGCAGAAGAGACGAGACGCCTTACCAAAAGGCTGAACAGAATGACCATTGATACTGATCTCGTAGACGGTCTAAAAGTCACTTGTCCACTTTGGGTTATGGAAGCGGTGACTTCGGACAGTGTGCTGTTAACACTGGACAGGTTCTGAAACAGCCACTCGACGAAGCTGCAGAGTGCTGTGTAATGAAACCCTTCAATGGAAACAGTTTTAAACCTGTCTACAAACGGTCCCAAAATGTTCAACTGGCACTCAAACCTTTAAAACTTTAACAATTTTTTTTACCTCAAACTAAAACAACACCTACCTGCCACAATAGTTAACACACAGAACCTTGGAAGTAGCTATCGTGTTTAATCAAACCTCAGGAGTTTTCATCACTGCATATTTAAGTGGGGGCTCATGTCTGCCAAGTGCACATAACCTGCCGAGTTGCAGTGTTTTTTGCTCACTGAATCTGAGTGTCTCTAAAGTGTCTGATGAGCTACTGAAGTTTCCTCTGTGCTGCTGGGATGTTCTCTGCACAACTGCTCCTTACAGTCTCCATCTTACACAAATACGTGACTCTCGTACATGCAGAACCAATGATTCACTTGCCAGTCTTATGGATGATGTTTTTATCAATGAGCCCTTACACCACTGCAAAGAGGTACTTCACAGTACAGTGCATCCCAAGGTTTAACCCAACAAGGTCTATGTCAGCACTGGTATTTACGCAATGTTTTATCACCTCCAACACTATGAAGATGGCTACTATCGGGCAACGAAACTCAACACATTAAAGCCAATTGAAAGACCAAAAATTGGGAATGCAGACGTGAAAGGAAAGGAGAGCTGCAACAGTTGGATTGCAATTAAGTACAGATAACATACAAGGATGTAGAGTCGTGCATAACTGCAATGCTACAGAGTCGCATGGTGTGGACCTTCCACTGATCCGGGCCCTCTCTTGACAATCTAGCAGCTTCAAACTTCTTACCGACTGGAGAAGGGCCACTTTGCATCTCTGCATCATGGAGATTTGAATATAGGAATGGGGTGGGATATCTCACCGGGAAATTGTTGCTGTTGAAGAAGTTCTTGATGCCGTCAACGTTGGTGCTCTGGGAGATCCCACCGACAAAGACTTTCATGTCGAGGCTCTTGCTCTGGGGTGGCCTGTCAGTGGGAGTAGCCAGCTGGCCTCTCTGCACGCAAGGTTTGGGGTCAAGCTGTAAGGAGACAAGAATGACGATGACGAGCTGACAAAAAAAGTGTACCGCCAAGCCCATGGCTGAACCCGTGACTTTAATTTGTGAGAAAAACAGAACCGAGCTGTCCCTATTGGGAAAACTATGTGTCTAACGTGATGACACTGGACGCTGACCTGCAGTACAGGTCAGAATTTTAGCCGACACGCAAACACAAACAGTGAACCTGACACTTTGTTCGATACGCGCTTTCCATTTTTTTACGAGCACTGCAGGTCCAGTGGACAATACCCCAGGCTCCGGACCTCATTATCTCGCCAGGCTTGTGACTGCAGACCACAGAGGTCAACTAACTGCACATGGGGTGCCGTGAACAGTGCGTCAGTGAATCGTGTAGCCCTGCCAAAAAGGTGACAGGGACTGATGACAAAGTACCGTGATACAGCTGTTTTCTTAGATTGCATCTAAAAATTTTCAAAATGCAGTGAAATTGGTCAGTAATCCGTATACCTTGTGTGTTTCAATACTGCACAATTATTTTCCAAATTTAAGCCTGAGATCGACTGAAGGGACGACGACACTTTTCCTTGTTCTAGATCGATTTTAAGCAATGCTGGAGCGCCACAAAAACTTCCTCACAAATAAAAGGTTACCACGGGAGAAATCTATTTCTCTGCCAGAACCATTGTAACAAGCCGATTCCTTAATGTAGAGAAATTTGGCTCATATGCCAGAATTCCAGTAATTTAAACCTCAAACTTGCGTAGATTTTGACTCGACTTTTGCAGCTGCGCAGCAAGCTACAATGCTTCCCCACACAAGAGCATTATGCCATGAAACGAAGAAAGTCCCCCAGTACACGTACATGTACATGGTGCACTGTACAATACATGTACATGGTGCACTGTACAATACATGTACATGCATGCATAGCATTCTACTGGGTAATCACGAAATCACAACTGCCCCAGCGCTTTCATCCCAAACACAAATTATAAAACGGAACATTAGTATGAACATGTAAATACATCACCTACATATGCACGGTTACAGCTGTCATCATACGTCACAACGTGCATATTTATGAGTCTCATTTCTTGAGCTGTTTGTACTTTGGGGCCTAGATCGAACGCTTGAAATCATCCCTACTGCTCCCGGCACAAAAAGTCCAACATGACTGCGCACATGTGCTTGATGTGCGCGGTTGGAACATGTAGTGTGGCACTGGATAAGGGCAGGCGTTCAGCAAGTTAAGTGCCCACGTGCACGGGGCTTACTGGATCCCTGTTTGTTTGTTTGTTTGTTTGTTTGTTTTTTACAAGGAGGCAGCTGAAAGAATTACTGTAAGCAGGGCTGGGGTGGTATCCCAGAAACAATACTGCGGGGGGGGGAGGGAGCGTAGAAGAAACTCACTGCACGCCCATGTAGCTTGAGAGGAGTTGGGGATGAGAGGACTTTGGTGGCGCACGCCGGGTCCTTGAAGGTGACAAAGCCAAATCCTCGATTCCTGTCCGTCACTTTGTCAATCATCAAGACGCAATCTGCCACCTCACCGTACTTCTCAAAGAAGGCTTGGAATTCCTCTGGACAAGTGGGAAAACACGGTAAATCACACTTCTCAGCCCTTTTCGGAGACATTACGCTGTACCAATGAGCAAATTTGGGGTTCTCAAGCTTCACAGAAAAGACTTTGCACATAGCAGTGCCTCCCACAGACATACAAACCCATGGATGAGCAGCTCCTATTCAAAACAATGGTGGGGGACCGTAGCCGAGATGGCAACCAACTAAATCCACTGAGTGACTTCCTGGTGGTATCACGCGCGGGACTATGCTTGATTTTGTCAGGACTGGTACAGCACACACTCTGCAAGTTACACACACACTGCAGACGCCTCTATCCATATATGTCAAAGGTAGGTATTTACGTTTCATTTGAAAATCCTTTAGAAAAATTTCCCAAACTTTACCTTTTTAGAAAAGTTTAAACACCCAAAATTGCATACAAAAGTATACAAAGTTGTTCTTTGATATCACCGAGCAGTAAAGTGTCCTGAAAATCAGATTACATTTTACAGGTATTGTTTGCAATAAAAAATTAATGCCAGAGTTCCATTTAAACCTTTGGGAAAATCTATTAACGGACTTGGAACTTTTTTCATTTAAAAACGTTTCAACATGTAATGTTCCACCCTTAACCCCTTCACGGCGGGAGTATTTTGACCAGCAGCAGGCCCCATTGAACCAGCAGCTGCATGGTGAATAGACTGTATGTGTAGTGTGCAATGTTGCGGTAGTAGCAGTCCTCGGTAGCGAAGGGGTTAGATACATGTCCCCAATGATTCCAACTTCTACATGGCTTCTCTGCCGGATTTGAACAGGCTCTCTCCAGTCAGGAGCCAGTAATTACAGTGACCCCCTTATAGATTACAAGTTGTATCTCGTCGGGTGCATGGAAAAAGGTCGTAAGCCCTAAAGACCTTTTGCCGGGAAGCATAATCGCTGCCAAAAAAAATTTCCTGGCAAAAAGGACATATGTGTGCAACTGTTTTATTTTAATGAAATATAAAGATTTCTTCGCAAATAGTTCCCTAGTCATTTGATAACTCGTTCAAAGGTTACTTTTTGCACAACCTATGTTGATTTTGTTGTAAATTTTACTAAATAAAGAGAGTGTGTTTCTTGGGCCCTGTTACCAGGAACATTTTTTCTACTGTGATCATGCTTCACGGCAGGAGGGCATAAGCATGCTTATGACCTTTCGCCAAGCACACGACGATCTGTTCAGCTTTGTACTGTTTCCAGTAGTCAAACCTGGTTAATAAAAGGTCCTTCGGACTTGGCCAAATACATGTTCCTCGTTATGACACAAATCTTGAAGAGTGCATTTATCAGGAATGAAAACAGAAAAACAGACGATTGGGACCTAAAATTGTCCTTGTTACAAGGAAAATCTTGTATTAACATTGCTCTTATTAACGAGGTTCGGCTATACAAAAGCCTTGGGGGTTCAGCGTGGAACAGGTTACGAGGAAAATTCCAGTCACATTTCCACAAGCGCCCCCCTCCCCCGGGTCCTCATTCTTCTCGGTGCAGGCTCAAGACCACGTACCTTTTGTCACCTGGCTGCTGACAGCTCCTATGAATAGCTTTCTGCAATGCAAACAACACAGACAAAAACCTCACTAATCTTCTATCAACATGAGGACAGTCACTTATCAAACAGTTCATCGCCCTGTAGCAGGTGATACATCACATGGGTTTCACCAGTCTGCAAGTACGCGCACTGAGCGGCAAAGGAAGCAGAATTCTGAAACGAATAAAATATTCTGGGAGTCTTGAATCTACCGGTACATGTACAATGAATTCATTTTCTTCCCAGCAGCACTTCCACATTTGGAATTAGCTTTATGCAACAAGGACAGACTGCAATCAATGACCAACAATGTAGGTATTAGCTTTATTGTACTTCCGTTTCACCTTAATCTTAACCATTACCTTCCTTAACACTTTGACATTTTGTCTGATGCTGTTGCAATGCAGTCTTTTTTTTTTGTTGGCAGCAGATATTTGACCGGTTCATGGTGCAGTTAAACTGAAAGAACAGGGACTGGACACGGGCAGTGCTTCTCAGCATGAGGACTTGGACATTTGACCCAAAAAAAATTGCATCCAATTCCTTGTTTACAATGTAACTGACAATTCACATGCATGGGATGATGGAATTCAAACCCTGTTCAATTTCAAACTTTTTGGCTTAAAAAGAATCTAAACGTATCAGGGCCACATACATGTATAAAAAGAGTTGAGCAAACACATGCACAGTCGACTCTCGTTACTACGAAGGCCTTAGGACTTACTAAATAAGTTTGTATTATCTGGACCTCGTCTTACGCGAAAGCTGCTGGAATAGGTCCCAGTTGGCATGGGTCTGAGTTGACTGGACACTGACCCGACATGCCAGATTCGCACAATTACATGTACAATGCGTTGGTCATGTTGATACTCCTCTACAACTAGCCTGGGCCGACTTCTACTATCAGTTTTTAGTCGGCAAGATCCATTCCCGTGGTCAGCATGTCACTACAAACATTTAACACACAGCAAAGGGACAAAATTACCCTTCGTGGGTATTCAATAATGTACATAAGTTCCCGGATGTCCGACTGCGAGAATAAGTCTGGATACAATGCCAAGCAAACTTGATCATGATGCTGATGTGCGGTTTAGCGCCAAGGACATGCAGGAAGAAATTCAACATGTTTCTAAGAGTCCAAGGTAATAAGAGTCCAAGTAGGTATACCCGCCTAAACTAAATATGCTAAAAAGAAACTATGATCAAAAAAATTTATAGGCTGGCTCTTCCAAAGTTCTGCACCTTTATTCTAGCATGTCTAAACACCTCATAAAAATATGATGATGGTGGTGATGATGATATTGCTTCCGGGGAAGCCATTCAACCCCCTCCTCCCATGCTGTAATACTCGGCACTAGTCAGCTGAGCTACCAAGCACGGCTGGTACTAGTACGCCTTACCTGTACAGTCATGCTATTTATAATTTAGGATCAAAAAGCGTCAACGCATACAAAAATTAAAAACAGCATGACTAGCGTCAACAAAGCGTCAACAACTCGAAAGTACCCTCTAAAGATTTAAAAGTGCTTTTTATCATAATTTAGAGACTCTAAGACCTGCCGCTCTTTAAGCATGGTAAGAGAAACATCAAATTTGCTTCCAGATTCACGCAGAAAACAAAACTTTTTCGAGATGTATGGAGGCCGCCATCTTTCTTCATTCTACTGTCCATGCGAAAACAGGATGGCGGCCAGTCAGGCTGCACGAGCATGCCCGAAATTGTCGCTCAAATTTTCATACGTGATACATTGAATATGATAGGGCCTACATACATGGATATAATAACGTTGGAGCCTTACTATAAATACTAATATTGTAAACTTAACATGGATGGTAAATATAAAAAAATTGCATAAAAATGATTGAATATTTTGTTGACGCTCGTTGACGCTAAACTTGCATGACCCTACCCGTACATGCCGTACGTATGGCCAGGCCAGTCATACGTCATGCCAGTACATGTAGGATGTACATACATGTAGCCTACGTCCCCAGCTAAAAAAAGCAAAGTTAGGCCTGAAGTTACAACATGTAACGCAAGCCATCACAGGACACTACAAAAACCAAACCGTACCCCGGTTCTTCACCCATACTGCCTCTTCTGTATGTTGTGTCTGGCTTGTTGAGAACAATATTCATATACAATAAAAATTGGAACTAAAAAACAAGATCGCGACACACTCAACACACGCGCGCTGGGTGTCGATGATTCCAGGACAGGACGTAGACTTGTCCCAAGACGTTGCTATGAAGGCAGCAAATCTGTCGCGTTCACGGCCAACCGCTCTTCGCCACGCGCCCACAGTTCACAAATGTGGCCGGTTGATCGTGATAACGCCCTCTGGCGCCAGTATGTTTGTGAAAAAAGCAACCTCTTGGAACCAAGACTATGCGGCCACCATCAACACCCGTACAAAGCAGCCTTGTCAGAAATCCAGACTGTCTATCGTTTAAAAAGCACGTGAAACTACACATTGTAATTGGGAACAGACTAGTTAATACGGGTTTCCAGGAGATGCATCAGGGGCATTGCGGAGGTTTCGAAATTTCGGCTTCATCCCTAGCTTCAGATTTGGGCACCAGTCATATCATCCCATGTGCTGAAACTCCTCTAGTTATAGCCCAATTAGGCCTACTACATAAGAAAAAAAATCAAAATTGTCCAATATAATGTGAGACCAAAGTTTGGAAGTATATTTTCACTGGTTCCAACTGGGGTTACCAGCTGCAGAGTTTCATGATTCAAGTTGAAGACGAAACTTTCCGAAATTATCTGCCAGTTAGGTTCGCGTCGCGAAATTAGGATGAAATTACTGATGATGGTGCAATGAAAATTAAGTTATCTATCTCACGAGGGGGCACTGAAAGCATACAACTGTAGGTTGTCTACATTGCTGGGGGCACCCCGTACGGATCCATCCCGTGCCAAAGTAGTTACCGTACGCTGTCGCCAGTGAGGACCACCACGTGTCTCAGTTCAGTGTACTCAAAGTTCAATACTTTTCCCCTTCCCGCTTCAACTGATTTTTATGTTTTTATTCGCTTCAATGACTCAATTAGGCGCCACAAAATTGTCCAATAGCGTAACTATATGAAGAGGTCATGGTGAACTCTCTTCTCAAGTTGCGTTCCCGTTACTTTACTACTGAGGGTCACTGAAGTAAATTTTTGTTGGAAGTAAAATATTAAGAGCCAAGAAGCAGTGGAAAAAAATGGATTAATGTTAATGCTCAATAAAGGTAAATGAATTGGGGCGGACACCGGGATTTTGTGATAAAATGCGAATGTTTTTTTTTAGCTTGTGTGACGTTTTCATTTAAACTTTTTTCCTTATCTATATGATTTGTCAGTCTCAATCGCTGTGTTTGTTCACCTTTGATACAACTTCATCATTGTTTAGTTACTATATTCTTTTTTTCTTTTTTGGGGGGGTTCACACGCTCTGTGGAACCATCAACTTGGTTTCTTATAGTCTGAGGGGCTTTGTTTGGTGACTTTATCTCCACATCTGCGAAATCAATTCCCAATTGTACGTACCGCGTGTGCTGACCGCAGAGCGCACTCTCGAGTTGTGACTGTTAAATCGCTACAGCGCCCTCCAGAAGTGCCGGGCTTTTTAGCGCGAAGATCCTACTGTACTAGGGAAACACGTCAGAATTTCTCTCAATAGTCTTTTGGTTCTTTCTGCTTGACAGCATCCGTTCTGAATCTTAATTTTTCTGATATAAATCACCTGTGAGTTTTGTTCTTGATTCAAGTCTTATTGTTATTGTAAACACCTTATATCAACATCTTTGTCATTATTTGTATGTTCTATAATATCATGTCTTGGAGGTTGCCATCTTGTTGCTGGGTATGTTCGCATACACTTATACATGTATGCGCCATGTGCAATGCTTGTTTTCATATTTAGTTTGCTTGTCTCGATGTTATTCATTTGTCAGTGCTAAGGAGAGGTGACATAGAATTTACTCCTCAGCTTTTAAGTATTAGTAACTGTTTTTGAGTTTATTTAATCTTGTTGTTTGCTTAAGGGGTCTGTTGATCATTTGCCTCCCAGGTTACACCACATTTTGATCTTCACTTAATAAGTCTGTTGTTGGCAGCTTAGCTCTGCACTCTCGGAGGCTACGGTTCTGTAAGTTTTTACCGTCCAACGATATTACACATGCATTTCAGTTGATTTAGCCTGCATACTGTTAACCACTTTTCAAGATCTTGTTTGCTCAAGTTATTCTGTGTAGATAATGTTGAGTTAAAATATTTTGTATTCTCCTCCACTACATGTACATGTACACTGGTTGTGTGTATACGAGCTCACGTTCCCATTTTTTCAATTGATTAATTCCTGGTCCATCCATTTCTGTATTGCGTTACACACAAGTAGTCGATTTGTTCTTTGCTGGATCCTTTCGTATGTTATTTTGCATAAGCCAGTTTGTTTCCTGCATTGGTTATCAGTGTCACATTTTACCTTTGTGTCACACTGGTTTGCAGATGTTGATTTTGCACGTGGTTTTTATCCTGTTAATTTACAGTTTACCATATGCGAGATTATCTTCAAATATAAAATTTCAAGACCCGAATCTGATGTTATTAACCCTCCTATTGTTTTACAGCACAAATGTGCACAAATGCCCACAGTCACTGGTGAGCATGCAGTTTCTATATGGAACTCAAACATGCACAGGTTCAGTGTGTACACAGTAGGTTGTCAGCACAAAATGACCTAGGGTCTTTTGTGCAGTCCTCTTCACTGCATTTGGTTTACTGCACAATTATGCACATGAAACAGTGAAGCACAGTTCTTGGGCAGCACAAAAGTACAATCTGATATTCCTGTGAGGAACAGTTAGTGCAGTGCACAACACAACACAGCTGTGCTTCTTTGAGGTGTTTACCAAATGACCCAAAGAGTGACTTCAGCATAGGAGGGTTAACACAGCCGCGAATCGAGGTCAGATTGTAAATCGGATTAGAAGTTCGCAATAAGGTGAAATTTGAGGCCGCAGTCAGCATTTATGAGGGTCAGCGAAATTTCAAGGCATTTGGAAGCCGTCCTCGGTGTACGCATTTAACACGCCGGGTGTTTAAAAACACCCACTCGAAATGGACAGTTTCGGTGCATCCCTGGATGGAATAGCGCCCTCCCTAGCTCTCTTGCTACCCTGTCCAATCTGCATTAGTGAGCACAAAAAATGTCGCCAAGTGCCAAAAGCCTCCAAACTGTCCAAAAGCATCATGGCGTCACCTTGCCATCACGCCTGTGGACTTTTGTAGCTCTTCTGAGATGTAGGTGTCTTCTAGTGGAAAACATGATGAGTAAAAACAATTTAATTTGAAGTAGAATGTTGAGCATGACCAGACCCTATCTTGGTACGGTTTACTACATCATTAAATACATGGGTCCCAGTGCTGGCTAGTACCATGCTACGAGTTAGAGCATGGTTAAAGTATGGCTGCTATCAACACCTCCCCCCATTTTGTCGATAGGCTAATGTACATCTTATACCGAGTTAGAGTGAATGTGCCAGAGGAATAGGTATACGTATGCAGTCCGAAAAGCTGAATCACATAATCCAGTTGAACAGGTTCCTTCAACACACTTTTCCAAATTCCAGCCACAAGTGAAGACTTTTCTGTTGTCCGTATGTGGTGGTTCTAGGCCTAATTGTATTTAAAATTTTTGTTGGGGGTAGGGGTTTTGGGTGGCTCTTGGGAGCCCCGATACCTGCCCCCCCCCACCACCACCAGTCCATACCAAATTAAAAGAAGACAAGCGGTTTAATGAAAATAATGTTCAATTTGTTTTCTTGCCAGCTGGCCTGTTCACCGTAAGTGGAGACGTTTGGACAGTATGGCTGATTCGTCCACCGGTTCCAGCAGTAGGCCTACTACATCTGTTGCTCCACGTGATGACACGTCTGACGTCCGGGAGAACTGTGGTGTGACCGTAATGCAAACCAGTAATGAGGTTGGCTGCAGGAAATGGGACAAGAAACACTTCTGCTTTTACTGCGATGTACCCCAGGCCAAGCTCCCCCGTCATCTCCAGTCATGTCACAAGGAAGAAAGAGAAGTCATCGAGATCGCCGGTGAGCCCAACGCTGGTGTGCGTAAGAAACGTCTGTTGAAAATTCGCAATATAGGTAATCACAGGCACAATTGTCAGGTTCTTCGTGAAGGTCGTGGTGTGCTCATTGTCGGGTACAGGCCAAATTGCGTATGGACCATGCGTATATTGTTACGGCTATCATGTGCGTACCGATTTGTGGCGACACGTGTGCCCTTTGAAGCCAGCATCCACTCCACAGACTGACAGCACCGGTAAGAGGGCTCGTGTGGGTGGACGGGTCGCTCACAAGAGTGATTTGTTGGAACCTCCTCCTGTTGGAATGTCGTTGCAGTTACACCAGGTTCTTAGTCCAATGAAGAGAGATGATGTGGCTTTGGTAGTCAAGAATGACACGTTGATTGTTGAACTAGCCAAGCGTGAATACATGAAACTAGGGCACGATGTAGATCAGCATGGCTACATCCGTAACAGGGTACGTGAATTGGGTCGACTCATCTTACAACTCCGAAAGAACACCCAGCAACCAAATACATCACTCAAATCATTTTTTCCATCCGCACCACTTTTCAGATATTGTGAAGGCCGTCCACGATATTGCCGGCTTCAGGGAAGACAAACAGTTGGACGATGTTCCATCACTAGCGCTGAAGATTGGTTATTCCGTCAAGAAGTGTGCACTCGTCTTGAAAGGAAGTGCCCTAGAGTCTGGCCAAAAACACAAAGCGGAGCGTGCGGAAGAGTTTCTGCAGTTGTGTGAATTGAACTGGCGAGACCTTGTGTCCACAAACGCACACAGAACACTGTACCAAGGAAAACGCAACAAAGTCACCACTCTCCCGACAAATGCCGATGTAGTCCACCTGTCGTCGTTCCTTCATGAAGCTGGCAACCGCGAACTTCAACTCCTGCAGGGTGCTCGGAGTAGACAAATCAGGCCAGTTTAGCAGAAATTGAATGAGGTCAGTCTGTGCCAGCTCATCATGTTCAACCGAAGAAGGCAGGCCTTGGATAAGGCTGGCCTTGACAATACATCTGGTCCACCAAATTCCGTAAACATGTAGCAACTGCATTGCAAATTCTTGCATTAAAGGAACATCAGCTTGAAACTCTAGCCAACTTCATGGGCCACGATCTGCGGGTACATCGCGAATACTACCAGTTGCCAGATACTGTACAGCGGGTCACCAAACTGTCCAGCCTTTTCCTGAGTTTGGAGAGGGGCAACCTGCCTTCCCAGCAGGGCAAATCCTTGGACGATCTGCATGTAACTGGAGATAAGGGCACCTTGTACTCCAATCATGTTTCCCATGTTCTGTCTAACCAACGCTTGACTTCGAACCAAGTCAACCCAACCCAGACTCCCATTTTGTAGGGCATCATACTCGGCCGGAAAGAATACCTCTCTTCCTATTCAACCCCCCCCCGCGGAAGAACAGACCAGTACAAAGAAAGACGGGGGACAAAAATCACCCCTATAAATGTATCTTGCGTCAAGAACTCCCAAATAATGTTCCATTTTGGCCGGCCATTTCCCCCCCCCCCATCTCAACACCAAGCAGAGACTGCCAGACACCCGTGCATGTATGTGTGCTTTAACTGATTGATCTCAATTAGGGGTTTACTCTTGGAAGGCTTCACCAGTGAAGAGGACAGTAGCGACAGTGGGGACAGCAGTGACAGCAGTGAAGACTCCTGCGATGAATCCGTCGAAAACGGTAAGATTTGGTCTGTCTGTGTGTTACTCTGTCGGGCTGTCTGCCTGTTACTCTGTCGGGCTGTCTGTCTGTTACTCTGTCGGGCTGTCTGTCTGTCACATGGACAGGCCGTCTGCTGAGCTGTCACCTACATTTCTAATGTCCTTTTCTTGCCTCTACATTAATAGGACTTGCCTCTACATTAATATAGTAGTAGGCCAATAACGCACCCTATTTTTAGTGGCCAAAACAACCAAAAACTTGTGAGTGTTGCCCTCGGTGTTATAGGCTGCACTCACATGGACGAGAAGTCCTCCGTCTGATAGTTTGGAAAGTATGCCCTCCATCTGCAGTGTCTACATGTATACGTGTGTGTATGTATTGTGTGTATAGAAAACGTTAGAGAGGGAACCGCAGCTCGCCAACCAACCTTCCCTGACTCCATTCGTTTCCACTTTACTTTCTGACTCAAATCGCAAACTTCCAGGACGGAAGTTTGCGATTTTTTGTTTTGCCATTAGGGAATTTTGGTGCTTTTTTATTCTCACGAGACATGCTTATAGATCGCTACTGAAACGTGACGTCATTTGAGTCAGAAAGTAGAGTGCAAACGAATGGAGTAAGGAAAGGTTGGTTGGCGAGCTGCGGTTCCCTCTCTAATGTCTTCTATACACACAATTGTGGGCATGAGGTATCCACTTGGTACTTTAAGCAAAAGTATGATGTCAACCAGGATTTTAAACTCACCAGTTTGTTGAGGCGACGTTTTGTTGACTTTGGTGGTCTAGTGTTGTTGTTTAATTTGTTGACGGGTGGGAAGTGAGCAAATAAAAGCTTATGCGAAATATTGGGCGCTGGTTCATCTTCAGGGAGCCCCTAAAATGAGCAGCTGTCTTCCTGTAGTAACCTCCGAGTCATTTGCCACGAAAAGCAAGAAATTTTGTAATTTTCTTAAACATTGCAACGTGCCAATGTCAGATAGTTTGTCACCCTTTTAAAGAGCACCTACAATCAAATTTGGTTTTATTGAACAAACCTTTAATATACATCTTTATGTCTCAGTTAATCTTATTTCAATTTTTATTTATAATTTAAAAGGGTATCTTACTACCTTTTTTGTTTTTAGGTTAATTAGTATTTTGTTATTTATGAACAAAACTGTTCGAGCGAGCTACTCGTGCACGAATATAATATATTCCTGAGCGCTCGAACGGCTGGAGCACGACCGGCCGGTCAGCAATCTAGAGTATACTCCTCCACCCGAGTGTAATGCGCACGGATCCTACTCATGTGAACAGGAGTAACCGCGCAAACGTACCCTTTGACTGACAACATGAAGAGCGCCCTCACGTCATTATAGGAGGAAGCATTATTGAAGCAGACGGGCACGTTTTTTGAGGCTCCGCCACACCAAATACGCGCCCATAGAAAAGAGTGCAAAATGAGATCGAAATAGCGCCACCTGTTACCACTCTCGGGAAGAGGTTGGCCTCCGTTTCTTCGCTCGAAGTTCGAGATTATGGCCAGAAGATCATTTTTCATTTCAATTTTATAGGGGTTAGCCTCGATTTTTTTTTATTCGCCTCTCTTTGAAGGTACCCCCAAAATAGTTGTAAAACTATGCGCCCAGCTTTGAATGTAGCTGCCCCTCTCTATCCAAAATATGCCCTCAATTTGGGGTTTTTTGTTAAAGAAATACCCCTAACTGGAAACTACCAGTCCGAAATTCTGGATTTATAGAAATATCTCTATGATGCCTCCTGATTATGGCCTGTCTTATTGTAAAACCCCTATGGGATCACAAAATATTAATGAGCTCGCGCGCAGAAATATAACGACCCAGAAATCTAGTGCCCTTTAATATCACCTCGAGGGGCAGTTTCACAGCAAAAAATGGTTCAAAACGAAAAAACATCTATCTAAAATAGAGAAAACAATTCCCCCCCCCCAAAATGAAGACGCTTTCTTGTTTTTTGAAGAGGGCTAATACAGTTTGTCCGTAAATTGCATGTACCTTGCATTTGAATGTTTTGTATAAATACAAGCCTGTGTTACTCATGCTTGTTCACAGTTTCCAAGGAGTCTAAGGAGTTAGGAGTCAAAGAGCCAGGGGAGGTGATTGTCAGATTGTTGTAATAAATCTGCTGTAAGCATGGTGACCCTGAGACTGTCCGAGCGAAACCCTTGCGATTTCTGCGAACCCCCCTGACAGTGGCGCCGCCCATGAACGCAGAAACTGTTCGGCATGTTAACACTCATGCATACTACCTAAGAAGTGCTAGTGTTGTAGATAATATATTTCATCATCGTTTCCAGTTGTCCGCAAAGAGAAACTTTAAAAAATCTCTGGCTTGTCTCCCCCCCCCACCCACGGAAAAAATCGCTGGATCTGCCCCTGATCAGTGACGTGTCGATATCCACTGTGCTGAGTTAAGGTTTCAGAAAAATGATTCTCTTCACTCGAACTTTTAACTGCAGCATTGAAGAAACATTACACGCGAATTGACCTTTATTGGTGCAATCGGTGCAAAAGAGGGGGGAAATGCAGCAACCTGCTACAAAGGGCTAATTGACACCATTTTATACTATTCTGAATTATTTCTCTCGAATGATCTCGAAATAAATCAGGGCCCAACGCTTGATTGGTTTGCCGAATCTTCCTCAAGGAAAAGTGTTTGACTTTCGGAGATTCCATCAGTCGTTGAACATCTGAACCACCTGATAAATAGCTCAGTAGCTGTGATCAAAACTCTTTTCATACCGGTGAAGAATTCAATTAGGGTACTGATATAGGCCACTCGTTGTTAATGTTAATCAATTGCAAAGTCCGAAGCAAAACACATTTTTAACTCAGTGGCGTATGCGGGGGGGGTGAAGTACCTCGCCTGACGGGAACATGCGCCCATTTTGTTATGTGAAGAATTTCAGAAACAATGTCTATTCCTCAGACTAAAAAAAACAATCACTGTTTAAATGATCACTGGTTAGGCTGTACGGCTTTGTCATATTCATCAAGGTCAAAGGCTTCGCTCTAAAACATCGTGAATAGGCCTATAATTATACCTCAAAATAGAAGTGAGCCCGGCACGGTGTCATTGAACCTTCAGGGACACGGCCAAGATTTTGTTTGCCCGTGGCAAGATTTTTTTCCGCTTGTGACCTATTTTTGCTATCTAGGTGGCCATTTTGCTGTACAGGTACACTCCATCTTTTGCATTTATATTATTGCTGAAAAAGCACGCTTGGTTTAAAGACGGTATATGCGGTTAAATTCAAGCGCGATTCAAAACAATGTCAACCTTTGATAATTATGAAACTAAAATCGTAGAATATTGTTTTTCTCGGAATTCACTAAGTTGGTACATCATCAGGTTTGTTTTGAGGCACCCCTCTTTAGATTTTGATCATGAGGAATATATTGCACAAAGACTATGATAATTATTGAATGGAGTGGCCTAACCACCAGCAGAGAAAGAGGCTAATGTCATTTTTCCCACCCCGCCCCCTTTTCGTTTTTTCTTCAATTCTGGGCAGGGGTGGGAGCAACAAACTGAAGCCTGGACACGCTAAATATCTTTCCCACGTGGATGCGTTAATGTTGGCCTTGACACTTTATGTCCTTAGCGTGTCTCACCCACCAAGCTAGATCCAGAACCAAAGTTTCGGAGGAGCAAAATTGGTTTTTTTTTGGGGGGGGGAGGGAGGTGCCAAATATTTGGAATGGTTTTGTGAAACCTTGTATGGACTTTCGGTTTACATCAATGGCTTTTCACGCGCTTTTGATGAAAGAAAGAAAAGGAAATGGATCTAGCACCCACCACTCTCTCATTCCTTTTACCCTGAAAGAGCTGGGGCCGAACCCGTCCCTTGACATGTGTTTCCCGATATCTCTGCCTGCATTTTTTTCCCAGGAGCTGCACAAGCAGGGTTTTTCAGAGAAACTCTTTGGCATTTATTTTGACACCAATTTTATTAAAATCAAACCCGCTGTTCTTGTGTTGCGCCCATTTTTCCCAAGACATGCAGACCTGCCCAAACGTATACATTTTCCACCGTAGTGCTCAATGCACGCGGGCTGACACGCAGGTACAGTCTAGAACTTGAACTAACCATGGCCGTAACAACTACGATACGTTCGACTGATTTCAACTTTACCTTTGTAATGGTAAGGTGTGTTTTTACACACAGGTTTAAAAGAAACCAAGCAAGGTCTAGGGGGAGGAATCCACCCCTGGTTATGAGATGTGACCAAATAACCTGGCTCTCCGAGAGTTAAAACATTTGACTCTCACTTTGAAAAGGGGGGGGGGCTCTGCTCCGTTGACCCCCTGCGTCAACCTTTACTCACCCGTCACTAAATTAAGGCATGTTCACATTTGCTGTTGATTTTAAGCAGTTTTGAATGCGATGCTTTTTTGGTCTAACTGCATTAGTTAAAACAAGACATCAAACGCGATTGTGTTTGTGTGTTTCGACGGGAAAATCGGGGATTGTTTTTTCCCTTTACGAAACTCTTCCGCAATTTTTGCTTCAGATAACTATCCCCTCATAGCTGTTCGCCTTCAAAAAAAAGCAGATTAGTTGGTTGATTAATGCTCTTTTTACTTTTCAGAAATACAGAACGGAGAGCAGTTTTTCCTGTAATTCCGTGTAATGAGAAAACGGTCAATTTGTCTTGTTCTTTGTATCAATCGGGTCACTGCTTTCGTGCACCGTGTAGTTTAGAAAACCATTACTCACGTTACACTGGGAAGGTAACCTGATTGTATTTGCAAATATACTTCCCAATCAACAAAATCAAGGAGTAAATTTTGAAGGCATTAAATTTTATTGTGCAGATGCAGTATTCATCCCAATATTTTGAGTCTGTGACCATGACTTAGTGCAAAGAGTAGGCCTATAAAGCCGAATATTTATGCCGTCTTTTTCTCTGTTTTAAAGACAACTGTGACTGATTTCTTTCAATGCAGACTCCATCAGCATGAAAGTACACTGTTTAGCATTAATCGATGGGAGGGGGTAACCAACTGCATGTTTTTTCTTCCTCGTTTTTCTCTTTTGTAGCACAATCGGTGTATTTATTAATCAAATATTAGCACCCAAACCGTAAGAAAACGTGTCAAACGCCACGAAATAAAAGAAAGAATGTCTGGACCGTGAGTAACGCTTTTGATTTGCCACATGATGCTCCTTTAAACAGCCGAACTTCTGTTCATACATAATCGATATCTTAGCCCTGCTTTGTATGTCATAAAGAACATCCCGCACACAACAAATAAATCACTAAGCGATATTTGTGTGTTGTCTTCATTGATACACACGTAGCATTTGCACACACGTAACGAGTGTCATAGTCTAAGTTTTTGTTGGATTCCTCATTCCGATCTGTCTTTCGGAGACACTTTTCTGTCTTTGAAGTTTTTCGATAGCGTTTTAGCCTTATAAACTTTGCAGGTGAAAAAAAAAATGGAATTGATCTCCACTTTGCCGTGGCTCCTTTTAGTGGCAATGCGCACTCTTCTATTATTTACGATCCTTCTTTTTGTTTTGCGATGCCTCCTCCGCAGGCCGACAAACCTCCCACCCGGCCCCTGGGAATTCCCACTCCTGGGGTCCCTACCAGCCATCGTCTGGGGGCTGAGGAAAGGTTTACAGCCCCATCATGTTTTGGGGAGGTACGCTGAAAGCTACGGTCCGGTGTTCCGAGTGTCTATGTTCAACAGAAATGCAGTCATCCTGGACGATTTCGAGTCGACAAAGGCGGCGTTTCGGCACCCGGAGTTGAGCGACAGACCACCGGGTATGGGAAACAGTAAGCCATGGTATTTCGAAATGGCCATTCTGTCTGGCAATCTCGAGACGATATGCGTAACACTGAAAATGTTCGGGGTTTAGATTCAGCTATACACAGTGTGGGACTACACAATTGTACACGCAGTTTTAATCCATTCTTTTGTTGCATGCCTAATTACGTATACATGAATTATACATGACAAGAATGGCTATATACTAAGAATATAACCTATGTTTGTAACTAGATAGGTACTTTAATACTTGCTTACTCGGATATTAAGAGTGCGTACTTCGAACAGAAGGTAGCAGATTCCCCGAGCACGGTGTGGGATTCAGTCAGTGAGAAAGTTTGCAAGGTCCCTTGATGAGACATGCAGGGACCCGAAATATATGTCAAAACATAGTTAGGGTGATTGTACTTGGTTAATAAATCAAAACAATGCAATTGACAAACGTCGGCAATGCGGTAGAACATTTTCCTCGTTCTCAGTGACATTGCCATCGGCAGGTGCTGATTTTGGGGGGATCGATCCCCCGCTCAGAGACGAAGAAAGTGTTAAAATGGGGTACGTAACAAGAAAATAACTACAGGAAGTGCATCAATATGCCACTGTACAATGTATGTCATTGTTATGTTTTATCATCGTTTCCACTAGTCTACAAAAACGTGACATTAAAAAGTATCTCCAGGCTGATGCACCCCCGGGAAAATTCCTGGATCCGTCCCTTCCCGTCTAGACAACTCGTAGCCGTCCATTTTGCTTTCGGCACACGTGTCTCGAACATGAATGAAAAAAAGTTACAACATGGGCTAAAAATACATGCGCCAAGTCAGCATAGAGTGATGAGATGCTTTGCACAAAGTGCCTGCGTACTACGAGTGCATTTTGGTGTACAATATCCTACGGTCTCGACAACCACGCGTCATCTTTCACACGTACACTGTAAAATTAACTTTTTTGTGACGAAATCCATTATAGTTGTGTAACCCGCGTACAAACACACAAAAGGGCGGGAACTGCTTCACTATTAAATGCACAAAAGTGAGCTCGAAATAACTCTTTCATTGAGGAACACTCCTCAATCTGAGAAACTCTAGTTCTAGCAAACAATGAATAAATGAGCGCTCAATAATAAAAGGATAAACTTGTGTACACTTGTACCAGGATCTAGATTTTAGTCCGACTTCGGGCCCTTCTTACAGCCAAAGTCACAAGTTCCTCTAAAAGGATAAACAGTTCCCGTTCCTCCAGTTTCAGTCCAGGAGTCGGGATTCAGCTGAAACTGTGGCTGGGATCCTCGACCGGTTCAGGTGACGACTTGAGTCCGTTGACAGGTTCGCCACTAGTTCACAGGCTGATGACCAATTCACAGGCGTGGAATCTGCCAGACAGCTGCTGTAGCTGAGGTCCAGTCCCCAGATTTAAGGCCAAACCTGAGAGCCAGCAGTCTCTCTGTTGTATCACCAGAAAGAATGATGAATGCACTCAAAATATCTTGCATAGCAGATAAATTAAAAAACCCGCAAAATATGATTCGGGCGTGTTTGTGGCTTAGCAATCGCAAATTCTGTTAGGCAAGATGGCGGCCTCTAAAGAGAGTAAGGCCGTGTCCGAAACGGTCTTCCATAGCTACGGCTAAGTCTATTTTCTACGCGTCTCCACTCATTTCTAATCGAGCGCAGACCTAGCTCTAGACCAGATATTTGGATGCAGCCTGTGTTGCTCACGCGCTTAAACTGTGGTCGGTACTACACGGGCTACAGTTGGCATTAAAAAAGACGAGCGTAAATCGCCAGAGATTAGGGTCGGTCGGATGAGGGCAACGCAATTTGTTTGGCCTAGCATTCTGTTACATCCACTGCCCAAGTTGTGTCCTCGACCTTAATTCAGCTGGGGAAGTCCCAACAACCGTCCCGGCGCAGTTGGGACTTCAACACTGTAGTTGGTCAAGCAGAATATTATAATTGTCTTCAAAGACTTTTAATGCCACGCCTCAGGTGACCAAATTGCTGTTTCTTGTGTTACTGATGAAGGCGTGTAATACCGCGGTTCTTTGTTCTCTCCCCTCACCTCCTGATTCGTTCTTGCAATCTGTTATTTGTTTTCACTTTCTTGGTTCCTTTTTCGTTTTTAATTTTCAATACAACACGGCCGATTCACAATTGTGCGCCACCAAGAGTTTGCAACATGGTGGCCAATCATAACGCGCGAAATTTGTCGACCCTTGTGAAACGGCCGTATTTAAACATATCCGTTGCCTGTCTGTGTCTTGTTCTCGTTCGTGTTTCAGCCAATAACTATAGTTTAAAGCATGACAAACTCTGCCGACTCAGTTGAGCCCGCCCCAAGGAGCCGACGGACAAGCTGCTGACCTGGCATTATTATTATGTACGCGTGCTGTGATTGCATTGTTCTTTCTTCTTTTCAGATGGTTTCGTGGATTTCTGTTCTCGTGAACCAAACGACTGGGTCTTTTGGGGAGGGCATGGTTCCCCCCAGCCACCAAGGAGTGAAATGAAAATATATTGTGGAGTGACTGCCCATTTTTTTTTATAGAGACTTGTTTGTTGTCGTCATCAGTAGAGTGTAATTCGACCACCAGAATTAGAAGCCATTACTGCGGTGGCACAACGCTCGTGGACGGGTGGTACGCGCGCGTTAAATGCCTCTTCCACCAATAGGGTGTCGTGATTTGCCAAACGCGCGCGCGCGTCAAGCTGAAGAATGTGCAGTGCCACCCGCAGTTAGGGCGTCTTAGCTTATCGGATTAGTCTATGAGCACTTTGGTAACTATTGCACGGACCCATCTACAGCCATCTCGCCAAATATCCAATGAGGCTCATCACTTGGTTACGGAAACACACTATCACATAACATTGCAAAATGTGAAGTTCTGCTTTCTGTAAGCCCATTGAGTGCTAATTTGTAACACACAGGCCCGGCATGTTTGTAGTAACTCGTTTCATTACAGGGTATCATGTGGGCACTGAGAGCAATATTTCTGACAGAAAACAATTTGTGTTGCTCGGACAATGGCACTTTCGATAAATCCATATGCAGCAAGGTATGAGACGGAGAGAACCCCCCTGCTTTGTGTTGGTCATTGTCTCGCAGGAATCTGGGGAATTCCTTTCAGACATCTTGGGGGATGTGTTAAGTAACAATAGTCTGGAATGTGCAGGGATTGGACATGTTTGGGGGGTACCCCTCGGTCTCATTTCTTGCTGGGTATAGATAAATCCCATCTCGGCGGCCGGATAGATGTCGAGGCAAACGGCATGGCCAATCTCCCTTGAAACCACGCAACACAGTGCTTTTCGCAAAAGAAAGGGCCGCCGATCGCGAGAATGTCCAACGAAACGTCCCTAGATTCCACTCGTCCATGATGTACCTGAGCAGAAGTTTAACGAGAGAGAAAACAGTTACACTATATTTAGAATGTCCTTAGGACTATTTAATGCAAACACTGTAGTGGACAGGTATACAGTGGACTTCGGTAAGTGTTGTTCAGTGTGCAGTTTGAATGATTTGTTGTACCTTTGTACCTATCCAAACGCTCGTTCGTGTCTTTTTAGACTAATGACTCAACTGTTAATTATTAAACAGGCTTTTACCATTAAAAGACCGAAAAGATTTGAAGAATTTGAGAAGAAATGTCCACATGCCCGACGCTGACGACAGAGTTTAATGGTTAATTCTTGCTCCATTATTGCAGCACAGCACGTATAAAGTTGGATACAGGTTATCTGAGAAAATAAAAGGAGGTGCAAATCACAAATAACATTCTCGAAATAGAGGCAAGTCTATTTCTGTAACGGAGATATCTCTGTTTAAATATGTTTCAAAAGAGACATCTGTATTTCAACAGTTAACTGGGTAACACTTGACAGATCCTATCTCTGCATCTATTTTGGGTTTTTACTTTTGTACTTTAATTGACTTTGAGCAAAGAAGGCTCCTTTGGTCGGAACTAAACATCGCCGGTTCACGAACAATGATGAAATGCACGCGTTGTACGGTCGCATCGCTACCACGAAAATGAATACCTCCGACCATTATGACTCTTTTCAACCGCTGACGGAGGTCTACTCACTTGGTTCTCAAGTGCGTGTCCCGTCTGCGACTTGGCTGTAGCCCGATATTGCCCAGTCTTTGCGTCTTCCATTTGTGTTAAATACAGGTTATTTTGACAACAAACCCATATCTCATGTATCCCACGGAACGCAACTTCAATTTCGTCCCCGACCATCGATTGTCAAGTTCAATTCCTAATTTCAGTTTCAAAACCCCATCAACGGATTCCACTTCGTATGAATGGGAGCATAATGCAAATCGTTGCATGCCAATTCGTCTTAAACTGCTGCGTTTGCAATACGGGCGGTTCTACGGGGGCTAAGGGGGAAGAAAGGCTGGAAAATATTGGATTTTTCAGTTGATTTTTAAAAAAATTATAGGAATAGTCGATAATCATTTTACAGGGTCATTATGAGCAATGTACATCAGATTTGGCTAGAATGTATGTGCTGTTTACCTTCGTAGCGCAAGTTGAAAGGTGACGTCACAAGCCAAATGTTTAGACCCCCCCCGAAAAAAAAAATGGCTCTGGAACTGCGAATGGTTTCCAAAGACATTTATTTCCGTTTTCCCCGCGGTTATTGAACGTAGGCATCGCCTGCTGATACAACACTGCACGGGACGGGGTTATGCAGATGCATTTTGTAGTACTGTGCGTGTTACGAAATAGTTGATCATTTGGCTAACAATATCGACGTTTTGTGAAAAAAAAGTCCGTCTCCATTCCTATAAGGCTACAAGTATTTAAATGGTTTAATGTCAGGATATCAAATGAGTAAATATTAGGTTGTCGATAAAATTTATGCTGAGTGCGCTGTCCCCATTTTGTGAGGAAGGATATAAAACCAAAACATAAGGTAGCCCTGGAAGGACGTAAGTATTAGTGTTTGCATACGGTGTTTGCATTTGAGGCAAGCTACATCGAACACAACGTGCAAGCGTGCGATACTGTATTTACTGTGTGCAATCATGCAATGTACACGAACACTGTACTTATAGGCGTTCTGCTGACGACGTCATCAAATCAGCCAAAAGGTTTTTTTTTGTGGGCAGGGAAAGGCAGGATCTTTTTATTCATTTTGCGGTCAATATTAATGGGGTAAACATTGAATTTTAGATATTTTTGAGATGGTTACGTATTATTGTTATTTTGAAATACTTCATGTGAACTAAATGTTTTCAATTTCTGTTAACACTGAAGGCGCACCTCTTCGCCTCGCCCATGAGCCTCGCAATTACACAACGCCACAGCTCGACGGTTCCCTTGCATCTAACCCCACAAATAAGGCTGTAGTGGCTCTCTTTTCAATCTGTCTCTTATCTGTCTCCACCACAGCCCTACTTCAAGGCATGTCTTAAATGCCTGAAATCCAAACTGTAGGATTTTCACAAACTTTGAATCCTAATATCTTCTAAAATGAGAATGACTCGACACTTTACTTACACTGGCGTATTCTGCAGAGTTTGGACTTGCCTTGAAGTAGGGCTGTAGTGGCGACAGATAGGAGTCAGATTGGGGGGGGGGAGCTACCTTGCATCGTGACATCATGTTGCGTTTTCGCCTTATTTGTCATGATTACTTTTGTACCTATACACCGTGGTGCGTCGCGCGTCGTGCGTCACGTCGTGCCGTCACATGTAGTGTCGTGATATCTCAGGCTTGTCATACATCTTGTAGTGCGTCGCGTCGCGTGTAACGTCACCTGAAGCACGAAGCGATGCACGTTGCAACGCCCAACGCGACACGTCTTGTGTTGTCCAAAGCCCTTTGCCCACAACATGTGTATAGAGGGCACCTTTACTGTTTTCTCTTTCAGTTCCATCCCCTGTACTTGTAAAGTAGTACTCTTGCACATTTTCTAAGGGAGTGCTTATCTTTTTAACTATTTCTTCCCGACTTTCCGGGGGAGGCAATAAACAACTTCGTTTTAGCCTTCTATTGAATTATTCATGTGTTCATGACGTCACTCAGCCTACATTGAAAAAAAAAATGGCGACCCGATCTCGAACCCCCACTTCCACTTAAAATGCCGTACTTATAGGTTGTTGTAATATGCCTTTCAAAACATGCTAATAGATTATTTTAAACTTCTGTATTGCTCCGCCATTTGGAACCCTCGTTATACATCCAATGAAGCCAAGTAAGATAAAGTTCAAAATAGACCTGAAAGATTCACTGCAGGCAATTACAGCAGGGGATCAAATAATACGAAAAATCTTGCTGACCTAGAATGGGATACATTGACTATCAGAAGGGGTAAAATTCGTCTGGCGACAATTTGCAAGGAAACTCAAGAGGTAACATCAAGTAACATCAATAGTTATCTCCAAGAACCAAATCCACATCACAGAACCAGACAAACTGGGGTCTCCAAATATTTCTGTCAGTTTTCTCGATGAGCCTTTTACGATGAAATACATGTAAATTTTCTATCCTAAATTTTACAGGAGTATCGGGATCCTTCGGAGAGCCATGGATCCAGATGCGTCGCTTCTGCCTGAATGTCCTCCGGGGTTTGGGTGTCGGTAAATCGAGCTTCGAAGAGCAGATCGGGACTGAAGGCGAGGAACTGATGAAGGAAATGTCTGTATTCAACGGCAGGGCCTTCAACCCTAAACCTCTGCTTAGCAGCGCCGTGGCCAACGTCATCTGTTCCGTTGTGTTTGGAAAGCGTTACTCTTACGATGATCGAGATTTTATGCGACTTCTGAGTTTACTGAGTAAAAGCGTTGCAGCAACCGGAACTGGTGGTGTCTTGTTTTTATATAAAGGTTTAACTCATCTGCCCTATTTCAAGTTAAAAATGAAAAGGCTTCGCGCTGACTTTGCTCAAATCTACAGTTTTGTGAAAAATTTCATCGATATTCATCGGGCTAAACTGGACCCTGACAACCTGAATGACTTCGTCGACGTTTACCTCGCGGAAATTGAACGAAACACTTCCGCAAGCGTCCATGGGGAATCTGCAAGCTACAGTCACCTTAACGATAAAAACATGCTTTATACTGTCTTGGATCTCTTCACAGCAGGCTCGGAGACCACGGTCACTACGCTGGAGTGGTGCCTTCTCTACATGGCCGTCTATCCTGAGATTCAGCAGCGTGTCCAGGCTGAGATTGATGCCGTGGTTGGTCGCAATCAGCTGCCCAGACTGGCCGATAAACCAGGTCTCAATCTCACCCGAGCCGTGATCTGGGAGGTCCAAAGGATGGCCAGTATCGTCCCCTTGGGCTTGCCACACGTCGCTGCTTCCGACACTCAGCTGCAGGGTTTCCTGATCCCAAAAGATACCATTCTGGTTTCCAACATGTGGAGGATTTTCCGAGACCCGAGAATTTGGCCCGAACCGGAGATGTTCAAGCCAGAACGATTTCTGAACGACGAGGGCAAGGCGTTCAAACCAGAAGAGTTTATACCTTTCGGCGTCGGTGAGTGATCCTTGTATCGAGTAATAAGTGCGCTCATATTTTCTATGAGGTGTAGTTTCTTATTTTCAGTACAAATAATGTTCATATATTACTTGAAATCGTTTTACTTTTTCTGCTTGTTTCTTAGCTGGCTTACCTTTTTTATCAAAAAGTAATGCTGTATAATCATCATTGTATTGCGTCAATAAGTGGTTGAACGATAGAGTTATTGTTCAAAACCAAGAATAGTCCTCAGGAAACAGTTCTCGTCGATCTTGGATTATCCCAAAATGCCGGTAATTCATTTGAAGGGAAATTGGCTGTTTGGGGTTTGTAGCTTCAGGGTAATGTTGTCTCGTTCTTTGACCCTGTAGGTCGCCGTATCTGTCTGGGTGAGCACCTGGCCAAGATGGAACTCTTTATCTTCTTCAGCTATTTCATGCACCGGTTCACCTTCATGAAACCTGCCGATGCACCGCCGCTGACTTTGGAAGGGAAGAACAGCGTCACGTTCTCGCCGTTGCCGTTTGAGATCTGTGCCGTAGAACGCGACTAAGCAAAGCGAGCACCGTACGCTTCCCGAATTTGTGTGTGTGTGATAGAAAAACCCTCAATATCTCGACCTCGGACCATCAGTCCCATGCTCTCCAGGACCATGCATTGATTCTCTATCTTCCTATTGTACGCATGTTATGACGTGATTAGAGCAATTTTTAGGAAGAAAATTAACTTCTATCAGCACAACTTCAATTGGTACTGCAGGCAACAATTTGCTCTTCATCCGTGTAAATACGTGATTATATTCCTGTGCATGTAATATGTTTGTATGATACCCAGCTGAGTTGAGGTGTGACATATCATGCGTAAAACTATTGGAAATGAGTTTTCACCTCGTGTACCCGAAATGAAATAAATCCATCCTTCACATTCAAGCATCATAACAAATGAATTAATCAAACAAGTGTCGGCGTTCGTTTTCCTCATACTTTTATCATTGTAATAATACTTGGTTGCTCGTTAAAATGTCCCTTTCTTAAACCAAGCAACTTAAGCTTTACTTCTAGTTACCTCACAACCGACAGCTCTGCTTTCCCGAGGCAGAAAATTAAGTTGCATCTAGCAGGAAGTCCTCAGCTGATTGACGCGTCTGTTCGTGACACTGAAGCCACAAGATGCCTCTCTGTAGATTCAAAGTGTAGAAAACAACTTGTACTAAAATAATTGCTATGTGTATAAGGCATAGACCGATCCGAAAATGTAGGAAAAATTTGTATGAAAAAAACTAACAATCCATGGTGTTTTCTTGAAGAACAAATGCTGAATCAGTTGCCCAATGAGACAACATTTCTTTTTTACTTATTTGATGATCTCTGACGGCATTATCAATTTCACCTGCTCCTCGTGACGGATAATTCTTTTTTATGTTTTCAGTTTTAAAGTGTCAGTTTTTTTTATTCCAAAGATCGTGAATTCTCATTCATGACGAGCATTTGGTCTGTGCCTGTGTGATCTAGACATTAATCGTTATTCAATTCGAAAGTTATATTTAATTCAAAATTATGAATCCTAAAAACCTGCGGTAATTCTCAAACATTTTACCCTTCAGCGACGGCAAAACAACGTTCTTTACGTCTTGAAATTCTTGAGTCTTTACATTTTTAATTCGGCATTTAAAATGTTACTGGTAATTCAATATTTGAAATGATGAGACAACTATATGAAGGGAAAACTTGAATGAACACTTAGATTGTTGGTTAAATCTGAACTGTTGGGTTTAACATTGAAATGTTGGATTCAACACTTTCAAAAAGTGGTCATTTACCGCTCTCTTGTGTTGGATTCAAAACTCGGTGATGGAAAAAGAGTGTTTCGCCATCGTCTGGGCTATCCTAAATTTCAGCGATACCTTTAAAGCAAACTTTTCATTCTTGAAACAGATCACCAACCATTACCATTTCCACAGAAGGCTAAAGTGACGAATGGCAGGATTATGCGCTGAACACTAACCCTACAGCCCTAACGGTTCCATATTGAAGCCATCAAGGAAAGTGATATTGGAGCCAACTTCCGAAATCAGTACGTCTTGAGTCCATGTTCTGAGATCCAGAAATTAATACCTTTGGAGAGCGTAAAATGTTATAGAGAACTTTGTACTTTTAAGAATCACTCTGTGCATGTTTTCCCTGTAAGTGAATAAAAGTTACGAGTGAAAAACCAGTCTCTGGGTATGTCGTATTCCCCTTATTTGTATTGGTTAAACCCGCCGACGCGTTCATTTGGTAAACATAATGAGGTTTTTTAATGATGTGTTCAGAAAATAGGCGTGTCCAATGTGTTTGCAAGTGTATCGAAGTTTGTAAAAAAGAAAGGGCTTGCAGGGTTTGTGTGAAAATTTTCCGCTGAAGATTTCAACTCTAGGTGTTGAATCGCCTTAGCTACATACATAATTATAACGTCGTCTGCTTAGCTGCACAGCACTTTTTGTGGTGACTGAATTACGAGGGAAAGGTGTTGCAAAATGCAACAGTATAGTGACAATAAATATTTTAGGAAAAAAAGGCCTTCCATCAATCATACAACTATAGTCCGTGTTTGACATTGTCAATTTTGGCCAAAGTTCTGTTCCTGCTCTATCTTCAGACCACTTTTATGAAAACCCCCACGTGACGATTATCAGGTCATGTAGTGTACATACATTGCCAATAGTCTATAGATGTAGCAGCCTAGGATCCAGTCGGGTTTTTCAGTTTGATCTCTCTTTCGAGGAATAATCTCTGTTGTCAAATTAACGTTCTTCTTGTCAGATCGTATCCTTATAAACTTTGTACGTGAAAAAATGGAATTGAATTTGACTTGGCTGTGGCTCCTTTTTAGTGCAATGCGCACACTTCTAGCGTTTACAATTCTGCTTCTAGTTCTTCGATGGTTTCTACGTCGGCCGAGGAACCTCCCACCCGGCCCCTGGGAATTCCCACTCCTGGGGTCTCTCCCAGCCATCGTCTGGGGGCTGAGGAAAGGTTTACAGCCCCATCATGTTTTGGGGAGGTACGCTGAAAGCTACGGTCCGGTGTTCCGCGTCACCATATTAAACAAAACTGCGGTCATCCTGGACGATTTCGAGTCAACAAAAGCGGCTTTCCGGCACCCTGAGTTGAACGACAGGCCCGTGAATATGGGAGGCGGTAAGCTGTGTTTTTTTCCTCATCCAATCAGCACTCTATTTGGCAGTTTGAGGGAATTATGCAACGGGACGATATTACAGGAAATGTTGAGGGGTAGATTCCGCACCGGCCCTTCCAGAGTGTAAAGCCTTTGTGTGAAGAGTTCGATGGTTGAACTTCACTGCAAGTTAAAATTGGGCATTTAGTGCTATTGGTTCGGCTGGCCCATCCCTGGCTTGGATGACTTATGCTTCTCATGATTTACGGGGGGGGGGGCATCCGAACCAATGGGTTTCAGTTCATATTTGTGCAGCATAATTCAAATTAATTTGTAACAGTCGCCCTGAAGGTGGTGAATTTGTCTCCATAAGTGGCGATTAAGAAAGCTTATTCGTTTGCAAACACATTTTATTTAGTAGTCCTCTAGTTCAATGCTGATGACACAGGCAACACTGGCCAAGAAAACTTGCAACCTGGAATGAGATGGGCCTCTCAAGACGCACTTTTAGATTAACATAGTCGTCTAATGGAACAGTAATTGATCAGCAATTATTGCAGCGTCGGCGCTGGGTGACCAGTGGGGGCGCTAGCTCGGATCCACGGTAGAGCCACAGACGGGTAAACGCATAGACCGCCAGGTACAATTCAAAACTACGGGGGTTTTTCGTGATCTGCGCGGTGCCCTACTAAAATCAAAACAATTGGAAAATTCACCAATTGTTATAGGGAATTTACGCACAGTTGAAGAATTCCAGACATGAAATTCTATGAAGTCACTTTTCGATTGTTAAAAAAATCTTCTAGGCCTATTTACAATCTGGTCCGTAGGGATTCAAAATAATGTGGTGACAAGATTTGAAAAAAAGAGATAGGACCCTAGCAATGTCGACGAGCAAAAAGGTGAACTAATTTTGGAGGCACATGTAAACAAATACAGGCAATGTAAGTGCGTTGCGCGCAATGCGCACTGAACGCGCTGCCATCCATGGTATCGCCCGTTGGGTGCGTTCGATTAGCTTACACGTGTAAGTCAAGCTTACACGAGAGCGTTCGTTTAGCCATCACGTGATCTTCATGCCTGCTCTGGTGTGAGCCACCACTACCCCAGCTGGCGAACGGTGCTGTGGAGGCTGCTCGAGTGTAATGACGTCACGGATGGACTGTTAGTGGTGGACATGATGGAACGTGGCGGAGACTTGACCTTTTTCCCAAAATGCCCTGGCGAATACATTGCAGCGTTTGATTCGCCTCATTTCGAGGCTTCCCTTGCGTGTACTTTTCAAAATCATGGTTATACGCGCAAGACTGCTGATGGTCTATTATGTCTGTGCAGTAGCAAACTCGTTCCCACCATACCTTGCGCGATCTAAGTCCCGGTATTCTACAAATTAAATATCCTACATATTTTGGTCATTAAATTAGGAAGATTTTCAAGGCGTTTACACGCGACGCAGGCTTATGCGTACGTGACGTGCGGGAGAATGGGTGAGCTCGAGCGTGTAGGATTTTGCGATTTCACTTAAGGTTCATCCCGAATAGCCAGTCAGCATCATTTTCGACTTCTACACGACCAGGGGCTAGTGAAGGAACGCGCACGCAGCCCATGGAGTCGAGGTTGTTCGTTGTTGTGTTTTAATGACGCTTTCAGCTTTTCAGGATAGTGCGCCAAGGAGTCCACGCTGGTGCGGTAGAGGCACAGATATATAAACACATAGACCACCAGTCTTGCGTTTGTGTGCGTGGGGAAGCAATGGGTGGAACGATGGGTGGCAGCGCTTTCAGTGGGTGCGTTCGATTAGCTTCCCTGAATACACCAGTGTTACACCAAGGGAAGCCTCGAAATGAGGGTAATCGAACGCTGCAGTGTACTCGCCAGGGCATTCTGGGAAAAAGGTCCAAACTCCCTGCCACGTTCTATAATGTACACGTCCATGCACGAACGGTCCATGCGTGACGTCATTACACTCGGGCAGCCTCCAGAGACCCGCTCGCCAGCCGGGGTAGTAGTGGCTGACACCAGGGCAGGCACGAGGATCACGTGATGGCTAAATCGAACGCACCCAATGTGAATTGCACGTGACGCACTGGGAATACAATGTAGGCCTACCTGTTTACGTGTGCTCTAAAAAGATGAAGAGCTATCTCTTCATGTCAAATGTTGCAACTGCACTGTTTCGAATCTGCATGGACCAGATTAGGTAAACAGAGGATATTTTTCACAATCGGAACATGGCTTCATGGCATTTTATGGCTGGAATTCTTCAAGTGTGTGTAAATTTCCTATACCGAGGGGTGACGTGAATTTGCCCACACTTTTGGATTTAGTCAGGTGCCGTTTCGGCTACGGTACCCCGCCGTTGTTTTGAATAGGAGCTGTCAGTCTATGGGTTAATATGTCCTTGGGTAGAGCCGTGTGGTGGGTCCCTACCGGTCAGCCTGAGAGACCCGTTGCCGCGGCGCCGGAGCAGTAACATTTTTAGAAGCACATAGTTTTGGAGTGGTTTTTCGTCTGGGGCGAAGGCTATAAGTCTACGGAAATAAAACGACCGAGAGCCAAAGAAACCTACGAAGAAGGTCTCATTGCGTCTTAATTATCAGCGTGGACAGACCCAAAAGAAGCGGTCAACGTTACAATAATTATAAACTTTGTAAAAATGATAATCATCTTTCCCGGCTTTAAGTATTTAAAAATGTACGCGTTGATTTAAAAGTGAGTAAATTACGGGTTATTTATAATAAAATGTATGTATCTCAAAAGAAAAATTAAAGATCACAATTGCATTTAAATATAATCGCATTTGAAATCGGAGAAAAAACAGGCATATAAATATTTTACAAGAATGCAGTTGAATAAATTCACACAGTGAATAAGCGCAATCTTAGTAGTAAGGTTTAAAGTTTACAAATTAATGGTAGGAGCCATGGATTCAAAACTTTCCATAAACTTATTTGCAAACAATTGAAAAAAATATGGAATACGGTGAGAAAACAGGAATTTCATCGTGGAGTGTTGCTGTTTTCGTTATTTTTCTTTCTGAAAAGCAACAATACATGTTGATAGCACCCTGACGTGTATTACAAAAGACACATTGTACCCAGCTTTTCTCTCAGTATACACCTCAGTTTATTACATACCGCAATCCTCTTCGTCCATAAAATTAATTAAACACCTTTGAATTTGATACATTTAGAGAAAACTGTATCAAATACTTAAATTATTTCTTAGCCAATTAATTGTTACGTAGTAAACAAGTGGGTGTTACCGGATTTCAATAAACTGAATCAATAACACAGTCCCGAGAGAGTAAAAACAGAGCAGTCTTTTACTTAAAAAGATATGCAACTTGAACATTAATCGGTATAATGGACCAAACAAGCTAACAATCTCATATGTGGGCAGAATTTAGGACATTATGCATCAGCAAGATCAGTTTGATTTTAGTTGATCCTCCATCGCTTGAAAGATTAAATCAAAATCAAACAACTTTACTCAAAGTTTGTTTGAAATGAGCAACAATTCCCACAATAACAGATTAACCAATTCAACAAAACCCTATTTGAATTGCTGCTGACACTACCTCATCATGGACGCACTCTTGTAGGCAGTGTTCAGAACATGGCATCATACCTTCCTTAATTATTTGTCTTTGCTGAGTGAATGCGCCTTAGTCTTCAAGTGTTTGTTTCTTAGAATTCTGTGCATAAATTAAAACAAATAATTTCAATGATAAAAAACCGAGGGCAAATAGGCCTACCTAAACTGAATAGTTTCCAATAAAAAAGATCCTACAAATTTAATAATGACGACGTAGGCTCCGAAATTTGTCTATATGCCAAGTTTAATACATGTATGCAAAATCACTTTCACATTGGTCACTGTATGTTGGTTAGGCCTATTGCGATCGGTGTGATTTTTGTTTTAAAAAATCAAACTTACGGGTGAAAGGCATGTCCAGCTGCGAAATTATCAACTGTCAAGACTGAGGGCATCCGACGGCTGTGCAAGTCCGAACAATTTTTCAACAATTTTCCCTTAAAACAGAGAGAGAATCTGGAGCAACAAACTCTTCAGCCAGAATAATTTCCCTTTGCGCAGCATACGTGTCGTGCGCGCGCCGGTCTAGTCTCTGGTGTGACGATAGTAATTCAAACTTTTAAAGGCTGCATCCGACTCTCTTGTCTAGAGCTAGGTCTAGGTCTCCGCTCCATTGGAAATGTGTGGAGACGCGTAGACGATAGACCTAGCCGTAGCGCTGGAAGCCGTTTCGGACAAGGCCTTTCAAACCCTCATCGACGAAACGCGTGCGTGCAAGATGGAGGGCGCTGTGTCCTATCCAGTTTTAATGGTGATCAATGCTTTGAATGTGCGCATTTCGCATTAGTGCCGGGCGCGTGCGCAAGCTCAGTTGAAAAACTTAGCCTGTCTCTACTTTGCCAGTGAGGATGCACTGCAACTGAGGGCAGATAGCCTCTGAACTGACAACACCGCATTTCGTCTAGAGATGTGCTTTCCCCGCGTGCTCAGTGGACTGTGGGCACCCAGTAGCTTCAAGAAATTGCACATGTGAAGAAAGTGTACTTCAGTACTTTTACTGAACTATACAAATCACGTAATAATTATATGTAAATCGTGCAATGCTGCCATGCTGGATTTTGTCTGTAATAATATCAATACATGAAAGATATTGGAAAGACGGGAACCAGTCTCGAGAACTATGGAACGCCACGACGACAGTGTTTAGTGGGGTATCAGTTTCCAGCTGTAATGTGGGTTAGAACCTTTTTTGACGGGAGGCAAATCACGTTTTACATGGCATTGCCGTATTTCATTTCAGTTTCTTCGAGAAAAGGTTGTGATTGAAGATAGAAATCAGAAGCATAACGGGCAAATATGTACCTTCCACAATTATCATAGGCCGATCAGTTTTCTGGGCGGGCTTTTTCTAAAGAAATGATTTTCTATTAAAAAAAAAACAATTATCGTATCAGTTTCCTAGGCGGGCCTTCATCGAAATGGATTTTCTATTCTGACTTTGCAGGAGTATCGGGATCCTCGGGAGAGCCATGGATCCAGTTGCGTCGCTTCAGCCTGAATGTCCTCCGGGGTTTGGGTGTCGGTAAATCGAGCTTCGAAGAGCAGATCGGGACTGAAGGCGAGGAACTGATGAAGGAAATGTCTGTATTCAACGGCAGGGCCTTCAACCCTAAACCTCTGCTCAGCAGCGCCGTGGCCAACGTCATCTGTTCAGTTGTTTTTGGAAAGCGCTACTCTTACGATGATCGAGATTTTATGCAACTTCTGAGTTCACTGAGTAGTGTTATCACATCACTCGGGTCTGGTGGTGTTCTGTATTTATACGAAGGTTTAGCTCGTCTGCCCTATTTAAAGTCAAAATTGGAAAGGCTTCGGGCTGACTTTGCTCAAATCATCCATTTCTTGAGAAGTGTCGTCGACTGCCATCGGGCAAAACTGGACCCTAACAATCTTAACGATTTCATTGACGTTTACCTTGTGGAAATGAAACGAAATACTTCCATGAGCGTTACTGGGGAATCGGGTGGTGAGGCAAAGGCCACAAACTACAGCCACTTTGACGAGGAAAATCTGCTAAACGCTTTGAGAGATCTCTTTGCGGCAGGCGCTGAAACCACGGTCACTACGCTAGAGTGGTGCTTTCTCTACATGGCTATCTACCCGGAGATTCAACTGCGTGTCCAGGCTGAGATTGATGCCGTGGTTGGTCGCAATCGGCTTCCCAGATTGGCTGATAAACCGGGTCTGAATCTCACCCGAGCCGTGATCTGGGAGGTCCAAAGGATGGCCAGTATCGTCCCCTTGGGCTTGCCACACGTCGCCGCTTCCGATACTCAGCTGCAGGGTTTCCTGATCCCAAAAGATACCATTCTGGTTTCCAACATGTGGAGGATTTTCCGAGACCCGAGAATTTGGCCCGAACCGGAGATGTTCAAGCCAGAACGATTTCTGAACGACGAGGGCAAGGCGTTCAAACCAGAAGAGTTTATACCTTTTGGTGTCGGTGAGTGATCATTTTACCGAGTACCAATTGTAGCTATATATTCAGGGAGGTTTAGCGCTTACAAGGATATTCATTACTTACCCGATCATGGTCAACATTTTCTGTTTTAGGATAAGTAGATTATTGAATGTACTGACGCAAGTCTTACCATGACATGCTCTTTAATTCACCTTGCAGGTGTCATAATAAAAACTGTCCGGTGACAAGTAGGGTCCTTCTGTATGCATATTGCCATATCATTAGTCCTGGTAAAATATGACGTCAAATTCATGGCAATAGCTTAAGGTGTCTGCGTAAGCGTGCATCCGCTTGCGTGACTTGCTGTTGAGGCAACAACACACGTAGAACGGAGATTATTTTACCTAAATTTGCTTTCTACAGTTTGTTTGAACGTTTTCTTTTTTATCTGCGCCTACTCTGAGGATTTGTAAAATTATTTGACAAACTTTTATTATGATAGATTATAACGTTTTGTTAATAATTTCAAACCCACATCAGCCATATCTAAGAAATAATGATAAGTGTTTGGATAGTCAGTTTTCTCTGTGAGCATAAGTAGAAATCAGTTGGTGCGGCGCTGGCAAAGGTAACATAATTGGCTTAGTTCCAACTTATTTAATTACATGTACATGTCCTAATCAACAGATGGCCGATCATCTGAAATTTGGGAACGAGGCAACCAGCGTTTTTGCTGAAAAGATCTAAATAGGCCTACGCGTGTACCGTACACGGTATAATGCGCGTGTGCATCGCAGCCGTATTGCGCATGGAAAACAAATCGAATCAATTACCGACTTGGCACCAAGTCTACGTATGAAATGTAGGCTCAAAGTCGGCTCCGGTTTTTGATTATGTTCTGAATTCCCTCGAAATGCAATTTAACGATTTTTTGCCACTGGCTGCAGTTTGAGGGGGGGTCTCGATGTTTGGTGGTTTCAACGTAGTCTTACTCTTTCCTTCAGGTCGCCGTATCTGTCTGGGTGAGCACCTGGCCAAGATGGAACTCTTTATCTTCTTCAGCTATTTCATGCACCGGTTCACCTTCATGAAACCTGCCGATGCACCGCCGCTGACTCTGGAAGGGAAGAACAGTATCACGTTCTCGCCTTTGCCGTTTGAGATTTGTGCCGTGGAACGCGATTGAAGGATTTACAGTGCAAATAATAATAACCCTGAAATACATATAGGACCATGTAAACTAATGGTCCTTCATACTTTCATAGATAAAGCAGCGTTGTGAAATTTTAATACAAAGAAAGTGTTTTTCTTTCGACCAGAATGATGACCATGAAAACTTCCAGTCGCACAGATGACAATATGTTTAAAGCATTCTCTTTGGTAACCGACCATGTGGCGCATTTCAGACTTAATTTCCCTTCACTCGAAAATTGCCAACTGATGCTGACTTTTAGTCATATTATACATGTTTTATATAAATATTATTTAGTGAAAATTTTATCCATATTTCAATCTTTCTAACCAGCAAGTTTATTGTTTTACTCAGCTTCCAACACTTGAAATGAGTGTTTCGTCTTATTTACTTTAATTAAAAGCACATAGCTGCAATCACTATGTTTTAATGCAAACTTTCAAAATGCACGTTTCTCAGCTAAGCTTATATTATTTTCAACTTTCGTTTCACTATTTCAAAGGATATTTCACTTCCGTTTTGCTTTTTATGCTAATGAGATTTCGATATTCATGAGCAAAACTGTGACATTATTTCAGGAAAAAAACTCAATGTTACATTGGTTTGTACACAAAAAAGTGCACGGGTTTCTTGTTCTCGCGCTCGAACGGCGGGAACACGACTCAAGAACACTGTTCTCGGAACAGGATCACACACTACCTCCTCGTCGGGGTTTTACAGGAACACACGGAAAAACTCGTGAGATTTAGATTTTTGAACAGCTTCAAAAAGTAGAGAGATGGCTTCCAAAGCAATAGACAATGGGAAGTTTTTCAAAATTAACATTAATTATTTCCGTAACACAGAAATGAATGTTCCTAATATATAGAAAAGAATTCAGCCCATCCAAACATTAACTCTCGAATACCGTACCCTACATGGACGCTGCATGTTGCATGTTGCTTGTCACTAACTACCAGCGATAACCGGTTCTTTGTTCCCGGCGTTCGAGCGGCCGACCCACGAACAACAAATCGAGCTGTCCGTGAACATACGGGAACAAGGCCCCGAACTCGGCCTATGCTTCACAGCAACAGCGCCCTCCGTTGTCCGGGATAGCGTGGATATTTTTAATAGTTTTAACAAATCTTCCTCTGTGTGCATTTAACCAAAAAGGAATGTGAAAGAGTTTTCATGCATTGAAGAAGAATACGGTTGAAGGAAGAATCATTGCAGCTACACTTTCATGTATTACAATGTAAGCAAAATTAATACTTTAGATTTTCCTCTTATTGAAGAATACAAGTTAATTAAGAGTCATGGTCATCTCAAATTTTGGTGTTGTTCATAACTTTTGTACTCAGATTAGAATGCAATAACTTTGAACAGCACATATCCAATCATAGGTTCCGTACGTAACGCTTGGATGGATTCGGTATCAGCGTGAAAGTGGGAGACTTGGAGACGCATGGTGGCAGCTGAAATCTAGAGAATCAGTGATGGCGGCAGAAAAACCGGTCCTATTTGCGGTTGCGTGCTTCTCAGAGGCCCATGCCTAGAACTGTACGCGCATGCCAACTTTGACGAATCACTGAATCAGAAACAAAAAGGTACAGAACGTACGTGGGGCTCAGACAAGGTTCCACAATCAGTTCAGACGATCACCACGTCACATTCTATGCACAATTCATACCCTGAGCAGGTATATAAGCTGAGGGCACATACATGTTTCGATCGATGATTCAATTGGATTCCACCTTTCGATTTCTCTGTCCGTCATTAAAGTAAAGTTCTTCTCGTGGGTCTTATCCTTTTAATTAAAAAGACAGGTGAAAAACCATGGAATTGAATTTGACTGGAATGTGGCCCACAATGCGCACACTTCTAACGTTTACGATTCTGCTTCTAGTTCTTCGATGGTTCCTCTGCCGCCCGAGGAACCTTACCATGTCCCATTTTCGGTGGTCTGTCGTTTAACTTAGGGTGCTTGAATGCCGCCTTTGTCGACTCGAAATCGCCAAGGATGACAGCAAACTGGTTGATGCGGAACACCGAACCGAAGCGTTCGACGTACCTCCCCAGAACATGATATGGCTGTAAACCTTTCCTCACTGAGCCCCCAGATGATGGCTGGTAGAGACCCTAGGAGTGGGAATTCCCAGGGGCCGGGTGGGAGTCGTTGGGCAGATCCCGCCCCCCGCTCTTATATCAACTTCATATCAACTCAGTGTCATATTGATTTTATTTGCTATTATTATGACTGCTTTCAGTTCTTTACAACGATCATTCAGCTGATAAATTCATCAAATCTTTGTACATTGTGTCTCATGAATGCAGTTGCGGATATTTGTCTACAACTAGGATATTTTCAGGGGCACTGCTAAGAGTGTGTGTGAGTGTGTAAACGCCTTCAATCGTGGACCTATAACAATAGGGGACAATATACTTGTATAATTAAGCTTTTAAAAAGCTCACAAGTAAAATTGAGAGATCACAAGAAAATTACGAATAAATGAAACTAATGATAAATGAAACTTCAAATTGAAAAGTTTTTACTTACTGATTGGCATAATGTATAGGGTGGTCATATTATCCATCAGTTTTGGGGTTACCATTTAAGAGACAGCCTTAACAAAATGCATTGTGTACACTGCCCTCTAGTGTCGTGTCACGTGCCCCCTCGCCTTTGGAATTTACAACGACATAGAGTTTAGGTATTTTGGTCATCTCCTACACCCCAATCGCCGGCAGGAATTTATAACACTTGTAATGATCTACAAACGGGGGACAACGCAACTTGTGAAAATATTTAAAACACTTCACAGACTACACCTAAACGTTTGAGCGTTTAAGTTATTATGAGCACCAAGCATGCGTACTTGTGAAGAGGAGTTGCCCAAAAGTATTCAGCAAATAGATCCAGTTAGCCCCTCTGCGTACTCTCTCGGTGCAAAAGAATATAAAGCTCACTCTTAGCATGAGCTAGTGAATCCCGATAAAACCATTCCAAAAGAGTGAAATTTCTAAGTTCAGACTTTCAAGGAGCCAAATTAGGCCGACAACTCGTAATGTGCCCCCGGAGTGATTTTTAATCTTTCAGAGTGCTTTGGCTTTGCGCGGTAGCCATTTTGCAGGGCAGTTCTTTTGTTCTACGGGAAAACCTACTTTGTGCATACCTTTTGGAGTAACAACACTGGCCTGTAAGATGGAGGCCATGTAAACCCTCTGTGTGGGACTTGTTCTTTTAGAGGTGTTACCTTCCACCTTTAGACAATTATACACATAATACTGGTTGAATTATGGTGGCAAAATCACTGACTCCACCCAAATGCAGACCCAGAACAAAATTGGGAAAGGGAGGATGAATAGTTTAATGATCTGGGCTTCCTAGCGGTGGCCTTTTTAACGGCTGAAGGGCTAAATATTTGGGAGTTTTACGCACTTTGCAGAGGAAGGGAAATTAATTATGATGTTGAAACAAGTGGTCTCCAGTTCCTTCAACAGATACAAGAAGCAAGTATTTTAAAAACCAGAGACCATTGGTTGGGAGCATTATACAGTGCATGCTTAATCTGGTAATATCTCAAATGCATGTCGCACATCAGTTCTAGTTTTACAGTCCAGTAGATTTTTACATTAACTTCGTTTCGAGCTCCACAAAATCTTTCTCAACAAAGTACGTACGGTATAGCTTGTTTTATTGGGACTGAAATATTAACGTGGACGCATTAACGTCACTTTATTCCACTCCGTCATTGTTTTTCCCCCACTAGTAAAGATTTTTTTCAACTAAATGTGAGTGGTACGAAAGCCCTGTAGTGCCATCAATTTTCAAAAAGTGAAGTATATTTTTTGTGGAGCTTATTTTTAAGAGCTTTATTTTTCCAAAGTTCGTTTGTTAGAGACATACGCTCTCCAGTTCGTTTGAAAGAGATTAATATTTAGAAACATTGCTTCCAGTTTTGGTAACTAACACGTTTTACGAGAAATTTTTTTTGTAAGTTTGTTTTTTTATGAATTAATTTTTTCCAAGTTAATTTTCAGCAGATATACATTGTTAGGTTTGCTTTTATTTCTCACAAAACAAACTTCAAAGAAATGTAACTCATAAAGAAACGAACTTTCAAAAATTCTAAAAACGAACTTGGAAATATATACCTTTTAAAAACGAAACTGAAAAAATATACTTCATAAAAAAAAATTGAACAAAATATACTTTTCACTTTTTCTTCCACTCCATGCGTAGTTTCGTACGATGGCATGCATCGTAGTCATGCTTGTCTTCCGGATCAGTGGTTGGAAATATTCTACAAATAGGGTGGAGATGTGTAGGTTCCTTTATTCGTTTAATTCTATCTTCCTCAATATCAAAGTGGATTGAACAGCTAAGAGCAGCAGTTTGCTTCAAAGCGTGGTCTAAATTAGTTTACAGACAGAAATACTACAAGTGTGCATGTACGTATTTAAGATTTCACAAGTGATTTCACCATTTATATAAGAACCCCCTTCAAAATAATCGTACCGTCCGATTCTTCTTAACCTCCATGACCGAGATAGCGTCCCTAGCTCCGATTCGTTACATTGTGTATGTACACACATGCACGAAATACTATTACATACGGTACATTTGTTTATATTGCTGAAGCGGTTGTAAAACTAGTTTGGTTTGGAAACAAATTTTGTGGAACGTGAACTCAACAAAAGACTACATTGTCCACTAAGACAGAGAATCTAAGACGGTGATGATTTGTTCCAAGTAGCCTAATAAAAATGATGATGCTGTGAGAATGCAGTGGCCGACAAAGTAAGTTTATGGGTTTACTTCAATACGAACAGGATGAATAAAGCAGGAACGTGAACATGATGTAGGCTACCTACAGGCCTACATGTACATGTACGTCATGTGCATCATACATGTACCGCGGCGCTACATAAATATGGCTACCTGTCATGCCTGTAAGCTGTACTCCGAGAATTGTGAGGCACACCACCGTAGGCCTACTGCCATTTTACCAAGTAGTAGAGGAGAGAGGATGGACAAGGGACATGCAGTATTGGGCCCCAAGTTTAGTTTGCCAAGTTGAAGCCCGAAAGTAGTTTGTGTCCATAGGTCTGAAAACCGTGTGGCTATGCCATACGGTTTTCAGACCTATGCTCCCATGGCTTTTGAGTCAACTCGTACCTTTGGCGACTCGTACCTTGGATGACTTGTACCTCGGCGGACGACTCATACCTTGGGCAACTCATTACTTAGACAACTCGTAGGCCTACGTCGAGTTAAGACCACCCATACCTTCATGTTCACAATTCGGTTGTAACTTTCTTGCTCTTCCTTTTCACTTGTTTAAGATCAGATTTGACAAACATATCAAGGAAAAAATCTTCATAAATTTCCCTAGAGAGATCTCGAGTGCCAGCATGATTTTCTGCATAGTGCCTGCCGTGGAAATTGAGGCTGTCAGTTTACGTGACGGATTTCGAATAACCGGACTGTTTACCATCCTGACTTCCTTATTAATATTCTTTTTTAGTGGTGGAGAGGGACTTCACTAACCTTTAAATTCTGGGTTTTTTGGGGGGGGGAGGGACTTCAATTTATTCTTACGGCTCTGGAAAAACCTTATTGGAATTTTTCATTTTGTGGGGGAATGATGGCTTTGTTTAGTAACTTTTTGTGGGATGTACTTAATAAAACTTGTTATGTCTTGATTTTTGTTGGAAATGTTTCTGGTCTCATTTTTGAAAATTTTTTTGGGGGGTAGTAGTTACCTTCCTTATTAAAATTCTTTTTTGAGGGGACAAGTTACACCTGACGTCACTTTTACTTTGAATAAATGAAAACATGACATCACTCCATCATCGCGGCTGGACTGCACAGTGAAGATTAAAAAATGCCTGCATTGACGGCTGGCTGCGTTGATAAGCGTCAATTGCCTGACCGCGTGTGCACATGCACGACGTTGACGTGTCTCACATTGATGTCACCCCACCGGCGTGTAAGAAAGGCAGTGTAGCCAAAACGGCAAATTAGGTGACAAACACATGACTAAAAAATCAAATCATTGTTCAAGGTAATTACAATAATAATTAGCTCTGACTAGGTTCTGATTTCTGTGAAGGTATGAGTTGTCTTTGCAGGAGGTACATGTACGAGTTGTCCAAGGTACGAGTTGTCCAAGGTACACTGTACGAGTTCACCTGTTCTGCATAGCCTTACCCCCAGAACTTTTCTTTGGTTTTCAAGTTTTCCCTGCCTTTGAAATTTTTCACTCTCCCAGACATGATGCAGCGTATGAGCTCACCGGCAGTAAGGTACCGTAACCATGGCAACCCCGTGGGACGAAGTTTTCAGGAGGCAAACTACAAGCCAGAATCGAGACCCTTGCCGTCACGTTATGCAAACACCACCCCGCCACGTACCTACGATGACGAAGATTCTCTGATTACCGGGTCTGGGCTGGACACAAGCTTTGAGCTCATGTCAGCCACTCAGCTACGAGAACAGCTGAGGGTAAGTCCTTCGAAGGTAGAGAAGACCAGAGCCCTGTGCAGAGAGAGTAGCGCCAACGTCACACTTTGGAACCAAAATGGCTTTTCATTACGCGTGCAGTACAGCATGCAGCTATTGTGTGCCAATTTTCCACAAACACCGATGCCTAATCCACCATTTTGGTTCCAGCAGTTTAGACGCTCATGTCGCAACCCTCTATAAAATGCTCTGGAGAGGACATTTTGCAGAGTCTCCGGCACTCAAAATCAGATGTCTTGACTGTAAATACTCTTTCTTACCCCAAACTAGTTCAAGACGTCTACTTCATTCCCGTCTGACAGGAGAAATTGGTGGTCTGTGTTTTCCAACGATTGGCTAATTCCAGTGGCCGTGTGACTCTGATGCCCTCTAGTACACTGTCCATGTCCAGCTTTCGAGTTAACCAGCTATCGTTGGCCCAGATGCAGTTCATTGGGCGTTATGTGGGCTAGCGTATGCTCATGCATGGCGGGGAAATGAAGAGAAACAAAGATTTGCTGCACACAATGTGGCTCGCTTAATGTCATGTTCACTGACAGAGTAGGCACCAGTTGGTAAGGGGTAATGTGCGGTACTTGAACAGTATTGTACATGTAGCTATTACAAAAATTATCAGTGTTAAAGCAAAAGCAAAGTCCAAAGCCTTGGCCCTCAAGGTCAAGGCCCAGGCGAGCCCAAGCTTTGACTGTCAAACCTTAAGGTTAAGGCCAAGGTTTAAGAGCTGTGTTATAGGATTTAGTGATTGCATACACTTGCAATATGAACTGTTTAAACTTTTGTTCAAAAAAGACAAGTGCTACGTTATTGGAAATACAGTATCTCTGTATTGCAGCATGAACTTCAAATGCACCATCTGCATGATTTGATACCATTTCTGACTATTATTTGGGGAGAAAATGTGTTTTTGGGGGACAAGCTGTGTAAAACTAATTCATGAGTACTTTGATGTAAATCAAGAAATACTCTATGGTGACAAGTAAAGTGAGTTTTGGCGTGCTCAAGATCAGACCATGTGGAAATCGACTCATCATTTGACCTACATGTACATGTACATTTGACCTCCTGGGAGCAGTATGTACACAGTACCGGTACTTCAAAGACAATTGGCAGTCTGCGGCACATGATTCGCTATCTACATGTACAGTTGTGCATGTATGTAAATGTGCTTAATACATATAATTATATGCAAATTAGGAATAATCCCCCTCGCCTTGTGGCCACAAGGGCAGTTACATGTATTGTACATACAATTATTACACATGTACATTTAGCTACATGTACATGTAATACAAGCGATTCACAATAGTGCACCTCAAAGAATTGGCAATGCGTTGACCAATCACAGTGAGTGAAATCTGTCAGCCATTGCCAAACGCACATTTCGCGACCAGTTATTGGTCAACGCGTTGCAAACTCTTGGAGGCGCACCATTGTGAATGGCCCGTATTATACGGTGCGTTTGCTGCCCAAAAGTACACCAATTCCAGTTTTAGTGAGTGAGAGCCTCGGCCATTGATCTACATGTACAGCGTACTGTACCTACACGTAGTCCATTCATCATCGGTACAGGTCTACTGGTAGTATTACATGTATCTCACAAAGTAAACTCTGTCTTTCTTCAAGCATCTTTGATTCACCCTTAATTGGCCTAAAATGCAACGTAGTTTTGTACATGTACATGTAACAGTTTACTTTTAGACTATGTTTTATTCACCAATTTCTAGCTTTGTGTGAGTGTGTACATGTACATTGTATGAACCTACAGTATGTACCTTACATATCTACGTACATGTACATGTATTCAGTGTGTGAGTGCGTAATGTACATGCTCATGTAAGGTACATATATGTGTACATGTACATAGGTTCGTGTACGATTGTATTTGGCATGGGTGGGTTTGAGATTTCAGTCTTTCATTTTTTCTACTTAAAGGAAGAAACTACATGTACTTTCCTGCTTTATACTAACAACTTCAAATACAGTGAGTTGCTGAAATATACAGTGTGTGAAGGACTTGAACAGGACAGTTGAAAACACGTTCACCATCAGTTGTCGCACGGAACATTACTGCCCCGTCCATGTCTGCCACGGTGTAGGCTCGAGACGTTTTCGTGGGGGAAAATGCAAATGCCCAAGTGGATTTATAGACATCAATGCCCATTTCCTTCCACAGCATCAGAAAAAAGTGTCTTATTGAAAGTTTTCGATTGGTTTTGCTGGAGACGGTTGGCAAAATAAAAGAAAGTGTATATGGGAGCCCAAAACAGGTTTGGTCAGAAATGAGGACCATAAAATAAAATGGGGTGCCCTCAGACTATGAATGCCCCAAGTTCAAAGAACTCCCGATGCACCATTGGTTTTGAATGATTCGATAAGATCCAGGAAAGTGGGTTGTAAACTTAATCTGGAAATCAGGTTTCATTTGACTGATGTTTGATTCAGATAAAAAGCTGTGAGAACTGTACACTGTACGTATACATGGTTGAAGTACTGTACACAATTGTGCAGATCACAGTTCAATTTGCTCCACCGGGTGCAAAGTTTAATTTGTCCTGATTGCCCTTTAGGCCTGCAACTGTGTATGACTATCTTCCAAGTTTAGTTGACAGTAGGGATACACTTGTCAGGGCAACCACTTGATATACTTTCAAACACAGAAGCTTGGCATTTATTATCAAAAGTAATAGGGTTCGTGAACTCCAAATGTTGAGATAGCACTACAAAGTCAAGAAAAAGATCTTGCCACACTCGAAAGTGTGTGGTGTGCATAGACTTTGTACATACATGTACATGTACGTGTACCCGTACAAGACTGTGATCAGAGAGGGCGCACTGCCTTTGCTGAGGTGTAACAGTCTTATACTGGGCGTGCTCACTTTTTTGGGCAGATCTAGGGTCCAGTCCACTAATTCAAGCCCCATTGAAAACAGTGTAAAATCAGCACCGTTCAGGGCCCAATAGCATGCACGCCAACATCCCTGAGATTTCTGAAACACAAATGAAATTCGTGTCTGGTCACTTATCTTTCAATTTCTTTTCAATTTTTTGTGGGTTAACCAATTACATTTTTAATTATTCCCACAAAACAAAATCACCCCCCAAAAAGTGACTTTTCCGAATTCTGATTGCAGCCATTTTTCAAGTGGCAACCCTCAACCTTCTCGGGCACTTAGGACCATTTTTCAACCGTAGTTTTCAGCCCTTCCGCCCTCATATGAAAGCTCAAAGACCCAGGGAGTTGATCCTGGCAACGATTTACACAATCTCACCATTTTGGGGGCCAAACAATTTCCTTTTTCAAAAGATACTGTGGGGGCACTTTTAATGCTAATGAGCTGGTCAGAAATCCCACTTGAATTAGTGGTCTGCATCCTCTAGCAGATGACTGTGCATGTTACAGTCACACACCCATTTATCAACTGTGTTTATATTTCCTCAAGCATTCTAAAAGAGGGCGCCATGCATACATGTACATGTTTCATCACATTTATGGCAAAATGGCACTTTACTGTATAAAGTCTCCCTACCAACATACAAATTATCCATTTTGAACATTTTACATGTAGTTCATAAAACCTGAAGCTTCAGAGATCAAAAATACTATCTCTGACCCCCAAAATGTGAAATTCCAGGACAAGATTCAACCTCGCAACCTACCATGTACATGTATCACTCTATTAGCGGGCCATAATATATTGTTTAGAATGACAAAGTGCCACAGATATCACCTTTTCCTGGAGGGGGCCACATTTATTGTTTCCAAAGGTGTTCAGTTCCCCAGGGGAGGTCCATAAGTTTACGTGTAATGCAGCAAGCAGTTAAGCATGATTTTCAGTTGGAACATGCATGGTTAATTTCTTGCAAACATGTACGATACATGTATGTCTAGGTACCAGTGTTGTAGTCAAATTCTTTTCCATTAGTACAAAGAAATTTCTTACGAGTACATTCTCATGAGTACGAGTACATTCTCACGAGTATGAGTACATTCTGATGAGTATGAGTACATCAGAAAAAGTACTCAAGTACTACAACATTGCAGGGTACCAAACTGATGAGGACTTTAGCCATCCACTCTTGTATACTCTTGATTGGACTCGGAGTCTACTTGTGCATCACATATATGTAGTTCTTCAAGCTTGCAAAAAGGTTAACATTTGCATGACAATCAATCTTCCTGCAAATGCATGTATGCTGGTACAGAGAAACACATGTACATGTACATGCAAACAAACCCCAGAAATGAACTAGAACCCCAGAACTGAATCTGCTTGCCCTGACGAAGGTACACAGTTATCGAAATCTCAGCAGTTAGATAATTTAGAGCACTGATTGTATAATTATATTTTTGTAAATAAAAAAAAACTCAGTTTGGATTCACACAACCTGCATTACATGTATGTGGACCCGTTTTGTTCACTGGTCCACACAAAGCACATGTACAGTATGTAAGGTTGGTACAGCTCTGGTATTTGGTTTGAGCCCATCTGCGACTAGATCGCTTCAACACACTTGACCGATGAACCGTTTTGTTTTGCTTCTAGAGGGAGCAGCAGAAGAGGAGAGACAAGGAGAGGGAGGTGGACACTCTGAAGCGATCCACCAACAGCTTGATGGGTAGACAGGCCCGGCACAGCCCCACCGGGAAGATGCAAGACAGCCCCATCAATGGCCATGACTCAGACAGTGGGATAAGGTGAATTGACCGTTGTGCTGGAATTAGCCATTGGAGCTTAACAAGTAGTCGACATTTCTCTCTTGAAAATGACGTATGCCTTTGCATCCTTTTTAAAACACTTTTTGCAAGTACATGTGTTTATGTGTACTCCTGAGCGCCCAGGGAGTGTACTCCTGGACCAGAGTGTAATGCGCGCCCATCCTACTCGTGTTAGCAGGAGTAACCGCACGAATGCACCCAAGAATTCTTCTTGATGTTTTAAATGATATATAAATTTATTAGACAGCTAGAATTCTGACTACAAAATGTTTCAGTATTTTATATTTTTTACAACTAAACTAAGAAGAAATTAAAGTTTAAAAAAGGAACCTACAGGCGTGCTTGTTTCACATGAGTCTGTATCACAATCAGTGATCTGTGGTTGGTTCACAGACACCAAAACTTGCCAAATGGATGGTGGGAACCAGCGTTGGGATCACTGATCCAGATCCATATGAAACAAACAGGCCCTACATTTGCCAAGAAATTACAAGCTCGGATTCTACAAACAAATTTCACGTACACCTGTACATGCATTAGTGCATGCAAATGTACATTATGGCGCGTGTGGTGTGAGGCTTGCACCTTCATATATCTGCACATTTGCATGCTTTAAATTCATGCAGGTTTTGCGAACAAATTACTCAAAGGTTGTGTAAAACGAATGTTTGAGTGTGATTCACTGGTTCCTGCTGGCACCTGCGTGCTGTGCATGCTATAAGCAGGCCATTTTCACACTTTGCACACCTAGAATACATGCTGAAAGCTCCTTCGTGCATGCTGCGTGCTTCCATTCCGCAAGGGCGTGCTGCAAACATCTCTTGTTGGTTGCATTATCACAAGGGTAAATGGGTCCGTGTACATTACGTTCATTCATCTTTCGATTTGAAAGCAAAACCCAAAACACAAACAAACCAGTCATTTTCTGGTTTTTTGTTTGAAAACGAAAATCAGAAAACATTCCGTTTTCATATTTCATAGAAAAAGAAAACCAAGGAAAAAGATGAAGAAGTCATTTCTTGTTTTTAATGTTGAAAATAAAAAAATCATAAGTGCAGGTAATCTTGTAAATTGGAATTAAATGCCAATTTCATTTGACTGCACATGTAATTTTAGGAGGCGTCACGGACATCTCTGATAGTCCAGCGGCCAAGCCAAAAAATATTGCACTTTGTGGAGAAATTATGAAACTTGGCACTTATGTATGGGACCCCTATAGGATCATTTTTCGATTAGGACCCAACTCTGACATGCCCCCTGGTGGCCGCCATTTTAGATTTCAAAATGGACGTCATATTGATCCTACTTGTGCCTATAACTTCTAAACGAAGGCAGATAGAAATGCCATTTCAGTGTTTAACCCCCCATTTTCAGGGTCAAGGAATTCGGTCAAGTCATTATTTTGCACATCCAGTGTCGGATTGGATTCCAAGATGGCCGCCGTATTAAACTTAATTGCCCATAACTTCGAAACTAAGGCATATTAAAAAGCAATTCCAGTTGCTAACACCCTATTTTCAGGGTCAAGGAATCCAGTAAAATAATTATTTTGAACATTGGTGTCGGCCATATTATATTCCAAGATGACCGCCGCCTTAAACCTGATTGTCTACAACTAAGACAGATAGAAACTAAATTCCAATGGCTACCCCCGTCAAGGATTCCAGTGAAAGAATACCTGTCAGATATCTGCCATATTAAAATCCAAGATGGCCACACCCTTGTTTTTTATAAGGCATCATGCAGTGCACTGTTTTACCTCGCATTAAACTTAATTTGCATAACACTGTCCATCACAAGCGCATAGTGAAGTGCACTGGAGGTTTGCCCCATAGCACTTGCAGTTCCCCTTGCAGGTCTGCTTGCACTTGCAGCTCAGCAGCTCTTAACAAGCTTTAGCGGCCTCAGGAAGCATGGTCCATAAAACTTTCCATTGTCCATCACACTCCTTCCAACCCCAGTCACCTGGTGAGGGAACAGCTGTATTGGCGACTAAGCATTGACCCCAGATGTGGCCTGCTTGGAATGCAGCTCTCTTTGTGTGTTCTAATAGAGCTGCTGCCGTTGGAGGAATATTCTCGATCTCCCTGGACTTTTTGGAGAAAAGATAGCGCCTTGCCGCATCTACACCTTGAAGTTCACTGGTGCAGTCATACATTAGGACAACGAATCGCTCCAGAATTTCGATGACTGTCTTCGGTACGTCAGCCGGCTGCCAACACAGTGCCTGGAAGGCGTCTGTAGCCTTAGGATATGCCTGCCATGCCTGCCAAGCAGATTTCTTCCTATGGTTTGAGAAGAACGACACTGTGTCGCAGCCTGTAAATGCATGGAAAAATGCCAGTGCCTGTGACTTCTCTGCCCCAATGTTACTGACTATCTGGTGTACTGCAATGTGTCTGTAGTTCTTACCAGTCCCAAAAGCGACCCAAAGCTCCTTCAGGCCAATCTCCTTGAATTTACTAACTGCTATGACCACCACATCAGTGTCCACAGTGCGGATCATCACTTTCGTGGGTCCTTGCTTAGCCATGTCATTAACATGGACGGAGATCCTCGAGTCTGCTTCATCATGGAAGCAAGGAACTAGCGCTGAAGTTATGGTACCTTTGGATGAGCATACAACGTGATTGTTCACCGTGCTGTAGATTGTCTTGTCACCTGCAGTTTCATACTCCACACATTTCTGTGCAAGAAACTGAAACAACTCCTGCTTGTTTTCATTGTTCCGAAGAAATCCTGGCCAGTTGCCTGGAATTCTCGTGGAGGATGAAACCCGACGCCTAGTGCCACAGCCCCTCTTCTCTCTCGTTGCGTTTTTCAAGCTGTCGGACAGATACACATCCCATACAATATCAATTCGTCTGACACCATGCAGTTCCTTCACAACATATGGTAGGAAGACCTCCTGGGTATACTCCTCGAAGGTACCATAGGTTCCAGGAACCAGAAAGTGAACTACAGCAAGTCCATCGAGGACTTTACCATCAACCGCTAAGGACGTACCATAACTGGCTGTCACATTGCCTTCGATACAGTCCCAAAGGTAATGCTTGTCACCCTGACGCATCTGACCTCCAGTTGCCAATGACGGTGGAGTAGATTGGTTCTCATGCTTAAAGAATTCATCAACATCACCTGCTCTACTTTGACTGGCAATGTACAACCTTGAAAACAGAGCCCTGTCATTCTTCAGCTCCATCAGTCTCCCCGCTGCTTTGGTCTTCTCCACACCAGGCTTGCTAAACATGGCCAGATTGTTGCGGGAAATGGTGTCTCCAATTGACTTCGAATTGGAATCTAAACGCTCTTCCATGAATTGGTAATATTTTGCCTTCCCCAGTGAATGCACGCTCCTTGTGGCAAGTACAACTTTCTCTGGCATGATGGCTTTGGAATTGAGATTTAGCAAGTCCATACTCTCCTCCATAAATGGGTTGCCCATCTCTTCAGTTGTGGTCACCAGTGACTGTACATCTTGAACGAATTTCTCTTGGACGCTTTTTGTCTGCTCATGGTGGCGATCCGGGGTCATGACAGTCCAACCTTCGTCGAAGTCATCCTCGAACTCTTCAACTAGTCTTGCTATTTCGAGTCCAGCCACTATCCATCTCCGAAGTGCTCCAGGGTTTTCAGTTAGGCCAACAGCTCCACCATCGCCCTTAACCAGTGCGTTAATTTGTTCGTGTGGCTGGTCCAATGAAATGGCAGAAAAGGTCTGCTTGTCTTCTTGGCAGTAAATGCCCTGCATTTGAACTTGCGAAAGACATCTGGACACCTCTCCTCCAAGGTTGACATATCTCTCACATGAACCGGTAACCAGCGTGCATAATTTGGATGGTCTAATGCGAAGAACCAGGGTACTAACTCGGCTTGCAATGCAATGTACAGGCCAAAATCGGACACTCGCAAGGACCTCACAAACTGGAAAATAGTTAGTTCAAAATCTAAGAAAAATGGAACTGTGGGTACATTTCTGACCTCTCAGCACACCAGTGTGTGAATCTATCTGCGTCAATTTGACTTCTGTCACTCTGTTCCATCTCCTTGGAGTTCAAGTAGGCTTTCTGCTGTAACTGGTACAAAGCTGCGGCTGTAACCTGATGGGCCCTGCGGGTTTTGGTCACATGCGATTCGCAGGTGCCTGCAGTCGCAATGTCTGCCTGAGTCAGAGCGTCTGTACATCCACTTCCGTCAAGAATATCTCTGATCGTCCTCAAAGCAGCCATCTCTGTATGCAATCCCTCTAGCATAATGACATACTTGTCCTCGCCATACAAGTTGGGAAACTGCTATTGGATCTGCTTCGCTATGGCATATAACGGCTGATCCATTGTGAGGACGGGTGTTTGTCCTGCATTGAGGAATTACGTAGCAGCGGCATTGGTGTGCAAGATGTGAGAGGTAATAGCCACAGAGTTTGACTTCTCACGGAAAAAAGGTAGCAACGGCACATTGGTCTTTGTAGCTCAAGGTTCCTCTTTCCTTGACGTATGGAATGCTGCCCGAGACGCATTATCAGTGTCACACAGGGTCTCCTTAAGGCAGAGCTTCATCTGGTGTTCCAGCCACATATACTCCAGCTTACGGTCCTCCTTCAGTATCTACGTTTCATCTATAGGTGGCCTAACAGGACCATAGTATACAGGAACATACGCATCATTAGGAAGAGCCTGTGCAGCAGGAATACTAGTGTACTGTATTGGCAGCGGTTGAACATGCTTAGTCCGACTAGATTCTTCCTGAAACAGAGACGCATCCGAGCGTATTTGGCCAGAATCAGTCCCATCTGGATGCTGACAAAGCGAATGAGCAGTCCCGTGAAAGGAATCTTTTGCCAAAACTGAACTTGGGTTGTGATCTATATTATCAGCTTGACCTGTGGTGAATACACCCTTCCGAAGCTGCGGTGGGCAGACCACACCGTCCTCTTCATACTGTGTGCAAAGACGGTTTGCTACACCAGAAGACATCCTCAGCAAGCGGTCGTACGAAATGCTGAGCCCCAATGTATGCAGCCGATCCACAAGTTCATGCTTCCTGGTCTCTGAATGCATCTTTAGGCCGACATAAATTGGCAGAGGGGTTTCCCGTGATCTGTTGTGTCTAACAGCACAACTCTTAAGACTGGCGTGCTTACCACTGTTGAAGACAAGTAACTAAACAATTGTTAATCCAGCATTTTGCTGGAGCTTTGTCCAATCTATTTGGTCTTTTATGTTAGGTCCTTCAAGTAGCATACTAACGAAGGCAAGCAACACGCTGGGCACAGATTTCATTAGCTCATCACGACTTAATTTTCCGTTGAACGTGTAATCGTTATTAAAAATTTGTCTGCGAACTATTGTTGCTGCTTTTGCCAAGCACATGAGATCCAAATCCGTGTTGCAGGCTCTAATAACCGCATCTCCAATGTTGCGGTCAACTACAAATATGACTTCACGACCATGCCTTGTTGCAGTCAGATGTGGACAGTTCAGAAGGAGTCTCTCCTTTAATCGCGTTCGATTGACTTGAATCTCAGGAGCCATCCCAAGATCAAGCAGGCGTTGGCGATACAAAAGACAGGAGCTGTGTCTTCCAAACTACTTGCTTCATTGATGTGAGCTACAAGTTCTGCCAATGCTATACCATCAAATGATGAAATGTCTGTTTCATCACGGCATTTCTCTACACTCCTTGCATCATGAAACAGTTTAGTCATACAGGCTTTGTGATACTTTGCTTCTATAGCTACCAGATCACCACCAGCAAGTTTTCTGAGCAAATTTGGGTCCTTTAATTTAATTGCATATTGTCCCAATGTATTGTCAGTTGCAAAGGTTGACGCATTATGAAGGTTGCCATCAGTACCATCGCAGAATGGGCACGTGTTATTTTTGCCTGTTTTACTCTGACCTGCACTCATTCTCTGATGAGTTTTGCGAGGAGAGGCTTCAGGCGTATCGTCACAGGGAGCACTGCGTTTTCTCCACCTACATGTATGGAACTTCAGCTGACCGTATTCATTTCTACACAGTTTATGCCAGCAAGCTTCATGTGCAGGAAGTGTTTGTTCAATGCCAAGTCCATCATCAAGTCTATCAAAATCAATTTTGAGTGGGTTGAAGCTGGCATCTCTAGCGTCACTTAGTTCTCGGGCCAATGTACAATATCCCATTCCTTTGGCAAACCGCTTTCCCTTCCCTAGCAAGACAACCGATTCTTGTGTCTCTCTTTGGCAAAGGACACAGATTCTCCAGTTGACGTCAGGTTTTTCTGCTCCTTCCGATGCACCGTCTGTCGACGTAGAAGGGACTAAATTGAAAGACTTGGACATTGTCAGTTTGTTTCAGCACCTAAAATATAAAAAACCAACCAACTTGCAATCCTGAGCTAACAGGACTTCTGCGAGCTCTTCCTCCCGTCATAGCTTCGAGAGCGGTGATGGGAGGTAGATCTTGCACAAGCACCTATGTGCTCACGATGATATTATATCAAGCAGTAAGAGTGGACTCTGACATAATATTGCCCTATTACAGCATGCCACACCTTGTGGAAGAGCCCAAATAACCTGATACCAGTTTATGATCTGTCTGTCTGAGCTGCACCTCGAGTTAGCTATCTGTGCACTTTGCGCTCCATATTCATTAAGCCATCATGTGAGTGACTTCTTTAGGCTTTTAACATCCCTTTACCTGTACCTGCCAAATATCATGCATTATTAGTTACATGTAAGCTGAACATGTCTGCATGTAGGTCTTGAACTTGTCCTTTATTCATTATTGAAACAAGAATGAAATTATTTTATCTTAACTGAAACATGTGGAACAAGCTTAAGGTGGCAGCACTGGAAACCTACGGGAGTCTAATTAATATATTAAAAAAAATACCAACATATCCAATTTGTCCTTGACGCCTCATCCTTCATACAAGATACGGGAACTTCATAAATATATAAGTTGATACATGTATTGATAAGTGGTTTAATTTCTCATAAAATAAACAAATATGAAATGTTGCATTTTTAATATATAAGGCTTGCCGCCATCTTGCAAATCAATCTGGCCGACACCAGATGTTCCAAATAACAATATTAATATTCACCCTGAAAATGGAGGGTAGACACTGAAATCGCATCTGCCTTAGTTTCGGAGTCATAAGCAAAAGTGTGCCCAATATGGTGGCCATTTTGAAATTCAAGATGGCGGCCACCAGGGGGCGTTTCAGAGTTGGGTCCTATCGAAAAATGATCCTAAAGGGGTCCCCTACATGTGTGCCGAGTTTCATAATTTCTCCACAAAGTGAAATATTCTGCCATTAATTTGGTCTTGGCCGCTGGACTATGATCACTTCTCAGGATGAGAGTTGCCTTTCAAAATGTGAAAATTTCCTTTGGAGCTGCTCCATCTTTTACTTTAGAAGCAATGAATTCCTTGTATTCCTCTAGTTTTGCCATGTTTGATTTGATGGGTTACAAAAACGTTTTTGTATGCTACAAAATGAAAATGGAACTGTTTTCATTCTTCAAACAGTGGATCAATTACTCAGTAGATTACGATGTTATTCTTTTTCACATTGAAAAAGGAAAATGTGATTGCCATTTTTCATTTTTAAATGAAAGATGAGGAATGACTTGTTTCTCTGTTTTTCTATTTTATGTTTTTAAATCAATAAACATAAAGAGCTAAATTTCCGATTTTCATTTTTTGTTTTCAAATTAAAAAAAATTGATTTTTTTTTTAAATTTCCGTTTTCAATCCCAAAAATGAATGAACGAAACGTACACAAACCAAGATGGCCCCCATGCATAAATGCACGTGTTTCAGGATTTGGTGCATATAGGATATCAAAAACTGTACAAACAGTACAGAAATTGCTCGTGTACAGTACATGTTAGAGTGTTTGTATGGAGATCTACTTACTCTTCGGCTTATAATTAATGGCCCTGTAGTAACTGGCTACCGTGGCTACTGTGTTACATACTGTACCCCATAGGTTATGCATTGCTAGTGTCTCCATGGTGTCTCGGAGGCCCTTTTTGTTACCTAAATTCAGTTTCAAGGAATGCACAAAAGGTTTATTCGAGCCTATCCTTGTGATACCAGTACAAGCTCTTGCCCCCCCCAAGGACACGTCAACGCTTAAATTCAGTTGTGACAATTAGCGCCCCTTTACTGGCAAAGGGAGGACTGTAGGGAAGTGTTTTCCCACCAGGATTATGCTGTGCGCCAGGCACGCACAAAGACTTGTACATTTGCCTGCGCCAAACATGCATGAGCACACAGATAGTGAATTACCACCCGCATGACCTGAGAGACATCGTTGGGATGTACGGGCGTAAATAGTCAAACAGTCAAGGCCGTTTTTTTTTTTTTTTGGTAGTCTGCTGGATAATTTTACTCAAACTATGTTTTTAAAGATACCAGGAACATTTCAAGTTATTCCAAAAGTCAGGTTTGGTTTATTAATGCACTCTCCTTTTCTTTCCTGTTCAGCCACACCCTGTCCAACTCCCAAGGCCAACCCAAGACTTCACCCCGCCCTCTGCACTCCTCGCCCCTCCTCCACGTTGACGTAGATGCCAGCCCCTCCAGACACAGCACCAGGACCCCCGCCCCTCGCTCAACCGAGGAGCCCTGGGGTTTGACTGGGGCATCGGGGGCGCTGAAGAGCCTGCAGGACGGAATGTACGAGAGCGAACAGAGGCGGCTGACGCTGGTGGAGAAGCTGCGAGAGGCACATGAGACACTGCAGGTACCGGTACCGTGCTAGATTGGGACCACTGATCTCTACATACATGTACATGTCTAAAGATGGCTGCCATGAGTTCGTTGCATCATATATTGCACAGTACATATTAGCAAGTTTCCAGGTCTGTGAGTAGTATGAGTGAAACTACATGTGAGTACGGTAACTCATGGATTAGAGAAGGTATTGGTTGCCTTGCGGTGGTAACAAAATGAAATTGTTTAGATGTTGTTATTGCCACATTCAATAAGTTACCGGTACAAGCAAAAGCGGGCATTCCAAGTCAAAAAACAGTCAGATTTTGCTGGATTATGGAGACGGATGATCTGATCCAAAGTGACTGAGCCACAGTCCATCCAATCAGAGTTGGAAGTGCAGATCCTTACTGAAGACAGTCGAGGGTCACGTCTCAGAAGGATTTGTGGTTCTTACATCCAGTTTGGACAAGAAACTGCTTTGTTTCAGTTTGTTTTAGACTCATGTGGACTTGTCCTCATAGGCAATGTATGAGGACAGTGTCCTAGTTGTGATGTGTCATTGTTAGCTGCATGTACATGCATACGTGTACGTGTATGTACATAATGATATTAAGGTGCACAGTTGTAACAACCTCGCCTCCTTAACTTATCGCGAGATGTTTTTAGTAGCGCTGAATTTTGAGTCTCAGTAACCGAACTCGAAGCAATCGTCCTGGCCCAAGTGCACGGACAATTCAGACTTAAAAAGAAGTCTTTGTTGACGAACAGAAGTTGGTTAAGAATACGAGTTTCTTTTATTCTCCAAACTTCGCCTCATGCAAAGCTCCTCACAGTCAAACAGGGAGTTGGTGAGGAAAATCCTCCTGTTTGCTAACAAGTATTTCACCGCAGCAAAATACTTCACAAATAACTTCAATTACTTCAAGTAATTTCTCAACATGAAAACACTTCACAGGCTCAAAGCATCAAAGCTGGTCTCATCAAACTTTAGCTTTCTGATCGCAAAGTTCCAACTCGATTTCTCAACACAATTTCAGGGTTTTTATACTCTACACATCTACTATATTAACATAGTTACTTAATATAAGTCACAAGTAAATTATGCAGTAAGATTACATCACCCTGCTCTAAATTGATGACTAATTCCATTGAACAATCAGAATAAAACCAAATGATGTAAACGCATGACTTATATCAATTTCTTAATAAAGTTCCAACCCTTCATTTCAAAGAAATATTATTCCATGGAACAAGGAAAGTTGTGGGTGCACTGGCCTCTGCCCCCACATTTCAAGTAGCTAACCAAGTTTTATCAATAGGTCAACTGGCCTTGGTGAACATCTGGTGTTTGACTCACTGACCACTACACTTTTCTGGAAACCTGTTCACAAAATCTCCATATTGTTGCAACAGTATTTATTTAACCACTTGCCGCCAGGGATCTGGTTTCGGACACGTATTCTTTATACACATGGCTGGAGTCTCCGAAATCAGACAAAGGGAACTGGACCTCATAACTAAAGACCGTATTCGGAACAAAAGACCAGGCTGCTAGGCATTATCAACATTTTTTCACTCTCAATAGTGGAGATAATCCAGCCTTGTTTTGAAACAGAATACCACTGTTTCGGGCATTCATCAGCACGAGCAGATTTCCGCCGGCTCCAAAAGTGCTCCACCGCAGCGATGAGCCACACAGTACAGCTGCATACTAATCTGGCCCCTATTGTAAAGAGGTCAGCAACGCACTGTGCTAGTTTCGTGAACAAAAGAAAATTACATAACACCACAAAATCTGGGCCCTTTTTACCAGGCGGCAGGCTCCAGCATCAATCATGTCAATAGATGTTGTCTGTCAGATTAGAGTAGACCAGAAAGTCCTTCGTGTGGGTGTAAGTGTCCAGTAAATGAAGATATGAATTTTTAAGAATTTTGAAAACGGAAAAAAATGATAATTATCCCGTCCCAGTGCCATCAACATTGATAAATGCCACCGGTGTGAAGTGGTTATCCTCAAAAGTGCCAATATGTTATTGTAAATCCCTTCACATTGGGCTCACAACATCAGAACTTTCCCAAGACTTCATGTACTCGTATCTCAGCTCCCAGGGGAGTATACTAGCCTCATGCTACCACATCAGGTGCAAACTGCTGAACATACACGTAAGAACCAGATCTGCCTTTACAGGCACCCATTTCCTCTAAGGTTGAGAGAGGCACATAAGGGTAAAATGACTTGCCCAATATCACGGCATATGCTGACACCAGTGTGTTTGCACCATGACAATTGTAGCCAACTGTTTACGATTTGCTGTTTTGGCAAGTTAGTTTGCTGATGTCAGCTTGCATTTAATATGACTCTGTGCAAGTTCATTTCGCATAACTACCCCGCCGTACCGGTATAGATGAATCGGATGGCCATGGCAACCCAATCAAGAGCCATTTGTAATGGCCCCCCTCCTATGGTGGTGAGCATTATTATAAAGGCATGCAGCTTTTCCTCGGATAAGTTGATTTCCTTGGATCAGTTGATTTCCTCATTTTTAACTTTACACTCATTGTTTTTGTCAAAGTCCAAGTTGCTCGCCTGATTATAGCTTTGTGCGAAGCCACTGTTTTGTGAAAGTTGCTTTGCACAAATTCCAGCACAGTACTATCCGCGGTGAAACATGAATGCCCTGTGAAATGCCACTGAATTCATCTGTAACATGCAGGTTTGATGTGGGTTGATCTTGGCTGACTTCAATACAAGAGTCGTATTGTACATGTGCATGTACAGGTCAGGCCGAGTTGGTTTGAAGTCTTAGCCAGTGATCAAGCTGAAGTTCAATCAGCTCGTCGCGTAGGCCGTGCCCAGAGTCTTTGACGCAGGCTCTGGTGCCAGTCAGACAGTAAAGCGTGTAGCGCCTGGGGGAGATCCCTGTTCCATAGGTACTAAGACAGTAGACGACAACATTCAGCCAGTCATTGGACAATATCAAAGCTTGTGTGAAGGAGGAGGCCACTAAAGAGGCATAGATGTCCAGTTGGCTGCTTGAAGCTACATGTATTGCTAATCTGATCATTGTAGGAATCCAGCTAATGCTCAAGGCCCCTGCTACGATGATGACAGTGGTGGTTGATCTGGTATTTATTCTCTGCCCTTCTTGGCCATTGCCTGCTCAATTTTCGGCCACAATGCATCTGGTATGATTGCGAGATGTTAGCATGAAATGTGCCTATAGAGTAAATATTGTCGGTAGTGAAATGGTGATCATGACAACGATGAAATTGACTGTCTCCTTTCGCATGTGCTTCATTCTTAAACCATAGAGCTTGCCTTGACCAGCTCGCACAGGGAAAAGAGGATCGTCCATTCCAAAGAGGAGAATGCTTACTGTGCGTATCGCAGCCCATGTTGCATACTATTCTGAATGGAGTTATCAACGATGGGTACCGCAGAGGATGGGAAATAGCAATATAACGATCTATCCACTCCAAGTGGAACAAAAGGGGGTGTTTTTTTGGTACTCGCCGCATGGGCACGCTTTTACAATGGAGATCGATGGCGCATTTGACATGGAGGACGCTGAGTACGCGGAACAAATTTATTCCTTAATGTATGGTCGTTGCATACACGCAGAATGCGTGCTAGAGCCTGCTTGGAAAACTTACTACCATCTGTCTTTCTTTTGCCGCTTGGGGGTGCACTTCAATTCAGGGCGGATAGAACAAAATTGCCAGAAATCAATCATACATGTACATGTATATTGACTTGTTTTGACTCTGACTAAACAGGTATTTACATGTCTGAATGGGAATAAATATGTGGTTGGCCAGTCAACCGTCTCAGGAGGCGGAACGCTGATAATGCCCTCACCTGCCGCTCGGACATTAGTGGCACCCAACCAGCCAAGCACATATTTATTCCCTTAATACCAACAATTCACAAATTTTGAGATTGGATGTTTTGTTTTCTTGTCATCTTCAGCGACAGACTGAGCGATTATGTGAGAGTGAAGCGAAGCTAAACGACAGCCACTACACCATTGAAAATCTGTCCACCACCAATGAGGTACATATGCCGTAACTCAACTCTTGATTAACTTTTTTATTACTGTTAAAATGTGTGAGCAGTTGTCACAAAATTTGAGGACTGAGGTGTTGATTTGACTAAATCTTGTGGAGATGATGTACTGATTGGAATTAGATAAAATTTGACAAAGTTCTAAAGAATGAAGAGGCATGACAGAATGGAAGTCCAATTTATCACAGTTAAACTCAACTAGTGAACAGTTCCATAGGAATGCCTTTGTCATGTATATGTCACCTTTTCTCAAGATGTATTTTGCGTTTGGGAGATGTTAATTTATGTAACGGGTTTTGTCCTTACCCAACGTACATGTATATATTGATAAACACTGTATGCTCAGTGCTTGTCCGAGAGCTTGCGAAAAAATTCACAAAAATCCACCCGAGTAAGCTTGTGAATATTTTGAATTTTTGAATTTTGATGATTGACAACTCCTCTTCAGCACTGTTAATTCTTACACTTCAAAGTGATCCAAAGTAATAGTTTTTGTCTGCAGAAACAAAATATACATGTTCTGTAGTTGTGAGCAGTGAAAGTTGAGGTATTTGCATTGTTCATGTGTGTTTTACCATTTTCGAGATACATTGTAATTCTTCAGACTGTTTTTGGAACGGTACTTGTACATGTAGGTCGCACACTGGCACATGTATTTGTGTAGTCTGTGACTTGACTTGTGACCGGCCAACTCTGGACTCACTGAAAGTGCAGTTGTGCATATACAGGTGTATGTACATGTATAAGGCCTCGGCTACATTACTGTGAATATTGTCCATTCTGTTAACAAACTGCATACATGTATACCCCATCACCAGTGTCAAAATAGAGAAGGCGGAGGGCATCGTATATCCATTTTGGGCCACTGAAGAGAATCATAAAAGGACACTTTGTGAGGAAGGAATATTGAGTTCATGCCAAAAAGAAATAAGTTCTGTATGTCTTTCAAACTTGAAGTGTATGATGTAATGTACAGTGTGCCTGTGCGTGTAATGACCATTATGAGTGTTTCTACAACTGCTCATTTCATGAGTGATGCTGGATCTGCAACTTTTACAGGACTTGAATAAACAAATTGCCAGCCTCCAGAGGGAAAAGGACAGAACCGTGGAGGGCAGGCAGGAGATCATTCGTCAGAACGAGAAATTACAGCAAAGGTTAGCAGTGTTCTTGCAATAATTTTAACCGAAACTTCTGTACAACGTGTGTATGCATGCACTGTGTTTAGTGTTCAGCAGGTGTAAACGAATATCATGAAAACTTCCAGTGTGATTCGACCACTGTCAAACAGAGCCCTAAAAGAGCCCCTTTCTTTTGGCTCGTCTCACTGCTAGGAAGGTGGGGAGTGTCTGGGGGATCTGCCTCCCCCTCCCAAAGACCTCTGCTGTCCAATGACAAATTGTATTGAAACCAATTGCATATAAATACATCCATTACAAGAATATCTGTGAAGTTACAGTTGCATTATTCTGGCAATTTCTGACCCCTGATGAACAGAGACATTGACCCGGACGGACACAGCTACATTGCATGTACATGTAGTTGTAATGACCAGTAGAGGATAGAGTGCTTTTCCAGAGATCACAAGCTCATATTTCTATTCTAAAGTCACTTTCTTTGGTCAGCTTTAAAAGTTACTGCATGTATGTATGATAGCACCTAGCCAGTTTCTGTGTGTGATTTGTTTAATGATGTTTGTATTCAATCCGAGTATCCAATGTGGGTTTTTGCTTACTGCGTGGCATTTTACAGCTCAAGGCTTCCACACGTGTCAACTGGCATGTATTGAGCCCCTGTCAATGAGAAGGATTAACATCTTTGGCGGACCTGTCTGGGAAAAATTGGCATTTGGCCAAAAATGATATCCAAGTTTCATGAGACGTCAGAAAAAAAGTCCTGAAGGCTTGCTGCAATAAAAAAGACTGCATTTTGACCACGTTGGAGAAAATGTACAAGGAAGTTGGGGTTCTGCTTCCTTATCCCTGTTCCCTTTTTCTCCTCCCCCCCCTGCTGCTTTGCCTTGCCTGCTCTGTGAAATCATAATGTACATGTAAGTTGAATACCCGGTAGTCTATACATCTATGCCAGCGCTTTCAAAATTTGAAAGTTTTAAGTACATGTACCTGTAGTTACAAAGTAATACGAAAAGGAAATTCTCGGCCCAAATTTTGCCCCTTGAAAAAAGAGCTTCTGAAATACTTGTCAGTCTTTGTTTCCAGTTTCTGTGGAGTCTTGTGAAAATAAAAACTGATTCTATGGCATGTGACATGTTTTGCGACTCTAGGGTGGACGAGCTGTATCAAGAGTTGAAGATGACCAAGTTTTCGCAGGAGAGTCTTCAGGCGGAGCAGCGGAAGCGCGATCAGGTCGTCGAGCAGACGTCCAAAGCCTTGGACATGATGGAAGAGGAGAATAAGAATTTCCAACAAGTAAAAAGAAAAGAAAACCAGTTCACACACTAAAGCCAGTTGACTCTTATAATGCATCATGAGATGTTATGACAAAGAAGCAGCGAATTTTGCGCTCAGACCAATACAAAAATTGAATAGGAAATCCCGACCAGGATTATCTGTGAGCGACATGTACTGACACCAGTAGCATTGGCCAATCAGAATAAGAATTTGAAGCTCTTTCATCCTGCAATGACCAATCACATTCATTTCACAGCCTACAGCCATTGATGCTCTTTCAAAAATACATGTACATTTAAAGGTGAATTTTTTATTTTTGAGCCATTGGGGAAACGTTTTTTTCCATAAGAATATTTCTCATACATTATGCATGCATCTATGACTTGTTGAACAGGTACAAGGACTGAGGAAATAGCCTAAAGAAAAATGTTACTTGATGCTCAACCGTTTCCCTTCCAACAAACGTTCATGCATAAAATGCGTGGCTTGTTTGTCATGCAATCCTGTGATTCAAGGAGAATATCAAACAAGCTAGGGACTGCTGTTTATATGGAACCCTATGACACTGGTTTAAGCCAAATGCTTGAAATGCATCCAGTTTGGAGCTGACATTGTTCCATTTGTAACTTTCTCATGATTTTGTCTAGCAAAATCAATTGTTTTTTTAATATGTAAATGTTAAGCACCACTGAAATTGATTTCATCGGCAGTGATGGAAATAGCTGGATTCACAATGCAAAATGCGATACATTTGGTGCAGAAAGCGAGACAAACATGAAACCGATGTGCAATTTTTGCAAATGGAAATTTCTTTTAAAATCATGCATGCGGCGAGCTCGCGGCACAGATCGGAAACCAGCCCCGCACTAGTGATAGCGGCTTCACAGCAAAAATGAAATGTTTGACAAATCAAACTCACCCCCATCACTGATCTGCCATATATTCATCCCAATAAATAGCAGACTGAAAAACTGATTTTTTTTCCGCTTTGGGAAACTTCAAGTCATGTCACCTAAGGACACATTCACTCATTTTAACCAAGCATTTAAGTAAATGTAGTTCTGAATGTGGGGAAGATACAAACGATTTTCAGCTACATGTATGTCTCTCCGATAAAAGTGTGGGGGGGGGAGTTTGAAGAAGTAAGCCAGTGTAGCCTAAGTCTATGCAGACTGTTCTTGGGTAAGATTTGGCCCCTGATTTGAAGAGTTTCCTAGCACATCTGCTCCAACGTGGCTCTGTTCTGGACGAGATCCTTCCACCCCTTTTGCAGATGAAGGAGAGCATGATAAAGGAAACAAAGGCCCTGCGAGAGAGCCTACAGATGGCCCGTGCCAAGGCGGAGAAACTGGAGCTGGATAACAAGGAGCTAGACAAAATTGCAGAGGTACAGACATCGCTGTTCAACATGGAAGGATGTCATTCCATAAATCCTACATTTAGGGAGCGTTTCATAATTGTTGAAGGCGGTATTTACTGCGGTACCACTGTTTTTTTTAGCGGCACCGCACTAGTTACCTGAAAGGGCTTAATGCTGGTACCGCCAAAAAAGCAGTAAATACCACCTTCTGTAATTATGAAACGTTCCCTTATGGTCATTCCATAAATTTGGGATCCATTTCTTTTGTGTGTCCCTGTCGCATCTGACATTATGATTCCGTAGGTTTGGGACGCATTTAATTTTCAAGGGTTAATGCAAATTTTTACATGCTATTATGTCTTTCTCATAGTTTTGTTACTCTGTTTCCAAACTTATTCTCTGAGAAAAAAATCTACCATAAATAAAATAGAAGCATAGAGCCAGATGATCTCTGTGAAATGTTATGGTAGTTACCGTGGAATTACCGTTTGACTCATTTTCAAATCAACAATTGTTTGTTTTTGTTGGTTTGCAATTGAATTACAGAAGCACGAGTTGTTAGCTGCCCACAATGCGGAACTGAACAGCCAATTAGTGGAGGAGAGAAGAGCAAACACTGACCTGGACCAGCAAGTTGACCTCTTGCGGGCGGAGCTAATGAAAGCTAGAGAGGTAGGCCATGCGCAAATCAGCTGGATGTAACTGGGAGTGATGCATGTGTCTTCTGGAAGTGGCCCCGTTCATTAGGCAGTAACTTCCACAAGTGCACCTGCTATTCTCAGCTGCAGCACAGTGTTTGGACTTGGCAAAGGAACCAGTGTAGTAGTCCATTGCTTCAGTCCACCTCGAGCAGAAGCACCCTGTCATCGGTTGAAAAGAGCCACGTCGGTGGCTTGGGGAATGTCCATTTTGTTGGTAGCGATGCCACCGTAACGTGCATTTCATAATCATTCATGAACCAGTGAAGTGCAGTTTCCCACCAAAGGGCTTCCGTTGCTATGGAAATTGGGCCCTCTCTTGGTGCAGCTCGGGCCTCATACACTACAACATGTATCAGTGATGGTTTGGTACTATGGGCAACCAAGCATGTCTTTAGCTATGATAATGGTCAGTGCGCTCTGTGAAGGTTTTTCATTATGTGTGGATTAGCTAGCAGCTGCTAGTCTTCATCCTATGGTACCACCGCTTTTTACTGTTATTTTATTGTGAGTCCTGTGTTGTTGCCATGGTGAACAAGGTTTGGCAGGAGTATGGTTGAGCCATGGTGACGTTGCATTGTTCTTCGTAATGAACACAAAGACAGTTTCCGTCGTATTTGTAAATTCATCAACTGGCTAAATATCTGCCCAAACATGTTAGTCATTGTTGCTAGTGGCTACTACTTGCATGTAGTATTGGTGCTTACCTCACGGGCCAGCACAGTGGGGCAGAGCCAGGGGTGGTGAGCCTTGCGTGGACCAGTGCAAATCCCATCGGAACCACCCAGTTGCAGATCATACGCAGGACTAGTGTAACCCTGCAAAAGCCACTCTTTGTCATTTTATTTGGCACCCAACGTTTCTTCTCAGTAGCTCAATTTTTCAATGCAGCTTGAGACTGGAGAGGTGTCCAGGATTTTTATCACAGACTTTAACACCTGTCAGTTTTCTGTTTGAATTAAACTGAGCACATTCAACTCATTTGCTGGGTGTTGATTTCCACTGAACAAAGACTGGTTTAAATAGCCTGCAACTTACAAGTAGCTCCGTTGACCAGCAACTCTTTTTTTTAGTTTGGTAGGGACGAGTCTAACAAATTACATGCAACAAATCTTGCATTCCCCTGAGGTATCTTTTGACTGTTATCTTGTATTGTGCAACATCTTAGTAGATGAGTCTTGAAGGTTTGCATGTTGAAGAGGTATAATAGAAAGTAGGTTTGCGGTAGCACCATGGACGTATCTCTTTTGTGAGTATTTGCGGTTCTGAAAAGAACCAGACATCTTAGTAGATCCACGTCATCTGATTGGAGGGTTGTCCATCACTTGTCATGCCACAAACTATTGTGTATAATCAACGGACAATCCTCCACTGAATGGTGCCGTTGTTTAAGTGCGACAGTCGCAACTCTTCATCACACTTAACCAATGATTTTGGGTGATGCCAGCGTCAAGACATGACACACCCCTTCATCTTTGTGCCAGATGAGGGTTTGTTCAGGCACTGCACGTAACAAAGAAAGCGTCACTTCCGCTCAGCTTCGCCTCGTCTAACAGAACATTCAGTCTGCCACTACACTCCAAGACATTCATCAGAACTATTCCGTTGACACTCTGTGTTAGGAGAGGGAGGTGTTCCAGAATCGTGCAACACAACTGGAGGACAAATGCGCTGACCTCAACGCCAAGTGCGTCAGTTCGTCTGCCTCCAAAGAGAGACTCTTACAAGAGAAGCTTGATCTACAGCAACTCCTTAATCTTGCCACCCACGAAAAGGAGCAGATGAACAAGGTACGGGTAGTCTGCACTGACTGTTGTAGACTGACTCTAGCATTCTCTTCTTTTGTTACTTACTCAGATTTTGTGTATTGAGCACTATCCGTGTTTATAGTTTTAATATATTGCATGATATACTATATAGTGTGATATATACTTTTCAAATAAGTATTTTTGTATTTTAAACATATATAATATGCCAGAATCAGGCACATTGGGGCATAACATTAATTGTGATATATTGTAGTATTTAATACCAAACTACTGTCTGTTTATTTCAAACTCCTGTACTGATGTGATGAAACTTCAATGTTGTACTTTCTGAAATGTTACAAAAAGAGGTGAAACAGACCCCTAATGTATGAATTTTGTTTACAAAATATTTTCCCGCTAAATCTTAGTTTGACTTGTGTATTTGTTGATGACATGTAGGTTACTCCTAGATCGTCAGCTACATGTTGGCGTTTTTCTCTCCATACCCAAAACCTGAACATTTCCTCAAGTCTGCATGCACCTTTCTGTTCTTGGTCTAGTACGGGAACCCACAGAGTCAAAAGCCTGTCGTTTACTATCCTGGCCGAGTGCCAAATAGGCAATAAAGACAAAGAGACTGTGATTTTGGTTTTCTGAAGGTTTGTCTTTTGTGGGTCTCTTTCTTTTTAGACCAGGCAGACACTTGAGGGGAAGTTGACAGAGCTTCAGCTGGAGGTGACCCAGAGCAAGCTGTTGGTGGAGAAGAAGGAAGAGGAGATGGATAAGATGGCGGACGAACTCAACGCCGTCAAAAAGGTCAGATCAGCTGGTCATCAGGCAGAGTTTTTTTATATGTAAAATGAGTAGCATTGGCCATTTTGGCAGTGATGTCACACAGATGGCATTGGTTCATTTTAGCGACTGGATTACATTACTGGTATTGTTGCTTAACTCTCATATTTGCTTACATGTACTTTTTTTGGGTAGGCCTGCAGCAGTATAACGGGGCGGCAGCCAGAAATGGGTTTTAGGGTGTTTTTCTGTGGTCATTGCCCTCCCGAAAGAGATGTTCATTCAGATATGCTGAAACTTGTACTGAACACTGAATACAGTTCAGCATTCCAACAGTGCATGCCCAAAATGGCGCACGTCGGAGGTCATTTGGGAACAGCAACGTGCACGTGCAAAAGATCAGCATGAACATGTTCATGCTCACCTGCTCTGTTCTCAAATGAATATCATTGTACAGGAGGTAGGCTATACTGCGGACCGAAATGATGTTGTTGAGCTAGGCCTTGTTAAGTGGGCGTGGCCGAATTGTCCAGGGGCTTGGTTTGTGTAGCACTGACCAACCAGATGGCATTCTGGCATTAACTGACAGGTGGGGGAGGTGCTGTCGTTGGAGTTGGCAGCGGCCAGGACGAGCCTGGAGAAAGTCCAGGAGGACATCAAGCAGCTGAGCGCCGACAAGCGGGCAGTGCAGCAGCAGCAGACGTACTGGGAGAACGAAGCCAAGAGACTGGCCTCGGAGAAGGATGCACTGGACAAGGTACGCTGGAGGGCAGGACCTCACTCCTCACTAAAGATTCCCATTCAGGGTGGACTAACGCAAGGATTGGAGTGTTTACCTTCAAAAGAGCCTGGCTTTTCAGACCTAGCGGCCAGAGGAATGGAGCAAAATCCTTTAAGATTCCGGCTGTGCCATAACCAGTCTTTAACACCTTTGAAGTTTCCATTCAATCCAACGAAGGATCAGTGTAATGGTCATTTGTAATTCACGTTTCCGTGTCATACTAAAATCAAACTGATCTTCAAGTTTTCTGTGGGTTTTGGCCCAAACATGGATGCATCGTACAGGCTTCACTCTACACAGCCAGTCAGCATCCTAGAAATTTAATTTACATTTGAGCTCTAAGGGTTTACTTCCATGTACTTGTCACATTTGGCAAAAATGTTTCAGCTACAATTCTTGCCTTGTCCAGTTGACTTATAATGTGAATTAACTTATTGAAAAACTGCTTTGGAAGGTTTGAACTTCAAACTGAGATCCACTTATGCTCTTTGCATGAACTGCATAGGCTCTGGAACAGCACAAACAGGAATTCAAGAGGGAGCGAGAACAGTTGGAGGAACAGCACCAAATGATCAAAGAGAACATGAAGGAGATCCGACAAGAGAAGAGCAAGGTGGCCTCCAAGTGCCAAGAACTGGAGACAGTAAGTTCCAGACAAAGTTTTCCGAGAGACCACCAGATATGTCATGTACGTACCGTAGCATTACGGACGAACACTGTGGCAGATGGGCCTGGATATCCATCTGTGGCACTTTCAGCATCTGTAGTGTACCCCGTCTCACGGCAGGGCTCTGTCTCTCTCATTCCTGTCAAATCCTTCCTGCTTCTGGTGGATTTTGAAGGATCTGGTAGGATCTTGAGCTAGTACTCGATCAAATCGTTTTGAAGGATTCAAATAATTTTGTTCGTTCAAACAATATGCCACTGGCTTATTGCACAACTCACGATTTTCCTAAATTTGTAAGCGATGGCAAAGGTGTTTGTCATTGTACAAATTGATATTGGTTGTTCAAAGCTTGGCATGGCGGAGTAGTATTCAGACTGGTGTGGATACATCCATTACCACTGTCTGTGCCATTCCGGCAGCTTACTGCAGACAAGCAGAGCAAGCTCCGCTCAGAGCCAACACATCTTTCCAAAAGAGATTCTCTGTCACTCGCTGACATGTTGACATCGTTTCTTGCTAGATGCTGCAACGTGCCAACGACGACTTGCGAGATGACAGTCTGCAGCACCAGGAAGAGTTGGAGGAATGGAAGGCATCGTCAGACCGCCTGACTGCCTCCCTGAGCAGGAAGGACAGCGAGATCATGGCACTAGCCGAGAAACTTGAGGAAGCACAGGAGAAGGTGAATTCTAGAAGTTTATTGAAATAAGTTGGTACCCAATGTGGAGTGTTTTTATTTTTCTGGTTTAATGTCTGAGGAAGTTCCACGTTACCTAAAGATTTTTTCCATGCATTACAAGATGTAAATTGATGTATTTTATAGTTTTAATTTATTGACATTGGTTCATGTTTTGTAATTTTCATTTTGGGTATTTGTGTAATATTTTTTTATTTTACTGCAAATTCTTGGAGATTTTTACGTCTTTCTTAATTAAGTATGTAATATATATTGTAATGTGCTCATGAACATTGTATGGAATAAGTGCAGTATAAATTTAATTTAATAATATCTCCTTAGGGTTTGTAAACCAAGGATGTGATTGTGAACAAATTTGCTGGATGTGGAATGCAGTCTTGGAGATGTGCCTGAAATGGTCATTGTTGCCTGTGGCTACGGCTGTGCACTGTGGTGTGCTAATGGCTAAACACCTAAGCCAGAGCCAGAACACGCACAATGTGGTCATGGTCTTACAAAGGCCTCTTGGTGTTGTTTTCCCAAAGTCAGTGGGGGACATCTTGGGACAAGTTTATGATCAACCTGCCACCCAAGCTGTCAAAATGGAGCATGTTACATTGTGAACAATATGTACCCTCTACCTAATACGGGCGATTCACCATAGTGCACCACCAAGAGTTTACAACACGTTGGCCAATCATAACCGGCAAAATTTGTCGACCTTTTCCAAATGCGTATTGGGTCGACAAATTTTGCGCATTGTGATTGGTCAACGCGTTGCAAACTCTTGGTGGCGCACTATTGTGAAACGGCCGTAGTGCAGTGTGACCACAGTGTGTTGTGTTATCCTTGGTATTACCAACCATGAAGCTCTCTTCTTTCATACGTGCTGGTCACGTTTGAATTTACCACGTAAAGCCTCCTTTCCATAACAAGGTAGAGAGATGCAGACAGCATCGCCGAGCAGTGACGATAAAAATGGGTCATTCCATAAATTCAGGGTCCAACAGTTTAACATTTTTGTGTCCCTGTTAGACCCGACCTGTGTAATTTGACATGGAAATATCACTGAAATTGATTTCAAACTATTTCTATTTGTGTGGCAGTGTATTTTGCATTAATTCGTCACTCATGAAAATTAGGATACATGTATGTGTTCTGAACTTACAAAATCATAGATCAGACATGACAGGGACACCAGAAAATTAGATCCCTAGTTGTGATTGTGTTGAACTTTGCCAACTGCCTGCAAACATTTTTGCTGCCATGACGGACAATGTCCCTTTTGCTCAAGTAATACGTATTTTTCCCTTTGTCTCCTTGTTATCAAGAAATGGAAACACAATTGTTAAGAAAATACCGAGGGATACAAATAAATTTGAATTACCCGTTTAACTTCAAAAAATGGCAAAACCACCTAAAACGCTATTTCATACAAACCTTTTCTGACGTTCCAGATGCCATTTTGTTTTCAGGGCGTTTTTGTTTTGTTGAATGTCGTCACACACTATGACTGTGTCTAAACATCTTGCATGTTGTAGGCAATCATTACAACCAAGTGGATACCAGACATAGGTGGGACATGACTACTTGTGGGGATTTAACTACAGGTGTTCCCTCCACACAGTATCTCATCAGGCCATCTGTCTGCATGTCCTGAGAACAGGCAAAAGACATTTGAACAGACAGGTTTCGCTTTGCAATCGCCCATTTTTTTTTTTTTTACTTGAATCTCACCTTCCGAAATATAGGGCCTGATAGTGGGAACATGGTCTTGGATAGCACCGAGGGGTGTTAGTATCAAAGATTTGCCTGGGAGAGGACAGACAATAGGCATTTTTTTTTTCAGTCCTGGATAAAACCCTTCCTCTGCAGTACTTTATTTCGTGTAACGTTACTGTCTGTCGTTTTCCCCACCCCAATCCCCTTCGCAGCATGTTCAGCTGAAGTCGGAGCTGCAAGCGGCCAGGATCAAGCAGGAGCAATACGCGGAGTACCGGGACGAAGCGGACCGGCTGAGGGAAGAAAATAAACAGCTGACACAGGACCACGCCGAGGACCAGCAGGTCATCCATCTGCTGGAGATGCAGAAGAACATCCTCTCCAAGGGGCAGGTAGGAGGACAGAATGAAGGTGGGAAAAATTCGTTGAGGCTAAGCATCCGCTCCGAGCAGGAACAAAAGAGGGCGTGTTTGGAAATGAAATTGACAGTCCTTTGGTACTCATGCACCGCATAGGTGCGCAAGTTGATACACGTTTGACGTGGTGCACATTGAGTACACGCAACGATTTTAGTCTAGAGTGTGTGCTCTTCACATGCACACCGAACGCATCCAAGAACATGGTTGGAAAACTTAGTACTATCTGTCTTTCTTTGGCCGGTGAGGGTGCACTTCTGCTCAGGGCGGATAGCAAAGTATCTCTGGGGCACTTGGCTAGAAACCCTGCCAGACACATCAGTCTGCATCATTTGTCAAAGTGGCTTGCCTGCCCAGTGTAACAAGAGCCAACAGGTCAACTCTCTCCCAGGCCAAACAGCCTGGGAGTCTGTGGTTGCCGGTCTGGCAGGGTTAGGGTTAAATTAGGGTCGGTGTGACAAATTGAAATTTTTCTTCAATGAACTTTTCATGCAGTGTTAAATTCTTCTTTGATGTGTGAGAACCAATTGACATCCCTCGTTAAAAACATCTCATATCGTCTGTACTTCTCTTGACCACTGAGGGCACTGTTTTGATGTCATTCAGGAAGACAGCTTTCAATTTATATGCTTTTCTGTTCATGTTGTGAACACAGAATAGTTTCATTGAAAGCATTTTTGCGTAAGAGTTGCACATTATCTCATTACCACATACTTTTACATTCTAGTTTATCACTGAAGAAAAGGATAGTAAAGTCTCATAAATGAACTGGGCTCACCCCAATGTTGATGGGAGAATTGGGCTCACCCCAATGTTGATGGGAGAATTGGGCTCACGCCAATGTTGATGGGAGAAGTGGGCTCACCCCAATGTTGATGGGAGAATTGGGCTCACCCCAATGTCGATGGGAGAATTGGGCTCACCCCAGTGTTGATGGGAGAATGGGGCTCACCCCAATGTTGATGGGAGAATTGGGCTCACCCCATTGTTGATGGGAGAATTGGGCTCGCCCCATTGTTGATGGGAGAATTGGGTTGATCGCACCCTTCACATACACTTTTCGGTAGTAAGTGTGGATTTGAAGTCGTCCTACAGCCGCGGTGCAGTAGATACCGATAGTTCTGAGCGAACAGGACCATCAGTATAGACCGTGATTCTATGTACGTTTACACACGGAGGATGCAACATAAGATGTACAAACAGCACCCCCCCATATAACTTGATGTCAAGCCTTACCAGTCCCCTCCTTCCACCAAACCACCCACCCAACCACGTCCGTGTCTAAATGAGCATCGCCTTCCACAGCTTACCTGGCAAAAATCTCTGTGTAATGTAATTTGACAACCATAATTAGAAGGTATTACTGCGGTGGCATGACGCTCTTGGATAGGTGGCACAACGCTCATGGGCAGGTGGTACGCGCATGTTGCATGCCTCATTGGCCGCAGTTGGGTGTCGTGTCGTGATTTGCCCAATGCATGCGCGCGTCAAGCTGGAGAATGTGTGTGTAAGTGTGGTGCCACTGCAGTTACAGTGTAGTCTGTACACACAACATTTGACTCTGATGTTTGGCATCAAAAAGATTTTGTTAAATTGATGAGGTGGTCTCCTTTCTTGATTGATTGTCAAGAGTCCTGGAGGTCAGCGGATGACAGGTGAGCAGCTGCAGGCCCAAGTCGATCATCTGCGAGCCGAGCTGGGATTGGCTGAGTAAGTGCCCACAATACTGACAAAATAAAAGAACAAAGTTACAAGCAACAGGTGTGAGAAATCATTTCGGATTTTGGAAAGCAACATGTCAATCTTGTTCAACAGTGCTTCAAGTTTGTCTGAAGGGTTTGAAGTAGACGTGCCATACATTCATGACAGTTGTTGAGAAAGGTGGAAACTTGCGTAAGGATTACCTCAAAATTGATGGCTCATGCAGGAATATATGAAAGTAAATGGCTTTATACAAATGTATGTCAAAGCTGGATATATTGTAACATCAGTGCCTACAACAAGAACAAAAAAAGTAGATATTTGTAACATCGCCCTTCACTGATGTAATTACGTATTCTGTGTTGGTCTGAAGCTGGATGGAATAGATTCACACTTCCTCCATCTAAATGTATAAAGTTCCACTTTAAGTCATTCACTGATAGGGCAAACCTTGCTTTCTACATATTGCCGTCCCCAGTAACCCTGGACATGTTTCATTTTGGGCACATGCTGTTGGAACACCGATCCAGCTCAATGTCTCCATATAAATTGGCTCCCGTTTTCCCACTGTTGGATCATAGGGACAAAGTGAACGAGCTGAGGGAAGAGCTAGCACGAGAGAGAGCCCAAGCCTCTCTGGCACTGGACATGCCCGACGGCGTGACCAGACGATCGGCAAGGAGCACCCCTGTACCCTGCCACAACTGCCAAGAGCTCGCCGACCAGATAGTCAAGCTGCAGGAACTCAATTCTCTGCTGTCGGAACGAATACACAGAGTGAGTTTACAGAAATAGATGACAGGTGTTCCTTCCTTCTTGGTTTGAGATGTGGATGTGGAAGATATTCCTTAAGGCGTGCACATTCAGATATCCTTGTACCCAAGTGATAATTTAGAGCCAAATTGTCTATAGAGGCTGCTTTTTAAAAACTGAACAACATGTAAATCCTTCTTTGCAATATCAGCAAGCTTACCCAAGAAATCCTTAGCCTACATGTACCTCACATGTATGCTTAGCACATTACATTATGATTGAATAAATTAGCCCAATGAACGATACCAGCCCTTGAATGATTCAACATAATGTCCGTCTTGAACCTGGCCTTGGCCTAGGCATTTGACATGTGTCGTTGCTAATACAAGTCCTTCTCTGGAGGTCACCACAGTTGGTACTGTTTACGGAGGGTTTTTGGTACTACTGGTTATCAGTACACTTACGTCATTGTATTGTAATGTTGAGATTTACCAAACAGTACAAATGTATATGTTTGAATGTATGCATCGAAATTAATTCACAATAAATAATACACTCGACCCCCAAGAAAAAATCCCAAAGCAATGGCTTAATCAGTGTTCCTTATGGCTGTTATGAAGTATAAGTAATTTGACTTTTTTTTATCAATGTGATGATTTGTCCAGGTTTTTCGCTAAGCAAGAGATTGGCTGCTAACCAGCCATTATCAGTAGAGATCACCATAAAAACTAAAGTGGTCACTTCTTGTTGCTGTTAAGCGATTTGTTCTTTGCAGAGCAAATTTGTTTGCTCAGTTCTTTGAAACTTATCCACGTTCACCCTGGTCTGTAGTCAGAAACTGTAAACATCACTCCTCATCTAGTAAAGGAATTTTAAGCAAGCAATATGGAATCTCTACTCAGCCTGTAGCTTCGTTGGCATTCTTGCTATTAAAAATCTTCATGAATCCTTCAAAATCTGCCACTGTGTAGGAAACCTCAAATCAATTCTTTGTGTTTGCAGTTTCAAGGAATAGCTAGCCTCTGTAAAGTAACAGTGATTGGGCACTATCTTCCTCAATACCCCACAGACCTCAAAATCTCCCCCAGCACCTTCTGAGGGATCTAGAAATGTTAGGGTGTAATGTTTCTGGTGCCAGTGTTTTTGAACGTTGTACTTCTGTGACGATTGACTTTCAGCTGAATAGTTGAGCACTGATTGCCTTGTAGCTAAAGTTTTAGCCTCGGTCACCTCGAAGATCAACCAGTCTTTTGGAGGTAGAGTTTACTTGGAACTCAAGGATATAGATTTCAACCCTGGAATGCTGATCATCTAGAGCTTTGAATCAGTGGTTTTTTTACAGGTTCAGTTTATTCTGGGTCTACGCTTTTCACCAACAGATAGAGAATGACAGCCACCAAACCTCTGCCCGCTCCAAAACTGTCTCGGAGCTTCAAGACAAGTGCCGGCACCTGGAAGAGAAGTCGCAGGCTCTGGAGGAAGGCAATCGACAACTCTCAACAAAAGTCTCCCAACTCGAGTCCGAGAGGCGCAACTTGCAGAGCCAGGCCATGGACTCTGTGTCAAAGGTCGAATACGACCAGTAAGTACTGTCACACTTGGCACGTTTTCGCGACCGCAACCAAAAACGTGTTTCTGCTTTGGTCGTTGATTGGGCAATTTTGCAATTTTAGTTACGCCTTTATAATGTCATTATTTCAACCAAACAAGAACTAGAGATGGGAGTTGATCCATCTTTGGTTCAGAGTGGCGGAAAATAATCAGACATTTTTCGTTGTCTCCAAATTAAGTGAACTATATATCTCCCAAGTGGTTGTTAAATAAAGCAAACAAAATTGGAAAATTTCTTAGAGGATATGAACAGAAATGCCAGCAGCAGCAAGAAATTTGCCGAACATCGAGCGAAAATGTCTGGTTTGCGGCACTTTGCCTCTCTTGGATGATGTGACCACTTCAGGTTCTGCGTTATTGCAGGCCACCTTAAAACGCATCGGTGCTTGCTGCTTTGATGTCACCAAGGAGTTTCTGGTCAGCGTTTGCACAAACATGCCCGCTGCCAACCACTGGTCAGTTTTGCTGGTACACAGGATATGTTTTGGACACGGGTTACCAGGCAAAACTGAGCGATTAGAAAAGTTGAGGGGGCACTTTCATGGGCCTGCAGAGTGCAGAACTGCTGCTTAGCAAGAATGGGTATCAGCCAGTGCAGGGCATTCGATTAACTTCCCTTGCACTTCTGGTACTCGGGCATTAAGCAGGACTGCATTCATTTGACACTCAAGTGACCTTTTTTTTTGCGCTTATCTGACCTGCCTAGCTGGTTACTTAGGGATGTATCTCACAATGTCGCAATGCCAAAACATGGTGGCTTAGTTGAACAATGCAAAGGAAAGTTGATGCTGTTTTAAAGAGTTCAGAGAAATTGTTTCATGTTGGGGCAAATTTGCATATGTGACCCGCTCTACAAAAATGAGTCACAAGTCGCTAGAGCCACTTTTGAGTTCACTCTAGCATTAGACTGAGAATTGCGCCCGTTTCTTTTGATGTGTCACTCAGCTTCGTATGATGACAACAATCCTTTCTCATCATACGAAGCTGAGTGACACATCAAAAGAAAGGGCTCAAATTCCTCAGTCTATTGTAGAGTGAAACTCAAAAGTGGCTCTAGTGACTCAATATTCATGTTTGCAGAGCAGGTCACATATGTGTGTGTATGGATGTCCACTGCTTTGAGCATATCAATTTTGTGTTACTATTTTGATTTCTGCGTGACCTTTTGACCCAGTTGGACTGCTGGAGTAACCCAAGATCATTCATTTATTATCACATTGCTTGTGCATGCTCACTCTGTGACAACATCACAGGTATTGCACTGGTAATGTGTCTTCTGTAGACTGGCTGTCAGCAAAAATTTCTGCTTAGAACATGTCTGTGTAATGCAGTGTTTGGTGCTCAGCAGCTTGGGCCCAATTCCAACTCGAACTAACCTCCACAACTAAATAGGTTGGAGAGGGAGCGGACGAGACTGAAGCTGGACTGCGAGCGACTGAAGTCGGACTACCACGAGCTTGAAGGGCGTCACCAACGATTCGTGACTGATCACTTGTCCCGGACACTGGACAGCACGGGTCTCGGGGCATCTCTCACTGCACAGGATTACAGAGGTACTGATGTGACTGACTAGACCGTGGGCCACAAAAAACCCTCATGGAGATGCCTCACAATTCTGGTACAACAAGAATCTTTGCATAGAATGAAGAAGGCAGCCCTAGGCCATGTCAGTGTGTTCCGGATCAACTGACTACAGCCTAGAGTAATACATGCATTTATTTGAAGGGTTGAAGCTGCAAGGCATTGGCTTCCTTAGGTACATGTACACCTCCAGCCATAGCCATAGCCGGTGTTGTAGTCCAGTCTATTACAAGTCCCTGCAAGCTCATCCCACAAGTCTTTGCATCAAAGGCCATCATTCTATAAGCCAAGTCACAAGCTATTCAAATGAACTGTGACTTGGGCATTTCAGATGAACCAAATCTCCATAAATTAGATCTCTGCATGTGATGAAGGCTGTGAAAAGCGTACGAAATGTCACAAAATCCAAGCTGCATCACAGTACACTTCTCCTCTGTACAATTTCCAACAGATCAATTGGAAGCGGAAATCCGCAAGCTCCAGGCGGAGAACGACGCTCTGAAGCGGCAAATCGACCACCTGAACAGCCAAGCTCTCCTCGCTGACAACGCCAAGAAACGATCAGACGATAAAATAAGTAAGACCTTTTGCTTTCAGCTCACACCGATCACTTACAAGTTGTAGCTCTGTGTCTGTTTTCTTATTTAATCTAACCCGGTTCTAAATTCATTGCTCAAAAGTGAAGTAGCTTTTTTTACAATAGAATATTCCAAGCTAATACTGAGCATACTTTTCACGTTTCCAAGTTATTTTGGCCTGTGCACACGTGTCACATCGTGTAACTGCGAAAAGCATTTTGTGCTTACCAACTTTAATAGCGAAGACTTTACAGTTGTTACACAAGATGCCACAATGATAATCCTAACGGCAATTAATCTTGGTCCTGCTTTGTGGACACTCGTGTAATTTCTTAGGACTTCTCTGGATTTCAAGCTTTGGGGCTCAAACGTTCTCCATTTTTGAAAGTTCATCACTATTAAGGTTTCGGTATTCACGTCAGATTCATATCATCGTAGCCCTTTATGAGAGAACACATGCCTTGTCACCAGTCCAGGCAATTTACACTAGTATACCAATGAAAGGTTGACCCGGAGAGGCCATTTCTGGCAGTGCATTGTGGTAAACATTTAACAAAGTTTGTAGAGCTTCACAATGGGAACTGAAATGAACATTCCCAATATTTCCTTTTTTAGGGTAGAGGTGTTTTTCTGAATATCAGTTATGGTTGTTTTTTGTCAGGTGGCAGGATGCTGTTCCCATATTGGGACTTCAAAACTCCACCTCATAAACATTCATAAACAAATGCCGAAACCTCGGATATGCTCAGAAATACACTTACGGATCTTTTACCCGCGCCAAAACATAAACAAGCAAACAAGAATTGGGAAAAATTCAAGTTCCCTGCAATAAAACTTGTGAAAGAATGTTCCACGGTGCATTGCAAAAATGGCTTCTCTGTCTGTGACAACATTTCGCGTACTCTAAAAAGGGTTGAAAAGTCGCAATATTTTATTGTTCTTGTTACAACCCTACTTTCAGCCCTTCTTACCAGAGGTAATTGTCGAGGTTTTTTTAAAAATTTTTTTTTATCAGAAGGTGATGTTAGTGACATCAAAAATGATAATTTAATCTATGTTTTAAAGGCCTTCCTTCAGTGGGGTACTTACATGCTGTTCAGTGATATTTTGATGTGTATTTGTGATAGTACCACAAACAAACGTGACGTAAATTGTGACCCAGCACATCGAAATCAGGAATAAGTCGCAACATGGTCAGAAAGAAAATTCTATAAGCTTTCAAATGGTACATATTACAAGTGTTTGGATGGTAACCTTTCATACATGTACATGTACATACAGTTCCAAAATATACAGAAACCGCCACATCAATTTTTTCCCCACAATTTTGTACCCACGTCCCCACTTTACTCGGCCATTACGTAAAACGGCCTCAGCGACTTATTCCTGATTACAGTGTACCGGGTCACTATTGTTCTTGTTTCCTGCCTGGTACATAATGGATTCAGCCCTGAACCATACCATTGTGTTGTCACTGTGAGGCTGTGCAGTATCCGCAAGTATGGAGATGATGGACTTGCTTTGTAATATTACAATGAATTTAATCAATTGATTGACAGGTGTGTGCCAGACAAGCTTTAGTAATACTTCTTTTGTTCAGTTTTCCCTCCCATATTAGTGAAGATCACTTGAAGAAACCTTATTTGGCCTAGACGATAAATCTGTCAATGTATTTTCACCCAGTTTTCTTGAGACAAAGAAAGTGTGAAGCCTCTAGAAAAAGCTGCCATGTTGATGTGATTGTACCATTTTCTCGCCAAATTTTCAAATGCCTATTTTTTGGTTTCTCTTTTAATTGGATCAAACTTTATAGCAATGGGTAAGTTGCTTGAAACTGGAACTGGTTTTTTCTTATCTTTAATAAATGTGCTCTCTAAACACCCTGCTCAGTTTGGATTTTGATCTGTTCCAAACATCAGCAAGCCCTTTTCAAATTTGTTCTGTAGAGTTCCTGAACGTCTACTAATGAATGAGCTCAAATGTCATTGAAAACAAAACAACCGACCTTAAAGCTTTAACAGAACTGAAGCTTCGACATTTGACGAGCTATTTCATTGTAGCTCTATCCAGGCGTCATTGTTTTGATTCACAATTAGCCATTTACAACAACTGTTTGACACCACCGATGCTCGCGTGCACTACCACTGTTAATTTGAATAGGAACAGCAGCAGAAGAAAGAAGGGACAAACACATGTATGGCCTTTGGACATTTATCCTGAAACCCATTTTCAATAAAAGAAGAACTATGTTTCTGACATCAAGAGAAACAAGCCACAAATGAAACAAAATATCAATAAGCAAAATATCCATAAGTTTGAATTGGAAGTTTAGGACTAGTCATTGCCAAAACTGTTCAGGTGACATCTTTATGGTTTTTCTGTCTCTCGTTACAAATTTCATCTCGTCTTCTTCCTTTGTACAGTATTTTTTTCTTGTACATGTATGTGCTTGTCCTCACCCAGTAATATCCTCTGTTTGTGTGAAATCCAATGTTGAGATTGCATTTCAACCTCTACAACTATGTGTGACAGTACTCTACTCATTGTGTTGACATGGTGTGGCATTTGTCGTGTTTTTTCATGATTTCAATATATATTTATCACAGCTTCACAAATGAGTTGTCATTTTCTGCTTCCTTTTTGTCTATTTTTGCCACCGGTACATTTCTTTAACATCAGTCTGACTGTTTGTGATTGTGATATCTACTTGTGTATACATGTGTATTTACCATATATACTTTTGTAAAAGTTCTGAGAGAAATTCAAGATTTTTTGTATTAGTTGTGCTATTTTTACACAAGAGAATCTTTCCCAGATATTGTAAGGAGTGCACAATGTATACATGTACATGTATTCTATGAAGGGTCCCGCAGATAAAAACTAAAATGACCATTGTGTCTTTGTATGTGTTGATTTTGTGGAGCACTAAGAACATATTTGTCATCCAGAAAGCAATATTCATTTTGCATCAGTTTAGAAGGACTGGGTAGGTTTTTTACCATTGTTTGGGACACCCAAGAATGTGTCACCTCAAAGCGGATTGTTGCTTGGTGAAGATGCCCGCTCTTTTTGCTCATTTAGCAGTACATGTACATGTACATGCACATAGGCCTATACATCACCATCGCATTGCATATAATTCCATTAAAAAGGCATGTGCATACATATACAGTAACAGGTTTTGCTGTCAAAGTATCATCTGGATCTATAGACAAGTTTGTCCTTTCATGGTCCAATAAGTATACCATAGCATGAGGAAGCTTAGCTAGTTGGGAATTGGTATTGTTACAAGCTAGCATTTTCTCTTGACCAAGCGAGAAGAAAACGATAACTTTTCTGGTTTGAAAATATTAGTGTACATTTAGGTTGCTTGTAATTGCAGAATTTGCACAGTAGGCCTCCAGGCATGTGCTTGTGGAGTTGACTAGCTAAAAGTTTCACAGGGCAAAGTCACAAGCATTTGCATAATTGGTCATTCTTGCTGAGAGAATATTGTCATTTTTTGAAGTTGCATTTTTTATTTCTTGGTAGCACTGCTCATTGGCTGGTGTTGGCTGGGAAAGTGAGGTTATGTCATCACCCAGGAACCCAATACTTTGCCCTACTTCCCCCCCGAAACAAAACTGTTCCTGTGTGACCCACCGAGGTGCAATAGTGCGTGGAGCACTTGTTTATTTTTTTATCGTGTCTTGAATTTGCAGGAATTCTCGAAAAAGAAGCCCATGAGATGCAGGCAGAGCTGACAAAGCAAAAGTAAGTTTTTGTTCACAGGAGAGAATAGTAACACTCAGACTTTTGTCAATATATGCCTGATTAATGTGAAAAGCGCCAGTTGTTTTGACATCACATTTATTCACTACATGCACATTATTTAGAGGAGTTGTTGATCGACTGCATCAGGGATGTGAGAATTCAGCTTTTTAGCTGATCTGAGCTTTTCTTTTTGTTTAGATGTTGACCTGAATTTCAGGTTTTTTGTACACCTGCTGTGCACAAACATTTGGGGACTTCTTACATTTCAGCTTTTTTGCTCGCTGTTTTCAGTTTTAATTTTAAGTGGCCACTCACACCCCTGTGCATTCAGACCGGTAGAACTGGAAACCTGCCCTCATGGTATGAGGAGCATTGACCTGTCAGTTTCTTGGACTTCATTGGTGGCTTCGGGCCTTGGCAGTCGTTTCTTGTAATGACTGCACATGCTCGCACAGAGACTAATATGTGGAGCATAACACAGGAGTGAAGGGAGGTGGCAAAGATGTGTACTGTATTGCATTTAAAAAGCTGCGTCTGCTTGCTAATCTCAGGCTTCCACTCAGAGGATCAAGAACAGTGGACTCAATCCATTTCTGACAAGCTTAGGATATCTCACTTAACCAAGTGTCCAACTGAGCTATTAGTCTTCTTTTGCCATTTGTCTAAATGAAAGGCACATATTTGCTCATACCATGTTTCTTCGGGTTACCTTTCAGACGAAGGCAGTCCCCGATTCCAGACAGCGAGTCAGCCCTGCGCTCCCAACTTGTGGAGCGCAGCCATACCATCAACCAGCTGCAGGCAGAGATAGCCGCCAAGAATGTCGCCCTGGAGACCATGAGGCAGGGACTGGATGCAAGGGTGGACGGCAAGAACCAAGAGATCGGCGAGCTGATGAGGGAGAAGGAGGAGCTGAATGAGACGAGGAGGAGGCTGGAACAGGAGAAGCTTGTCCTAGAAATCAAGGTGGGCTGCTGGGCTCAGAGGCTTGAAGAGGCTATACTTTTTTAGAGAAACTTCAGTTGAATGAGACCGTGACCAGACATGGCCATGATGAATATCAAGATAAGTTGAAAAGTCTCCACAATGAAATTTTCACCACAGTGCTTGGAAATGCACTGTGTTTTTCAAAACACTTTATTTTCAATTTTGTTTTATTATTTTAAAAGATATTTGGATGCCATTTTGGTTTTTAAGCCAATGCGATCTTCCATATTCAAGATCAAAACTGTGATGTCACTCCAGGGAGAAAGCTTCAGTGTTGCAGTGATCTATGCTTGATTTTTAAAGAATACTTTTCTGTTCTAATGTCCTCTTCTGTGGGTGATTCATTGTTGTTTGAGTGAGCTTTCAATGAGCACATCTTAGGTTCACAATTTGAATAGAGAACAATTAATGAGTGTCTTGCCTAACTGACATCACAGCTAAAGCGCCCTCTGTTGAACGGAAATCAATTTTAAGTGCCAAAAGGCTGTCAGTTGTCCTACAATGAAGACAAGTCTAAAGTTGCCCAGAAGGTCTCTCGAAGTAAAGTCAATCCCAGGACACTTTCAATGCAACTACGAGGGAGCTGCGAATGGAGAGTCAATCTTAGAGATCAGTTTGAATGAGACTGAACCAACAGAACTTGAGATGCTTTTCTTCCATGTACCGGTACCCGGTAGGTGTTTCTAGAGACCAAGCTCAATGGAATGGCTATACATGCAGCAGGCAGGTCTGAGTGATGAAGTAAGTGAAATGTCGACTATATGTGTCAGGAGAAAGCTCAGCAGGAGAAATTTAGCAGTAGTTCTGAAGATGAGAATAAGATTACTAGTGATAGACACTAGATAACTCTAGATAAACTGTTCCAAGATCAAAATGGGTCGGATGGCATTCGGTCAGAGGCTGGAACAAGAGGAACTTATTCTACAAGTAGGGTGGCTCTGTTTAATGATTCTAGGACCGTGCTAGCCATAAAGATCAAGATACTGGTAGGTCTAATCTGACCAGGAGGCAGTGGCAAGTGGCAAGCTTGTGGTAGAGTTCAGCCTGTGAATTTGATTTTAGAGGAAGAAGGAGAGAGACATGCTGGTTACAGGATGCAAGATGATTTGAGGGGAGGGGGCTAGAACAGCAAAAGTGTTGTCTGAAAGATCAAGAAAGAGGACAGGATGGAAGTAGGAGTTTAGCGAGTCTGGCAGGCGGTTGGAAGTGGAGAAAGGAGTCCTTTGATGTCAAGTTATTTGGCAAAGTGAAAAGGATGTTGTGTAAAAACTCAGACCCAGTAGATCGACATACTAAAACTACTTGTAAGAGGATGGAACAAGAAGAAAGTCTCTTGGAGCCCAAGATGTACTGAATGAGGGTATTACAGTAGCAATATACAACGCCTGAATACTTGCCAGTCATCTCATCAGTGGTTCATTGATCAAACGGGTGCGTCATGGACTTATTTGGTATTTGTAACTGTGCGAGGCACACATTCACATAACCTCTCACACCTGACCTCTCACATTTGAAGAAGGTACCGTAATGCTTCCCACAAATGTGATGTGATCTGTGAAAACCCTTCACACGGTATGGGCACGCTCCTGTTTTCAGATATATTACATTTATGATTCGGGGTTGTCTGCAATATGAATCTAGGTTGTCTAGAATCACAAATTAAAAATGTTTTGAAAACAGCGCAGTGTCCATATCAATTGGAAGCTGATACGCGCCAAAATGAAAAAGCTCACCATGTGAAGGGTTTTCGCAGATCACATCGCAGACAAGATATCAGTTGTGGGTTGAAACATCAAAACCTGATGTCATTCTTTCACGCCAAGCTGAGAAAGTAAAGCAGCAATATGCACTCAAAGAGGATGTTGTAGGAAACAAACATAATGATTCATATTCATGCAGTGGAAAGAATTATGTTATGTGGTGACAGATTGAATGTTCAGTTCCACTCATGGAATATAACCTTGAATCTCTCACATCATAAAATAATTCTGAACATTGCACTTACAAATATTCATGGCTAACGTACAAGTCCAATAATTAATGTGAGTTGATGAGACTAGATGGAGGTAAAGCAAAACTAGCCCTTAAGATCAAGTTGAGGGGATCCTGGATAGACTGCTGTGTAAGAAAAGAAACTTCTTCCAAGGTATGTGCCAACTTTACATATTTGAAGACCTAGGCACGTTGTTGGATGCACAACTCTTGGCTGGGATGCATAATCAACTAATTTTGCATTAGGAATTGTAATATCTGCCGTAATCTGCCACCTCGCGTGTGCTTGTTTTGTAATCTGCCCTGTCACTGGTCATGCCTGTGTGTTGTTGTCAAAAAGGTTGATGAGCAGCGGTCTGTCATTGATCAGCTGCGAGAGGAAAAACCTCGCATCTTGGAGGACAAGGATACCAAGATAGCAGAGCTGCACGCTGAGTTCATCCAGGCCGATAGAAATGCCAAGAAACTGGAAAACGACCTCAGGAACATGCAGGTAACAGTGGAAATCAGAGTTTTTATGTCGGCAGTGGAGTTTAATCAATTCTTGTGTGTTACCTGCTCATCATTAGCTCTTCATTGCTATAGTGTTTCTTTTCTCGAAGGAAATTATGTTTAATTGTGTGGAAATAAGTGAGATTCTCCACCGTTAACAAGGATTTGTTTGGCAAAATTTGTTTTTCCAGGAAAAATTACTTGAGAAAGACAGTGAGCTGGTTTATCTGCGTCTCCAACAAACCACAGAGCTGGAAAGTGCCCAAGAAGGCACCCTGAAACAGGTGAAGGAGCTGCAGGGCCTCATCCTCAAGAAGGAGAACGAGCTGGGGGACCTTCGACAGGAACTCCAGGCCAAGAGCAGAGACTTTCGTGAGCTCCTCCAGGCCAAGACCCGCCAGGACTTGGAGCTGGAGCAGATCCGGGATGAGCACGCCCACCGAGTGGAGCAGCTGAGCAGTGCCAACAAGCGGCAGGAGGAGGAGATTATAGCCCTGCGGGAGGAGCTCAACGCCCTACGGGAGCAGCTCCGGAGGCTGCGTGACTGCCAGGAGGCGGACACCGAGAACTTGAAGGAGAGGCTGAGCGAGGCAGCCCGGGAGACGGCCCGGCTGAAAGAGGGCCGGGAACGGGAGGTGACAGACCTCCAAGATGAGCTGATGAGGAAGGAGTCGGAGATTCAGAGGCTGTTGACGCAGAAGGGGTCAGAGGTGGCAGGCTTGGAGGAGCAGCTGATGGACACGTCCAGGGAGCTGTCACGCTACAAGGACAGCAAGGAGAAAGAGGTGACAGACTTGAGGAATGAGCTGGCAAGGCGGGAGTCAGAGCTTACCAAACAGATTGAGAAGAAGGAAGGCATCATCATGGCCTTAGAGGAGGAGCTAGAGGATGAAAAGCACAGGAAGCCAAGACTTATGAAGGTAAAGTGCTCTGTAAAATCTACCCTTGTGCTCAGTCCTTGCTTACTGGGAAATAGACCTTACATTGGATCAGTGTATCATTTGGGCAACCGAAAGGCAAGACTTACAGTTTCACCATTATGGTTTCTGTTCTTGAAAGAGAGTTTGCCAGTGTTCTTTTTGAAGATCTCGTTTCAGTATAATTGAAAGTAAGTATTTTACTTTAAGCAGCTGATGTTGAAAGCTAACTCAGGGTTAATTGTCTGTTCAGCAGAATTCGAGTTAAGCTAGATTTCATTTTTTAGGACCATTTGCCCAGGAAAACAGTAATAAAATGAAAAAAAAACCCTGTAGAATCGTCGCACAGAGAGATGTGTCTGTGGGTATGCCACAAAAGCAGTCGCATCGCTGTAAGAAAGTAGTGGCTCTTAAGAAGAGCCGGTGGTGAGAAATGTCTCGGCATTTTGAACAGTTTGTCCTGTTCATTTCATGGAAAAAAAGGAGTGACCTTACTGTATAGAATCATTCACATACATGTAAGTGATATTGTAACTTGATGCTTTCAGCAATCTATGAATGCTGTGGAGGAAGAGCTGGCCTCAGTGAAGGGAGACCTGCAACGCGTCAACGGCATGATTGACATCAAACAGTCACAAATTGACGAGCAGAACAGCCGGCTCAAGGACTTGGAGTCCAAGGTGGGATCAGACTACAAGCATTTCCTTTAGCCATGTTTCAGTAACTCTGTTTTATTCCCTTGCTGTAGGAGAGCAACTTACTGCAAGTCAGTAGTACCTGCCAATGCACTTCAGCCGGCGTGCATTGGAGGATTCTTTGCATTACCAGTGGAGTGGTTTTACTGCCCGACCAGTAGAAGTAAACTCCAGTGTACTCCAGAGGATTGTGGCATTTGGCTATGCTTATCACTGTAGTACACTGGGTACTGGACCAACTTGACCTCCAGTTTACCGTAATTCCTTGAAGTGTATGCAGTTTCTCCATTGAAGTGGGGTGGCCTTGTGGAGGGCCATAGCCCCTTTTTCTCATTGGAATAGTAGAGTGCATTGGAGTGTCAACAAGAGCAAGGGTTATAGTGATTGTGCAGTCTTTTTTTGTTTTCTTTGATCATGTTATGGCGTATTGAGATACCACATGACATACGGCACTGACCAAAACTCAGTGTGCTTTATACTGTGTTATCCCTGCTCACCGGGCTGAGAAACGTTCCTGTGAACCATGCCAACTCTCCAGGACGTATACAATCGTCATTTCAGCCATTTCAGGTGCTACCAGGTCTAATAATAAACAACAGATAACCCTCTCTACCTTCATAGTTATTCATTTACACTCCTGGGTGGAGAGGGGTAAGTGAAGATAAAGTAACATTTCAATCTGGATTGGCAAACCCATACCGCTAGGGCACTTGCCCCCCCATGTTCCTGTGGGTGTCTGCCTTTAGGGTAGTTTTGGAACCAGACCCCTGAAAAATGTGACCTGCCCTGTGAAAATGTGTCATAAGTCACCACTGCCATATGCGAGTGGCTGTCTCAAGAAAAACTCTTGCAGAATAAAGAAATCAGTAGAAGCTGATTCCACCCTCAGACTGTCCAGCTTTAGCAGGATGCCAAACTGAGTATTGCACTACTCAATTTGATTTTCACAAAAAGCTCAGGTTGTTCTAGTGCACACTGAAACAGTATTACAAAAAACAGAGAAATATTACACAAAAAAACGGCCCAAAGGCTCCTTTTCACAGCACGGGTCACAGACCACCAGGAGCAGGTATCAAGATGCCCAAATGGAAGTGCAGTAGAACCTGCTGTCCTCAAAATCTGAGGAGAAAAATGGAAACTTTCAATAAGCCTTTTGCGAGTCAAAATTGAATTAAATCTGGTACACTGAGTACTTTAAATTTGCATTAACATAACAGTTTGAATTCTCCATACTAAAGACACTGCTGCTCTACCTTATGGTTTGGGGCAAGCTTTTGCTTGGTTATATATGAAATGCCTTGCATCAATATGTTTTCAGTGGATAAGACTTGCACAAGGGAACCAGTCCATTCCAGAGATGGTGGTTGCTATATACGCGAAAGGTTGGCCTGAATCACGAGGTATAGCAACATTGTGCATGTATTTAGTCTGGGGAATTCAAATCGTTATGTTTATGTGCAATCAGATAAACTCAGTGCACCAGATTTTATTCAAATCTAACTCACAAAAGGTTCATTTCCTCAAAGTTATTCCTTTGGTTTCCTGCACAGTGGAAGACAAGAGGGATTCAAGAAGGTTAAAGCATTTCAGGCAGACTGTAATATTCACGAGAAGTCATCTTTCTTCAATATCCCTTAAACAAATCATTACAGGACACTTCAGTACTTTCAAAGACTCTTTTCCACTCTGTCCAGTAATAGTAGGATCTGTAATTGTGCGTTTTTCATTTTTATGGGAGGGAGGGGAACAGGTCAAGTTTTAGTTGTGGAATAATCGTGCTGCATTGTGATTTTGCAGAGAGAGGAACTCCAGAGAGACAAAGCAGAAATGAGAAGAAAACTTGAGGCTGAACTTGACGAGAAGTGAGTCCACCTGCATGCATTATTCAAATAATGTGGCCATTTTTAAAGTAATTCCCTTCAACTTAGGGGAAATATTTCAACCTGTGTACACTCAAAGACCTTACACTTCAACAGAAATGGGTCGCGCATGCTCAGCACGCACCATAAGGCACATGCACCGGTTCACCCACCATATTTTCCACCAAAGGGTTGTCATTCGTAAGAAACCCACATTCTCATATTCTCTCCTACCAACACAAAGAGAGGCATTGAACCAGACAACCTGTGCATGGGGCAGACATCACCCCAGTGAATGGTTTCCATTTCTGGTCTTCAGAACAGACTGTATTTCTCCCTGTGTCTGAGTCTTATTGGATTAGTCTATAAGATCTTTTATCTGTGAGGATATTTGTGTTAAGTGAATTTCTTTTTACGTGTTTTGATAAATTGGTGTCATAATTTGTTCGTGTCTCAGCATGGACACTATCAGAGACCTGAACCGCAAGATGGACCAGCAGAAGACCGAAGTGGAGCTCTTGAGAGAGAAGTGCAAAGCCCTAGAGGGCCAGGTAGGTTTGCTGGCGTGCACTTAACCACTTCTTCGCAGGGGTGCGTCCTCGCTTCAAGCACAAAATTTACCCTCTGCCAGCGTTCTAGCCACGGTGGGCAGCGCCGGGCAGCACCACCCGGTACTGTAAATTTCCGCCTGGCTCTTGGGTTCAAATTGGCTGTGCCGCCCAGCACGGATTTTCCAAAAAATTAACTGAAATATTTCTGAAAAATGTACCAATTTGATCATATTTCAAGCTTAAAAGTTACAGTTTTGCACGATTTTACAATTTTAAACAAGTAAGTAAAGACCTAAGAAATGTATTTCTCACAAATCAGAGGCTGATTGCAAAAGCATTATTGTTAACATGCCTTCACGATAACGTAGGGAGAAATCCCCTATGGTATTCCTCTAAAATCCCAGCTATGGGCTGTGAGAGTTCCGCTCACTGTGCTCACTATGCTTGATAATCCAAAAATTTACCCAGCACTAAAATGGTCCTAGCTAGAACACTGCCCTCTGCCATCAAGTGAAGCCCAGCCAAAGGCCCAAGTGGATGTTCTCCATTGTGCGATAGCATGCCAAAACTGCCAAGTGTCACAGACAAGAGTAGCGTTGCACAAACCAGCCGCTCAAGTCTTCTGGAAATCCTCTCTGTCAAGTGGGACTTCTTGTGGCAGTTGGCAGGAGCTTTCTGAATGTCCAAGAAGTTTGCCAGTTTTTGAAAGAAATCAAATCGTTCCACTCTTGGTTGATGTGTTACGTATCACGCACACTCAAAAAAGATGTGACACAAGGGCAGCTTTTCCAAATAAAATGGACCATTTTTTTCACTTTCATATACATGTACAGGGCACTTGTGTAAGCCATGTTCAAGTCAAACTCAACTACATGTCGTTGCCGTATAAATCTCGACCCACTCTTGTGATATAGCCATAATGAAATGAGTTCATATCTTCCAGCTTAACTGCAGTATTCGCATACAGTACATTTATTTCTCTTCCTTCATTTGCTTGAAACTGTCTGGCTGATGTAGATGTTTAGAGATTAAGTTTTTTATCGTAGAGACTTAATAATCTTGAAAGACATTAACCAGAAAGACTTGAAATCTTTTAATAACATAGAGAAATCTAACCATTTTTAGAAATACATGTAGAAGTAATCCTTTGGCTAGAAAGCATTCTTGCCAACATGGCTGCCTTTGTTGGTTGCCACTGCAGTCAATTTGTAGACCACACTTCAGCATCATTTTCCCTCAAACAACCCCATTACTCACATTGATTGCCCTTATGTGTGAAATTGACGTTGTAGTTGTGTGCATGTTTATAGATGATTGCTACTAGTCATCAAAGAGACTATTTTTCAGATTAGTGACTCATCCCAAGAGAATGACTTAAAAGATCTTAGGCCTCTTATAATGCACGTGCATATACATTTGAAAGCCTTCAAAAAGCTTCGCAGTGCGAAAGTCAATATGAACATTCAGCATTTTCGTATACATGCATTTTTATGTGCATGCGCTTCTAATATTCGCTTTGTTCAACGGTGCATGTACGGTAGACTGGGATTATCCAGTCTTGTCATCCTTTTAATGATCGTGCAAAATATCCTCCTTCCTGTGACCAGTCCTCCCGCAAAACCTTACACACACAAAAAGTGGATGGCCGATCAACCCTTTCCAAGTTTATGAAAGCGTATGCAGTCTATACCCCCACCCCACCCAGTGAAAAAAATCTGTACTCTCGTGAAACGGGGGGAAAAAATGAATGGCCCCTCAAGTGAAAAGTTTCCATCTCTCTTTGTATTGCATTGTATTATGTTTAATTTGCCAGTAAGAAATTTGTGTTAAAAACATGTCTTCAGTAGTCATTTTTTGGTGGATTAGGTTACATTGGTCATAGTATGTCAAGTGCTCAGGAAAGACAACGTTTGGCTTTTTTTCTGTACCATAGCTCAGGTTGACCTTCCACTGAATGCTGGATATTTGCCCGACTTCTCTTACGTGCCTGGAGAGTCGTGGCCATCTGTTTTTCTGTTGGGCCGAGTCGCAATCGTCTGCCTGCATTCAAGATTTGAAATTGACAAATGCACATGTTATTCTTGTGAATGTTGTGTTTTTTTTTTTGCATGTTTCACCATCTAACCATCAACACCATCATTTCCAATCCTTCTCATCCATAACACATCCCTGTCCTTCATAGTCTACTGACACGAGTGTGGTATGTATGTTTACGAGAAGTTTGAATCTCTGGCCTCTGTACCAACTGGACTTTGGAAAGATGTCGACCCAACTGAAACAATCTCCATCTTTGTTCCCCTGTGACGCACGAGCAGTATGATTTGTGGTCCCATATTTTTCAACAGAGTTTGGCAACACAAAGAGTTTAATAATGTTTAATAACTCTTACAGACTATATTTTATAAAAGAGTTTTATAAGGAATGGAGCATTGTGCATGAGTTTTGTTTAATATGTGAAAAATAGCAGTTTACGGGAACAAAACTGGCTAAAATGTTTCTTCAAGGAGGCTAGGGTAATCAGTCTAGTCCAGGTGCTATGGAGGTCATTGGTCACAATAAATCCTGTTTTGATGTTCTTTAATATTCGTGGTTTGCTTTCTGATATTTTAGTTGAAATAAGCAGATGACTTAGCAGCTTTCATTAGAACAGAGTTCTAACAAAAATTTATGCTGTGAGAGTAATGACTGTTGAGAGGGGAATATGTAATCTCTGAAAAGCATAGTGTTGGCCAATATCTATCCGTGGGCCGATGTTGACCACATTTGGACAAATGTCAGAGGGCTGTGCAAAGGTTGTGTCATTTTGATGTTTGTTTTTTTTTACTTGAATCCTTGACATGCATCTGTGTGTCTCATTTACAATCGCCATCACTTTATTTCCATTCCGTGGAGTTTCCATGAATTTTTTAAAGCAATCTTCATGATGTCATGCTTCATAAAGGCAAAATTCCAAAAGCGCAGCTGTCATCTTTTTTTAGATAGATGTATTTAAGGGTAAAGAACAGTATCAACTGAGCAAAAGTATCCCATTTCTAGCTAAGTAAAAGTCAATCTTTGGTGCATAATCCAAATCATGTTCCCTGCTGATTTCTCTTGTTTTACAGCAAGGGGATCGGGATGAATATTCCAAAAGGTGAGTTACATTGTAAAATCAGTACAAATATCTGTGTGATATACTTGTTTTGGCCCTGTGATATCATTTTTTTGGCCCTTTCAAAAACACACAAGTTAGGATTTTGTCACCACAAGCAGATATGTTAATTTGTTCCCCCAATCATAGGTCAGTCTGGGGCATGCTCAGTAGCTACATGTACATAGTAAAGAGACAATATGATATGCAAGGTATGCCAATGCCAATACTCCCATACATATTGCAATTCCATATATTGAACGTGCCCCAGAACTCAGCTAGTCACAGATCAGATCAGGTCAGTAGTTCAGGTTCAAAGTGTTTGATGTACAGTGTATTATCAAGGTATTAACAATGAAAACAGAATATCCACATTCATGGACTCACGAGTGAATTTTGTCAATGTGTATGATGAATGCATTATGATTACACAACCTCCTTCTATTAGCCTCTTTGTCTTTTTCTGCTCAAATTTTGTAGTTAAAAGCTCTTTGATACCCTAGGCAGTGCTAACCTCATAACTACAATCGTTTATCACTCAAAGAGACAATGCATTCAGAAGTGAATGATCTGTACATGGTAACATGTCGTTGAAGATTTGATTATCACTGAAATCCAACTCCCCAAGACCTTTGTGTTAGGAAAGTTCCCAAACCACACAGAATTCAAAACTGCAACATTTGTACTGAAAGTGAAGCATTGAAACCCTATGTAATGTGATAGTGGCTCAATGGGAGACTAGATGCTTTGTAGCAGCAAGCGCACCAGTCCCCAGGACCAGTCCACTTCTGTTTGCATCTTTTTGAGCAAACCAAAGTTGGCCAGTCACCTGGGCCTGGTATGTTTTTTGTCACCATGTTTCTTGAAGTCTCCCACTACATGTAGCTATACAGTCTTGTATCCACCAGCATACTGCAAAACTTTGATGTGAAAGGATTTGGATTGGTTAAAGCAAGAACGAGGGATGATATGGTGTCAGAAAAAGCCTCATTTGGCATGTTTCTTGAAAAGGCTTCAGAATTGACCCTCCCAATTCAGTCTTCCAATGGTCAATGAATAAATTTATGCTGGACAATGCCTACGAGTGTGTGAAGCACGTAAAGTACTTAGGTCTCTTTAGGAAATTTTTGTTTCCCTGTGCACCATGCCTTGACCAATGAGTGCCTAGGCAGATCATGAATATGTGCATGTATAAGCTGTACTTGAATTTCATTGCTGGTCATCCTTCGGGGTCAAAGGTTAGAGAGCAAGATCCAGGGTCAGGAGGAGGAGCTACATGCCCTGAACCGCTTGGTCACCGATCTCCAGAATCGCAACAAGAAGCTGGAGCAGACGAGAGACACCCTGCAGGAGAGCGTGGAGACCTACCGGGGGCGGAACAAGAAGCTGGAGGAGGCGGAGAAGCTCCAGAAGAAGGAGATGGAAACACTGAAGGAAACAGGTGAATTATGGGATACATATATCGCCGGTGTTTTCACAAAGAGACAAATACCACCATTCGGCACAAAATTTTACCTGTCAAGAATATTGCGTGATGTTGGTCATTTCATTAAATGGAGAATTCATGGAGGTTAGCGTAAAGAGAGATTACAAAGCACGTTGCATGAAAGCATACAGCTTAAACTCCCATAAAATGCTAGAAATTGGACATGCTTATTGTTTAATGTTATGTGTAGTCAGGATTATTTACTCCCCTAAAAGCGATCTGTCATGTCTGTTCTCGAAAACTAAGGAAAAAAATGGGAAACCACATCAGCAAGCCGCATGCCGTTGCCATTGCATGTCTGGTTGACAATTGTAGCATTTGTAATTCAAGTTAAATTGGTCTCCTTTTTTTACTTTTGCCCTTGGTTGTTTTAACGTAATATCTATGGAGCTCAAAGTTGTCATGAAAACAAAAGATGCAGTTAAAATTTACATTGCTTTCCTGGGTAATCAAGATGCATGAAAAGGACGATAGTTATTTCCAACACTGATTTTGATTTGGTTAAATTTCCAGTTGTGTTAGTCTCATCTCTGCCCTTTTTCTTGATATTTCAAATGACTCCCAGCGCGCCCGTGCTTATGACTTAGGACCTGTTCTGTTTCACACGGATCTCGATCTTGATCAGCAATCCCAGTGCTGGTTTGCGCTATCCAGTAGGTGGGTTTTGGCGTCCGTGAACCAACGACGGACCATTGATCCCGATCCGGATCCGCGTGAAGCTAACAGGCCCGTCACTTCCGTAGTTCTCGTTTCCTGTTTTGTTCTTCGTAGCGGGAGCCCAGTGCACCAAGTGTAAGCGCCTAGAGGCCCAGTACGAGGAGGTGCTTGGCGAGAAGGAGAGCCTGGAGGAAGAGAACGAGGAACTCCACCAGGAGGTGGAGAACCTGGAAGGGCTGCTCAACATACAGCAGCACGATGCCAAGAAGAGGTAGGGCATGTTGGCCAGAGAGCTTGGTGGGGTAGTGTTGGAGTCGAGTACCGGTACTTTCCGAGTACCAATTTTCTCGGTCAAATATTGGACAGTCTGTATATGCAGCAGCTCCTTGAAATTTGGAAGTTCACAGTTTTACTGCCATGATTTTAAGGTTTATTTGAATACATTATAAAAGATACATAGATTGCAGGAGTGTTGTTTAATGAGTGGATCTAACCTTGAGTGTAATCCCTAGCATCAATGCACAGCCAACAGAAACCCAAGGAAGCAGCCAAGAAATCGCCGGTGAAGGAGGAGATACCGGTCACACAACAAACCCCAAAAGAATCCAAGAGGCCTGGCTCTGGGTCTGGTTCCCCATCTCCCCGCGGTGCCTCCCCGGTGCCAAAGAAGGTGGCCAACCCCTTGGAGCTGGCCGCCGCCCTGAAAAGGCTGTCCAACAAAACGGCTGCAGATGCCGCCGCTAAGCGCACCTCAGCGGACATCTCCCCAGACTCCAGGAAGGGATCGCAGGATGGCCCCTCGTTCGAGGCCAGTGGGGCCTCAATCCGTGGCCTGCCAGAGGCTGGCCGGTACGACCAGAACCGCCGGGCCTCCCTGAATGCCATGGAGGCTCGACTCCAGGCCCTGAAGAGCTCCAGTCAGGTCAAGCCAGTCAAGGGAATCCTGGAGAAGAAAGAACCTGGAGCCTCGGGGGATCAGCCTAAGAAACAGGCTCGCTTCGTCCTACCATCCAGCAGGAAGTTTGATAAACCCCTAGTTGTTGGGACGAAAGACGATAGGTGAGAATATGGATGGCTTTAATGTACTAGTCGCAAGGTTCACATCAGTCCTGGAAATCTAGAAAGGTCTGGAACTTCTTTAGTCCTTAAAAAAAGTGCTTATGGTCTCGAGAGTCCTGAACAAGTCCAGAAAACCTCATTTTGTCTTTTAGAATAAAATGGAAACTTTTCCCTATTTTTTCGCATCTTTTCTGCTCGGACTCTGAATGCATCAATTTTCATAATCTCAACGTAACATTTATGCTGGAGTTTTCCATAAGTCGTAGATTTCTAATCTTCATACGACATAAAAACAAATTACAAAGCCCCCGTTTCTAAACAAAACCTTGAATTGTTCGTATGTTCCTTGCGGTTCATTTGCATATTGCAAGGAAGTTGTTAGGAAGTCATGATTTGTGAAAACTGGACACAGCCTAGTAGTATGTGCTGGGAAATAATTTGTTGCAGAAACCCACAATGCAGGGGCTAGCGCCAAGTCTTTCAAATGAAAAGCTTTCCGTTAATTGCTTGTCCAAAACGAATAAACTGATTTGATCATCTTGGTAAACACCTAGATTTGGATTTGTATTGTAATGGCAAAGGAGATTGGGAAGGTGTTATGAGGCCCCCCCCCAAAAAAAGACAGTGTAATCATGTCGACCCAAAACTCACATCTGGACCCTGTCACCTAGAGTTTGCAACTCCTTGACAGAGAGTAAATTGTAAAACACAAGTTGAGAAGGTCACTCTGGTGAGTCTGAGTTCAAGTGTGAGTTCTCTTTTGAGTGACCTGTTTAGATCAAATGGCAGATCTGAGATTTCCTTTTTGACAAGGTCCTGACTGGAAAATGCCTCAAGTGAAAAATCACTGAATATATCCCGTAAAAACAGCTCTCTCTCTCTTCAATTGTCATTTGACTGCAGTCCGTCTGATGTGGCTCATCCGGTGTGAGTGTGGGGAGCCTACAGCACGTGGAGAACCAGTTGATGCGCTAAGCCATTCTTGGACCAAATTGCTGAATAACTATTTGCCCTCTGTTGGTTGATTCTCTGTTTCCCTTGTGTGCTTTCAGGGAATAGACACATTTTCCACATCGTATCTGTATCAAAACGGAACAGCCCCTAGATAATACTGCATGAATGCCATGTGAAGGTTTCATTCATTTTTAAAACCCCAACACTATTACTCTCGAATTTTTTATTTTGTCAATTTCATTTTATTGGGGTTTTGAAATTCTGTGTGTAAAAAAAAAAATCCATTTTAGTGAAAATAAATACATGTAGGTCAAGTGGTTTTGTGTATTACATGAAATGTATATTTATTACATGATTAATTCTTCTCCGTCCAGTTGGTTTAAACGACATTTTAAAGAAGATGCCTTGATTAAGGCCAGAAAGAGTAATAATGCTTCCTGTTTTCCGACCTGCCCTATTTTGACTGCGGGATCCTTAAGTGGTTTTTTTGGAGGGGGGGCCCAGGGGGAAGGAAAATAGGGGAGAACGTGTAATTGCAAATACAGAAAAAAAAAACCAATCTTTTTCAAACGTTATGCATGAAACTAGTAACCTGGTGTGGTTTATTTCAATTGATACAAATGCCTGTTATTTTTTTGAGTTAACACTGTACTGTTTACTGAATCACTATATAAATACAAATTCAAACATGCCTATCTACCTACTTTCATGTACCTACCCTGTTTCTAGATGCCAGTTTGTTTTGGTTTTGCTTTACTGTTTTCTCCACTTTTGTGTGAATTCAGGGATGTCTGTAGAGAAATACCATGAGAGTCAGCTTGGACAAATTCTTAGCTTCTCTCTGTAATGTCCTCCGTCCAGTTTACAGTCCAGTTTGAAGTGAATTCCACGGGGGAGGTCTACATTCAACGTCTACTTTTGTAGTCGAGACCCCCATTACGACCACAGCAAGACCCCGGCAGCAAGCCCATGACTCGCATGCTGTCTGAATTCCAAGTCACACGCTATACAAATGAATTGCATGACAAGCATTCCTCTGTCACGGTTCATCTCATCACTTGGGTCTGGTCTTGTGATGGTCCCGAGTAAAATGCTCCCTCAAACTAGACAAATTGTTTCTCTGGGTTATATTGTTCAGAAGCGACTGATCCAGTTACGTTTGAACTCCACTGCTGAAATAAAATTACCAACCAGCTTATCTAACTTTCTATGACACTGCACTTTAGCAAACAGAAGTGTCCTGTATTTTATTTTGAATTTTAAATATTTTTTATATTCATAGACCTTGTGACTCATTTGGTATTTTGATCTGAGTAATTTTTCATACAAGATCTTGTTCATATGTGTATATATATTTTTTGTTTCCATTTTTCATCATAATGACTCAAATTCAGGTTTTTGTAATGCAGTATTGGACAAGCGCACTCATTTGAACATGCGCCACGAACGCAGCTAATCAGTTTGAAGAGTAGCTTCAGAAATGTGTGAATGTAGTCATTCAGTTTCAATGTACGTGAGTTTTCCATCATTTTCTATGCAAAACAATCCTATGCATTAAATATGTCAAAACTGTGTTCCAACTTCCAATTTTCCATAACGTTACAATATATTTTTTCATAACGTCAACAGAGAGACATATTTTTTACTCTTTAAAACATCATTATGTTTGTAGTACATGTATTACTAGTGGGTAGGCGAAAAGTGGACTTTTATCAGGCATTAAAATTACAAACCATGTCTTGGGGATAGCAAACTCTTCATTAAACCCAGAAAATGCTTATTTGAAATCTCTGAACCTGTCCAAGTGTCGCACATGTCATTGGAAAACTTCCCGTAGATGTAGATGAAATGTTGCAACATTTCACCTGTGTGTTCTTTTTTTTCAATCATTCTTATACAGAACCCAAGTCCATCCGTCCAATCATCAAATAAAATGCCTTCTCTTTTATACCAGACAGTCTCTATTTCCAGGGTTCTCAAAGTTTTTGTGGTTTTATGCATGCAATGTATGGGTATTCCTTTTTATATGCTGGGAAGGGGTTATTTTTATGTACACGGAAACAGATCTCAAGTTGTTTTCAATTTGTATTATTAAAATCCAACTGTTTCCTCACTGCACTTCAGTATTTAACCACTTTTGAAGCAACCGTTTATTTCTTCCTACCATTCTTGCAACTAATCTGATACCGAGGAGTCTTGTGCACTATTCTATTTTGTTTACAAAAATCTGTCTGAATAGATTTGATCGTACACCATTTAAAGACGAGCAAAATGTCTGCCCTATGGTGTAACATGATCCAAGTACCTGTTACATAGACAAGCAGCCATGCTCAAAAATGTTCAAACAGGTCATAGCTGTCAACTAAACTTGTAGTCATTTTGCGTGAAATGCGTGATTAACCAACATGAGGCAAGCAGTGCTTAAGTATTATCTACTTCTTCACAGAAATTACCGTTGGAATTAGCAAACAAAACAAAGGTTGACATTTGCAATTCCAGTAGTTCACGTTTTTTTCATTTGCTTGTCCATCAAGACATTTAGGCTTTTTGTTTAATAAAAATCCTGGAGTGACCACATCCAACTTGAGGGCTTAGAGCGATAAACCCAATGAGTTAAAAGGCCACTTCGGCATGGAATTGAACACAAATGTGATTTTGTGCTGTCTGATAACATTCACGCTGCCAATGTGCGAAAGTTGACCACAGTGTGACTGTACTGCATTTCCCTGGGAACGTTTTGGGACATCAAATTCACTTCGCCGTTGAATTCTGGACCAGCTTTTATGCCATCATTAGAAATATAACGTGCAAAATACGTGTATGCAACAACGAGGCTGCATGACTTGCTCTCTGAAATACAACATTCTAGGCACATAACTTCAAGCTCTAATTCAAAAAAACTGCCTGTATCACTGTGACACCACGTTTGTCGAACATCAACGATCATGTCCACTTGTAGGTATTTTTTAATGCATTTGCATATGAGTAACTTCCATCTACTTGTAGCCGTCATACAGCTTTTTATATAAATACGTGTAGTTCGGATAATTGATGATAGGCACTATGTCATGTCCAGTCTGTCATAACAGACACCCATGAAATGCGTCCCCTTCTCCTTTAGGCAAGATACAAGTAATATATTCCCCATCACTGAACATGTGGTGCACATCCAATATTCTTTCTAAGATAGCCACCACCATCAATTTCTTGTATTTAAAATCTTCAGCAAAAAAAGGCAGCCTGCTTGCTCCACGTGCTGATTGCAAATCAGTCTCAGCAGGCCCCTTCCAGTATTAGGAAAACCTCATTTTGATCACACAGTGATTAAAATTCATGTCAGAAGGAAGTTGTAAAGAAGAAAAGAAAAACGTGGCACAGGAACATTTTTTATTTCCCATAAATGTCGCTGAATGTCTCCTGCCCACCTGACAGTGTCACAAGAATGGTTCAAATCCTTGTAACAGATGTCAGGCAAGGTCCCCATTACCCACTGTGTGCCCTCACATGCAAACCAACTCTGTCTCATGTCCTGACAAGCGCATCATAACTCGGTCTCGCGTCCTCCAATTTCCGTCTCCTGCCCGCCATTCTTCTGATGCTGGGCTTGCTGTGGTTCAGTCTCCTGGGACCCCAGCGTGTCCTCAATGTCTCCGTCCTCCCTTCCTGGAGTGTCCTCGGAGTTTCTGGCGTCTTCGCCTGCTGCGTCAGATGCGTCACGTGCAACAGAGCTCTCTCCCACAAAATTCTTCAGCTCCTGCTCTTTGCTGCTCAGAAATTCAAAGATGGAGTCGTAGCTGTACCAGGAGGTTTCCTCGTGCCTCAATGTGCCTGCCAGTAAGAACAAATTTGTTTCTAATAAACATGTACACTGTCAAGATGTGTAATTGTTGCTCCGAGTTAGAGTCAATGATTATAGCGCACCAACGTGAATACGTCACACACAAAATTATGTGTGTCAAAGGCATTAGCGGGAGAACCAGCACGTGAACCAGAACCTGCGTGAACCAGAACCTGCCTGAACCAGAACCTGCGTGAACCAGAACCTGCGTGAACCAGAACCAGCACGTGAACCAGAACCAGCGTGAACCAGAACCAGCACGTGAACCAGAACCAGCGTGAACCAGAACCTGCGTGAACCAGAACCAGCACGTGAACCAGAACCAGCGTGAACCACTGAGAACCAGCGTGAACCAGAACCAGCGTGAACCAGAACCAGCGTGAACCAGAACCTGCGTGAACCAGAACCAGCGTGAACCAGAACCTGCGTGAACCAGAACCAGCGTGAACCAGAACCTGCGTGAACCAGAACCTGCGTGAACCAGAACCTGCGTGAACCAGAACCTGCGTGAACCAGAACCAGCGTGAACCAGAACCTGCGTGAACCAGAACCTGCGTGAACCAGCATGATGAGTCAGTGAAATGAAATAATCAAGGCAGACATATGTCTAGCAATATACACATGTACATTGCCGTACTGTAATTTCTGTAACCCAGGCATCATCACCTGAGATACATAAATGTTGAATATCGTAATCATTTTGCACTGGACGCTACACTTTGAGGCCATCTTCAACCGATTCAAATCATTTGCCCCAAGCTCAGCGTGGATTAATGACTTTCCTCAATACGCTGAGTGTGATATACTGCACATACCCGGTAGCAATTATCTGTATTCTTGCAAGCCACCAAAAAAAACTAGGAAAATATTTAGGATGTGCAACTTTCTAATACGGGTGTTTCACAATAGTGCGCCACCAAGAGTTTGCAATGCGTTGGCCAATCACAATGCACGAAATTTGTCGACCCAATGCAGGTTTGGAAAGGGTCAACAAATTTTGAGCGTTGCACTTGGCAAACATGTCGCAAACGCTTGGAGGCGCACTATTGTGAATCGTCCGTATTGGCTAAAACCTTTAAATTGCTACTCCTTTGAGTCCTTTCATTTCCAACATTCATTGGCTTTTGTTTGTCAGTGCTTTGTATGATTTCTTTTTTGGTTTCACTGACGTTTTTTACACTTTTCAAACAGATAAGCCTAACGATAACTGTAACTGACAGCGAACTACAAAGTTGCTTGACAACTTAGAACTTGTAGCTTCAAGTTTCATTTCAAACTTTTAAAGTGAAATCGGGAGTGTTCAATCTGATGCAGTGGGACAGGCAAACAACGTTCTGCGTCCCATTACGCAGCATCGGCAAAGAAGGTAGGTACCATTAGTTGGGAATTGTTTTCCCCTTGTATTACGCTGATTCAATATGCAGCTAAGCGTCAATTGATACCAAATAACCGGGAGAGAGGTCAAGTCTGAGACGTCACATGCAAAAATTTGGATTCGCAATGTTCATTAATTGAAGCCACTGGCATCCCTCTTACCGTGCCATCATTGCCACTATTGTTGCCATGAACAATTTGCTTACAATGGCAGGCATGCCTTAGTGTGGCCTTTGTAATTGGCATGGTAAGATGGCCACCGGTGACTTCAACAACCACTGAGGGCTGATTAGGGGCACTGCGAGACCAGACTTTTTATGTGATGTCTGTGGGTCGGGTGGCAGTTGTTTCAAATGAAATGATTAACACTTCAAATGGTACAAGTTGCAGGCATAAATAAGTCCATTGACTGTTCTTGCACCATATTCAAACTAAAACATCTGTGAAATAAAATGGACACATTTGCATTTTTATTTCCAATTCCACGTTTCCCAAGATTTTCCCCCCCAGAATGAAAAAAACCTTTAGGGTTGCATAAAAATGAGCAAGGTATAGAGACACCAAGCATAAATATTTTGCGGGGCAAATCACATAATAAAATGACATTTTCCTACCTGCTGATACTCTCGGGCAGTCATAACCTCTATCGTCAATCACAGTCCCAACTTCTTCACGAGACGACACCCAATTGACTGTGTTCTGAAAGACACACGAGATAAAAACACAAAGTTTGACCAACTGAAGTTGGTATTTAAGATGTCGGTATTTAGCCACAGGATTGGAACAGTGCCACTAATAGTAACAAAAGCTCAGGATTTTGCTGGATTTGAGAATGTTGAAGGTTGTAAAAAAATGGGCCCGACCTTGGTAAACCAGTTGAAGAGATCATCATCTATGCCATAGTGAAGAGAGTGGACAGAATCCGTGAACGCCACAGCGAAAACCTTCCTCCTGAAACTCTCCGTCCTGTGAGCAGCCTGTAAACCAAAAAAATGTCACAGCTTTACAATGGAAATATCATCACAGAGAGATTACTGGCTCTGTGGCCTGTGTGGGGCCTTGTCTTTGTCCAAGAATATTCTGAAATTCGAGAGAGTTCAAATTTCTTGCATGTAATTTCTTGCAGAGTTTGTGAAATCCAGACTCCAGAATCCGGGAAACAAGTGTATGAAGTGGGACTTGTTGCCAGACTGGTGCTCTATTGGAGAAAAGTCCAGTGATCACCGTTCTGAAGAACAACCACGTCATGAAGAGACCGTTATTAGAAATACAGTGTTTGCAAATGCAAGTCTAAACCATGTGCTCCGCTCTCCACTAGTGTGGTCCGACACCTGACACCATAAAACCTGTGGAGGTGAGTTTGTGTGAGACTATTATGCACTGCTACAAATTTTCCAAATTTAGACAGGTTGCTGTGGTGGGGGGAGGGGAGTAGGGTGACTTCAAGCCTCAAATGGTCTCAGAACTTCGCAGTCAGATCACTCAAAAAGCTGAGGTTCAAGGACTCCAAATTCATAGGAAAGTTTGTAAAAAAATTTCTAGTGACATAATCACTTTCTATGTACTGCATATATGTACAGATAACTTCTTTGTTTTGCAATGGTGAACACCGGGGCTGATTGAATATTGGATCAAACATCAAGTATCTGAATATTTGTTTTCGGACACAAATATTTAGAAATAAAATAAAAAACTTTCTAATAATTCAAATTTTGGTAAAAAACAACTCCGTTCTAAAACCTTTCTTCTTGGCCCAACAATAAACCAAAAATGACTTCTACTCACACGTATCAAGAGATCCTTTTTTACCACCCATCTCCAATGTTTACATTGAGGTTGACTCCTGTTTTCGCACATCACACATCTAATGTTAAAAACATCTTTACAAATGGACTGCATCTTGAATTTATTTTCCTATCTGCAATTGCTACTGTCTTTCAAAAGCTGTTTGGCAATTTTCCCCATCCCGCTTGGGAAAATCTGGGGAGATACATGTACGTGTAGGACCAGATATCTGAATATTCAATCAAATGGAAGGATGAATCAATCCAGCCCAAGTGAACACCTTGTTGACTTTTGAGATTTGGTTGTGCATTTGGGAGAAAAGGTATTCGCCTCTCACCAATGCCAAAGCGAGAAAATGGGGGTGAAAGTCCAATGCCACTGGTGCCCGGCACCTGGTAACCACACGCAGACACTACACGTTTACAAAATAAACGATGCATACTTTGTGCCAGATGAACATGAACAAGCACACTCTGTGTGCTGCTCCAAAGGTACTAAAAAAAGAAAGCTCCAATTTTTCACTCCCGCAGGGAGACAATGCCACACAGCTAACCACTTTCAAAAAAGCATAAAGCAGAAGAAATTTGGGGTTGGGGTAGACCACAATAGAGAAAGAGGTTGTGAGCAATGCAATCATCTTAGAACTGGCATTTCCGGTTTCAACACACAGTGACAGTGAATAGTAAAAAATAAATATCAATGCGAGAACTTACTAAATCGATGGTTACAACCCCTCCGTAGCTGTGGGCGACTATGGCGACATGCTTAGCCGGGGTATCGGCAACAAAACTGTCCCACACATTCAAGCCGTGCTCCCTGGGACTAGAGCTGCCCTGCATTCAAACAGCAATGCAAGATGTTGCAAGGGTGGTTTCTGAACAAAACAATCCACGGGGCAACCAGAGGTTAGGTCTCTTGCATTCCCCGTGGAGGTTACCATGTGTCACTCCATTACCGAGCTCATTCTAGTCTAATAATAATAACATCAAGGATTCATAAATGCAAAAGAGTTTTCCCCAAAAGAATGAAGCAAGGGACAAAAATACCATTAACTTTTACTGCCATTTTAAGTTTTATTTCTCTGAAAAAAAACTTCTTTTCCTTTGTGAATGATAAACAGCAAAATGGTTAGCAACTTCCAATAGGCATCAAGCCCCATGTAAAGAAGGAGTGGCCCGGGCCATACCTTTCATGAGCTGAGAGAGCTAGAGTTAATGAAATCATTCCAAGTTGCAAAGACAAATATGGAATCGAAGGGTCAACCCTGACATCTAGTGACAAGGTGTCACATCTGTATTTTGCTGTCTACAGAGAGTGCACGCAAATTTTGACAAAAGCAGTGTTTTGCCTCATCAAAATGAATACTTTTGCTCTGTAGAGGCTAACAAAACAGGTCAATAGCTACTTCTGCCCTTTTTGCAGGTCCCATGATTTTCACCAGTTGCCAGCAAGTTCCGGAGGCAGAAAGTGTGTTTCAGACATCTACAGTAGCTGCTGACAACATCCTTGGAGGATGGGTTCTTTTGGAGATCCTTCATGCAACCCTACTGGGAGCTACAAACAGTAACCACTTGGCCACACGGCCCCCATGGTAAGGCCAACACAAACCCTCAGGAAGGGAACAAGCATGAAGCAGCACGGGCTGGCTCCTACCTTAATCGATACTCTGCGTCCATCACTGAGCGTCGCAAAGTTCTCGTTAGTGTTCATCAACAAAACCTCGTAGCCTTTCTACATGTACAGCCAAAAAGAGGAAAGAAAGTCTGCCAAATACGGACACATTACACAGATATCACTCGTCATACACATGTAGACTGGCTTGTAATATTCATGTACATAACCACATGTACTGATGGTGCTGCACCGTAGCGTTACGAACTTGTTCAAAATAAACCTAAAAGAACGGGGTAAAATGTTGCTATTGGATTGATTCTCATCTCGGTTACTGTATAGCATTAGAGGGCATTCGCACAGTGCAAAATATGTACACATATGGTCAAATTTTGTGCATCACATGTAGATGGTCAGAAAAATTCTGGTCCAATATACTCCTTTGGGAACGTGCGGTGAGTTCCCACAATAGGACCGCTGCCACTGTGTAAAAAGCATGCTATCTCTTGTTCCCGCTTGCAGCAGATAGACTGATTTGAGAAGATACCAGCATCTGACCGGCTGTGCTAAAACTCACACGTGGTCTTCACCAGTTCTGCCAGAGGGCATGGTAACATGTAGCTACTGTCTGTGCTGTTATACCGCGGAACCATGTTCTTGTTGAGATCTGTGTGCAGTACTGGATGACATTTATCCTTGTCCCCATGCTTTAGTGATTCCCATTGAGTTTGTACCCACGCAGAAAGGCTAAAACTAGTCCATGTGGGTACAGGTTGAGCGTTTTGCGACAACTATCACTCCACAAAACTGTCTCTGAGTTTCAAAAATGCGACGATCTGATAAGAAATGTTGGTGAAGACCTAAACAAATGACCACTAAAAGTCAGCATCCGTAAAATCCGACTTAATAAAGGATGTGGTTGTGGCATCTTGCCATTGAAAAAAGTCTTGATTTTAAGCCAAAGATGATACCGTAAGGTCAGCATGGACAAGTTCATTGTGGAAAGATACATGTACATATACACTCTAAGACTGCTTGAACCAGAGACACACAATCCCAATACCACAAGCATGGATGACTGCCAGGACCGTTTGTCAGATATTTCAAAAGTCTATGTACGTGCAGAGGCCTATGACTCATTAGAGAAGCTTACTCAAGCACCGAGTATATAAAACCGAGCACAGCATCTTACCTGCATTGCCCGCCTGATGTAGGGTAACTGCGTGCCGCTGTCTAGGCAGTCGTTGATGATGAGTCGCCTGGCCCACTGGCCCGCTCTGACCACCCCGCTGCCGTGAATCAGAATCAACAGTTTGTCCGTCGTCGTCCGGGCACTCTCGCTCATGAACACAAACCCCCGGGGCTCGCTTTCGGCGTCACCAAGCTGCGGTGAGCAAAGTGAATTCAAGCGTGGAGTGGGCTTTCAGTCCCTGCCTGAATCTACGGGTCTTCCCCGTCATATATGACTCCACTGAGCTTGGTATATGTACTAACCCTATCACTGGTCATTTGCAGTGGCCCCCACCAATGGCAGTAAGCATTACAAAAACTATTGTACAGAGCCACTGCTTGATGACAATCATTAAGTTTGAAACCCACTACGATCCTAAAATCCTATCATACATGTATGTATTCTATTGAGGGGAATGAGTTAAGTATGTTTCTTGGGTGCGTTGCATTCATTCGTTTCATTTTCACGGACACAAAAATCGACTCCATTAACATAATACACGTGCGCGTTGTGTTTGGGCATTCTAAATCGCCCCGGGAGCGATTTTGGCGGAAACACATTACTTGGTGCAAGTGTTAATGCATAACCATATGGAAAGGCGCCTTTACATGTACATGTATGTACGTGTACACAGAGATTTGAGTTCCTGGAATCTGATTTAACAAGATATCACTGTAGGAGACCAAGGTGACTTGGTACCGAGTTGAAATAATGCTTACATCTTCAGATAACACGTAAAAACTTATAGATTTTGAAAAATATGGAGTATTTGCAAATCAAGGTCAAAGGTCATATATTTACATAATCTTTTCTGTTACATGATATGACTATGATTTGATTTCATGAACAAAGACCATTTCAAGAGCTTCAAAATGACGCAAACTATCTCTGTGGGTGCTTTACTGTAGGAAATAAGGACGTCCAACCAAAGCAGGTCAAGTTACATGTAATTAGTAAAAACTTCATTCCTTTCTCCAAATTAATGGAACCAATGACAACATTTTGGTTTCGGGGGGTTTCTCAAGGAGTCTACTCAGCACACTGAATTTTGTTTCAATCTGTGACGGTCAGGTCCAAGAGAATGCTGATTTGGCACCAAACGACCCTTTTCATATTTTTGAATTAAGTATCCCGCAGCCAAAGTGCATCCCAAATCATTTCTATTAAAAAGTACCACAAATGGTGTGAATATATGTACAAGATGCATACATGTACACCTCTAGGAAAATGTGCTTGTTAGACTATCAATTTGGACCTATTTAATTCAAAATATTGAGAGTGATGTGAACTTCACATAAAAATGTCCTCATATATGTATGTACTAGTATATAGGGGTATCTTGAAACAACTTCACGACACGGCAATATAACTTCGCAGTTTTTCTGACCGCAACACCACTAATGGTCCCTAATGAACACGTAATGCAGTTTGGCGAAGACAGTCACCTCCCTTAGTGTCCTGGTCCAGTACTCACATAAACTCTCTTGAGGTTTGCCTCCGACTCCAGAAGTCCATAGACGTGCTCCGTGATGACCTCCCCGAGGGCCTCGTAGTGTCTCTGATTGTACTGCATGTCTCCTTTCCTAACTTCAAACACGAAGGGTTCGCCTGTGTCTGTGTGTCTCAACTGACCATCTGAAAAAGATGGAAATAATCCCGTGAGATGATGTCAGGTCACCTTGTGAAGACAAACTTTCTCTTGGAGAGGCAAAGCAGGGAGTGAATAAGGCTGTAAGTGAGCCCTCAAGAGTTCCTTCAAGTCCACCTGAAGTTGACCACAGGGAGTCCAGTCTCAAGTTAGGTTATGAGCTACTCTAATGACAGTGACAGATGACAGTGGCCTTTCTTTGTCACATTTATCTCCTCTTATTTGTAATTTGTGTCATGATGAGTGGCTTGACCTCACATGACATATTCATGAAACTGTGCGTGTGAAAAGAAATGATACTCTCCCAACCGGCTGTTCCTTTCCTGTGGAGTTGCCAATGTAGCATTTCACTTTGATCCCAGCACGGTGTGGGCCATTCTCAGATTTCACAATCCCAAGTGTAACAAACAGATAGACTTTTCTTAAGATGACTTATCAAAGCTGTAGACTTCGCTCAACCCGAAGGTTCAACACCAAATATGTATTTTTCTGTTCATTAGTTCGTGCCAATACTAACATGGTAATATTTTGAAGTTGGGGTCATCCTAAAAGGTGTAAGGGTGGGGGAGACAAAAATGCAGATGGGTAATTCCTGGTCCAAGAGTGTGCCATTATTGTGTCCCTGTTACCGTATATCCGACCTTTGTTATTTGACATGAAAATATCACCGGAATTGATTGCAAACTATTACTATTTGTTCGGCATGTAATTTGCATTAATTCATCACTCTTGGAAATTAGAAAATGTGTTCTGAGCTTACAAAATCATACGTCGGATGTGACAAGGGAATGAAAACAACGGACCCCTCATTTCTGGAATGACCCAAATACAACAACACCAAATACCAACCAAGCCAAACTTCACAAACTGATACATACGCTGTCGATTAAAAATGTCCGTTTTCTTAATAAAGTCGAATTCAAGTGACTTTGACATGTTCAGGAGGTGCAAGTACGTGTATGTTCCTTTATACATGTACTATCAATTTTGAAAAAATAAGGCATTCTCAGAATTCTTACCAAAATAATGAGTCAGATGTAGTGCGGGAGGGAAAACATGATGCAAGATATGCGGTAAAGGGGGACTCCCCCTCCATTGCGTCTTCTTTTGTGTTGATGGAATCATTGGAATTCCTTTCAGATTTCCGAGGGGGGGTGCAGTAGGCACAACAGCCATAGGGTATGCAGCTTGTGCATCACATTAGGGGGGTCCCCTTTACCGCATAATGTGCAGAGTATCAGCGCAAATGGACCGAATATGTTCAGTGACCAATTTTTGAATGTACTTTGTTAGATATCTTTTCAAATTTTGTTATGGTGCAAACACCATAGTATAGTTACAAACAGTAAGTGCTCGGTGTTGTGCTAAAGAATTGGAAAGGTTTACTTGATCGTAAAGATCACTAAGGTGTAACTCAAAGCTCACTAAGGTGTTACTCAAATCTGAGAGCTCCTGCTTACTAGTGGAGATGTCTCACCACTCAACCAGGAGGGATCATACAAAACACGTTGATCTGCAACGCTCTTTTACTGGCTGAAGCTGCTGTCAGCCATCTTACCATGCGGCATTGGTTAACAATGGCAAGCAAGCCTTAAAATGACCTTTGCATTCGGCATGGTAAGATGGCTGCCTATTGCTTCAATGATCTGTGTGGGCCGCTTAAAGGCACCATGAGTCCAGATTTTTCTATGTGATGTCCGTATACCCAACCATCGAGTCTGCAGGGTCAGCTGGCTGGTTTGATTAAGATAAGCAGGGCTTCTACAGAATGTAAGAGTTTTTTTTATTCAATTCAGAAAAAAAGGTGGGATGAAATGACATCTTATGACAGTCTTTAAGTCTGCTGTCGCTTACAATCATTGAAGAAATACTTGAATCCTTCCAGGGTGTCTGGAAACACATGCCACTGCTCCTCAATCTTCCTCTCGTCCCCCTCTGTGGGTGCTTCACTCTCCGCCAACTTCTCCGTCTCCTCTTTTGTGCATGTATCTCCTGGGCCTCTCCCCTCCCCGTTCTGGTGCACATCGTCGTCTGGTTCCTCGGGCTGCTCTGCTCTCGCCGTTGCCGCTGATGCTGAGCTGTCGGTGGCAGCGTCTGCGTCACTGCCACGGTGAAGCTTTGGCAGTTTGGGGGCAGTGGTAGTGCGATCAGGCTGGGACTCCTCGGCCTGAGATTGCTGGGACATCTCCATTTGGGACTGGGACTCTGAATTGAAAAGAACACCGGCCAAATGTTTCACTTTATTCAAGTTCACTCTTTCCGTTTCATTTTGTTTTGTCCACTGAGCCATTTTTATATAGCAGACAAAACAGCAAAGGGGGGTCCTACGTTACCGTCATGTAATAGCCGTGTCTCCCTCATGGTTTTCCATTTTTACTATGCCTTCAGCATCCCACAACCTGCTTTTCATGCGTATCAGGGTGGAGGCTGTCACTGGGCAGAGACCAGAGATTGATATTTCTTTTCTTAAACACGTGTCTATTTTGATATCAAAACTGACAGGTAAATTGTGTTCCGCTCTTTTCCGGTCAGCACAAAGTAAAGTGATCTACGGGTTTCATTCAAACCACAGCTTGCATGCCTATTCATGGGTACAAAATGTTCTGGTTGTTGAACACTGGCAGCAAGTGTTGTGGTCAAGACCATTCGCACGACCAGTCACAAGACTAGTCACAGGACCAGTCACAAGACTTATCACAGGTACAGATTACAGTGTGAACAAGGATAAAGGAATGCTTTTGTTGCAGTTCATTTGAATAGCTTGTGACTTGAATTCAGACTGGAGGCCTTGCGTTGGTCTTGTGAAGGTCTTAAGAGGTTTGGACTGCAACCCTGACTGGCAGAAATTCCTAGGCATAGGGGAAACAAGGCTGACTTGTGTTTTGTGGCCATACCGGTACATGTATGCATGTACATGTACAGGTGTATATCACGGTCCAAATTTGTCCGCATTGGCAGCCGATGAAAACACTCCAATAAATTTCTCTCAAAATCAGTACGGTATAAGAAAAGCATCGATCCTCCTATTTTTCACAGCGAGCTTTTGCAGAGAGTGAGAGTTACTGAACTAGACTCCAAGCAGTTCATTCACTTCCCACAACAGTAATTCCAGCACCTCCTGATGTTGGTCAGGTCATACTACAGCAGTGCTATGGGGTCAAAATCGACCGACTGGAACGTACATGTGATGCATTCCACTGACTGTCAGCGTACTTAACCTTTCAAGGGACATGAAGGACTATAGTAAAATGAACAACTGATATTTACTGATGGTAGCCATGTCACCTTGAGGATGATTTTTTCAACAGGCGACCACTGACAACATAGGAAATGTGAGGGTGTAACAACTGCGAGTAAGTTGAGGAATGTGGCAGTTTGCAGGAGGAAAAACCCCAAACATTCCACGGAAAACCCAGGCAGTCAGGCAGTGACTAAAAACCCAATCCCCGTGTCGGCCAAGGCAGGATTCAAATTTCAGTTGGACAGGTGGAAGGCGGGGTAAGTATCACTGTACAAACCCAACCCCCCCCTCCCAGTGGGTGGGCACGGTCTTCCTCAATCCTGCAAAATCCGCTGTAACAAACTTCGTAGATTTTGAAGGGGCCAAGGAGGGTAAGGCTTGACCTTGAAGTTTCCTCTCCCCTCCAATGGGACGCTCTCACCGAACCATGTGATCTGGTGTGCGTCCACCTTTGTCATAGTAACAAGTACAGTACATGTACAGTACATGTGTACATGTACACTCTACATGTACACATGTAACTAGCAAAGATATGACAAGAATACAGAGCCAGCATGAAGACATCTGTACTGGCATGAACGGCGACCACTGTGCATGAAAGAGTTCATAGGCATTTGACTTGAAAATATGCCCAACTTATATGTAGATGTACGGGCGCTGACTAACAGCTTGCCTATGGATGGCTGAGCTCAAAAGCCTGTGTGGTCATGTGATCATGAGATAGATTGACATCTTTTGATTGGACAATCCACAGGCTTGGGAGATGCAGTACCCATGGCATTTTTGAGGACTGCATTCCTCCAATACCAGAAACCAATTCCCAAAAAACAATTTTTTTTTTTAGTTGTGTTTTGTGAATTTTGAGGGAGGAGGGTACCTGGGAAATCTTGCTCCACAGACATCTGGGAGTCTGATGAGATTTGCTGAGAGTCCGCTGGGATTTGCTGAGAGTCTGCTGGGATTTGCTGAGAGTCCGCTGGGATTTGCTGAGAGTCTGCTGGGATTTGCTGAGAGTCCGCTGGGATTTGCTGAGAGTCTGCTGGGATTTGCTGAGAGTCCGCTGGGATTTGCTGAGAGTCTGCTGGGATTTGCTGAGAGTCTGCTGGGATTTGCTGGGAGTCCACTGGGATTTGTTGGGACTCAGCCTCCATCAAGCTCTGCTGAGAAGATTCCTCCATCTTTGGCTGCCAAACCACCGCAATCAGCTGCAGTGAAATATGCAAAATGGAAATGGATTTTCGGTTCGCAACGAGAGAATCACGGGGAGAGATTCCAAACGACTGCACCCACTTGGGTGCTATCAAGGAGGGTCTATGTGTATTTTTAACATGTATCAGGGCCTCTTTACATCTAGGCAAGCGGGAATGGCACTGGTTCAGGAAATGGCATGCGGTGCTGCATACATGTACATGTATACTGTACATGCACAATGCTGAAACTGGGCCTGGGTTTGCCGCAAACTCCAGAAGGGCGGATTCTCTCCCCTCTCCCCCCCTGGCTATAAGATGGTCTGGAAAAATTGTTGCTCTTGAGAGGTTTTAGGGAAACCCTTGTTTTCAAACTGTGACTCTTGATCAATTTAAAAGAGAAACGTAATCAAATAACTAACACATCACATGAGCACGGCCTTCTGAATCTACGTAACATGTACATGCCACCTTGATGCACAGTGCCCTAGTCAATATCACAAAACTCCAGTCTCACACATTTACAGTACATGTGCATACGTGTACGAACCTAATAGTAGGGTCTGTCAATAATTTCAACATTTTCAATAATTGATATAGGAAATTCAACCGAGTATAATAGATAAAAACTGCTTAATATTACAGGAGACTCAGAATTTTGTTTGCCTCAAAGTCACCCTTCATTCCCAATGCAAGAATAGCACATGATGCAAAATGACAAGAAATTAACATTTTATGCCACAAGTTGACTCTGTTCTTTGTTATCTATCCATTCATGACAAACCACCTGTAGGCAAGACCGACATACAAAATTATGAAAATACTTTCTACCGAACACTACACCATGAGAATCAATGAAGAGTAAAAAAAATGTGTGAATTTTGATGGTCCAACAGGTCAGAGGAGGCCACAAATTCCAGTGGGCGATGAAGTCATAGATCAGATGTCGATGCTTGCGAGATTGCAATGTTTTTATTTCCAATGACCAAAACAATGGGCAGCTAGATTCCACTTGTGCATTTGTCATTTTAAAGCAAATTAATATAGCAACTACATTAACTCAATCTGGAGATTCACTTCCTTTGGAATTGTTTTAATTATTCCCATAGCATGATTTTCAATAATTACATTATTGTGATTAAAAGTTTGAAAGCAAATATCAAATCGTTATTGATTTTAATGTGATCTCAGAAAAAATCTAGTACGCTAATATCGATACATCAATGGACCCTACCTGATAGAGAAGTACGGTCCCTGCCACGCCCACAAAAGCCCAAGTCTTCAAATCCAGTGCTGATGACTGCTACAAATCCTGCCACCAATGAAATCAGGAAAAAACGAGAAAAAGTTTATCAATAAACGTGCACCAACTCTGAAGCATACGGTCGGGAGTAGGAACTGCCTGGGCTGGGCTTATTCGTTTGGGAATCAGCTGAGCCATGTGAAAATCATCTTTCGGGGGGGGGGGGGAGATATGTGGCGAAGTGGTTAGGCTTGGTCCTGATTATGGGGGCCAGGGGTTTGAAACTAATGAGACATTCATTTTAATATGTAATCTTTCTTTAGCCAAAGCCTGATCAGTTATAAACAGTTCCCCCTAGGGTTGCTGGGGCATGTGGGGAGACGAACGTGTGGCTGAACATGCATGTGTACAGGATCTCACTATCTGGCTCAATCCCTGTATCTCCATGCAGCATAGCATGATCCAAGGCAAGGGTACCGGCCTACCAGTACTGTGAAATATGGCTAGAATGGTAAAAAGCCGAACCCATCTCAGTCCATATTAACAAAATACGCTAATGCATTTAGGCCTAAGTGTGGGGATTGTACGTTTGGGGACCCCGTTCCTATAGTAGAAGGGAGACCTACATTTAAACTTTTGGATTCACCTTGGTAGATGACTGTGACATCATGCTCAATAATTGTGGGGTTGATACTGTGAAACGAGGGCTGGGTTTCGAGTTTTAAGTAAAATTATGAGGGGAAACTATGAGTGTTTAACTCCTGAAAACATGTTGATGACACATGGTGGAGTCAATTTGTATGGCTGGAGTAAGAAAGTCACCTTTTTTTCACAATTTACTATTTGAAATTTCCAAAGAAATCATTGCCTTTGGTTCTGGGGGTTGCTGACCCACTTTACAAGATGATTGCATTTACAATGACAAAAACTGGGGTACCCCCCTTAGCTTAGGGCCTTAGGCTTAAATTAAAGTTAAATCATCGTAGTAGGCCCTACGGAGCACTACAATCGGTGACATTGCTTATATAAACAGGGGTTTTCCCAATGGCCCGTGCACAAGCATCACATATAACAGCGCCACCACTTGCGAGAAAGCATTTTGAATTTATACATAAGCCCTACATACATGTAGGCCGAGGCATACATTGAAGAACAGCCATGATGCATATATGTGAGCTACATGTATATATCATGTAGCTTTGAATGACAGCACAGACTGCACTTGGTAGTGATGCACATGATGTGGCCTATCATATCCTAGCGTAGTCTTTACTGCACTTGACTGAATACTGCCCTTACCTTCTCAGTAGGTCTTGGTACTATATTTTGGGCTCAGTGTTAAATCTCTAACTAGGCCTTTTGTAACCTAATATTGCAGTAGGCCCTTCCGAGCACTACAATCAGTAACAATACTTACACCAATAGGGGTTTTCCCAATGGCCCGCGCACAAGGGTCGCTCATAACAGCGCCGCCACTTGCGAGATAGCATGTTTTACTACAGAGGGCGCTAATTGACTGTTGGTTGGAGAGCTGTGCACGCCGGTTAACGACACACCTTGCACAAGAGATCTATCTGTGCTGTGAGGTCATTTGGGAAAGATATGGCTCAGAGCATATGGTATTTCTATTCAAAATTTGAACCCAAAATTTAACAACTAAAAACATTTCCGAGAGAGGGACTAGTGTTTGTCTAATTGCTATGCACATAAACAACAACGAATCACTGAAGAAGAGATAATTCCCAGCAAAGTCTACAAACCAATGTAACATTGAGGCTTTCTTCCTGAAATAATGTCACAGTTTTGCTCATATTGAAATATCATTAGCGGAAAAAGCAAAACAGCAGTGAAATATCCTTTGAAATAGTGAAAAAAAGTTGAAAATAATATAGCTTAGCTGAGAAACGTGCAATTTGGAAGTTTGTATTCAAACACCTTGATTGCAGCTATGTGCACCTATATAATTTGTAATGGGCGTATATGGCATAAGCTGATTGTCAGTGGTAGGGTTCCGTAGATTTGGAGCGTGTCGCGAAGACTGGCAAGGGTTTCCATGACAACCGTTGGTGCATGAATTTTCCTTGTAACTTTACAGAATCAGCAGTTATGTTCATATTATAAAAATCACTAAATTTAGTGACAATTTTGGCCCTGATTCCTTGGTAAAGTTTGTCTAAGGTGACAAAAATCATGATAAAGTTGTAATGCATTAACGTCGATCACGTGATTGTAGGCCCGCCAAGCTGCCATTTTTTTGCCAGCCCTGACAAAGACGTGCTCGTCCTAACCAAGGCATTTTCCAATCATTTTCAGCAGTTTTACCGTGAGTATCGTTTTTTAAATGTTTTCAACAGTTAAATGATAAGTATTGTAAACCGTAGGACCAGTGAAAGGATCAAAGGAAAGATTATTTTTTATCTCTGTTCGTATTTGTCGCCCTGTGTAGCACGGCAAATTACGTTAGTCATGGGTGATACGACGCTGTGTCGAAGAAGCACAGAGCCTGGCAAAGCTTTGGATTGTTATCGTTAATTATTTGCAAAAGGGGAAAATCCCATGTTGTAGTTGTGAACGATTGTTGCATTTTATGATAAATGGGCTTCCATCGCCGACTAAGACGGTTTGAAACTGTTGAAATCTAAACTGCGGAAGCCGAGTGGTGCCATGATTTAGGGTACCAATTTCCTTAATTTCCTTAGTGTGGAAACCTTTGAGCGTTGTTGGCTGTCCTTATTATTACTGTTTGAGAGTTCTTCATTCCTAGATGTATGGTGAACCATGTATGTCACTATAAGATAAATCACATTATATACTAAATTTGCAGAGATTGTTCAGTGATAGCTTTGTTGTTGTTGTTGACCATGATCGGGTTAGTAATGAATATCCTTGTAAGCGCTAACCTCCCTGAATATATAGCTACAATTGGTACTCGGTAAAATGATCGCTCACCGACGCCAAAAGGTATGAACTCTCCTGGTTTGAACGCCTTGCCCTCGTCGTTCAGAAATCGTTCTGGCTTGAACATCTCCGGTTCGGGCCAAAGTTTCAGGTCTCGGAAAATCCTCCACATGTTGGAAACCAGAATGGTGTCTCTTGGGATCAGGAAACCCTGCAGCTGAGTATCGGAAGCGGCGACGTGTGGCAAGCCCAAGGGGACGATACTGGTCATCCTTTGGACCTCCCAGATCACGGCTCGGGTGAGATTCAGACCTAGTTTATCAGCCAATCTGGGAAGCCGATTGCGACCAACCACGGCATCAATCTCAGCCTGGACACGCTGCTGAATCTCCGAGTAGATGGCCATGTAGAGAAGGCACCACTCAGAGCCTTGTCAGAGCCTTCTGCGAAGAGATCTGATACAGTATAAAGCTTGCTTGGATGACTGTAGCTTGCAGATTCCCCAGGGACGCTTGCGGAAGTGTTTCGTTCAATTTCTGCGAGGTAAACGTCGATGAGGTCATTCAGGTTGTCAGGGTCCAGTTTAGCCCGATGAATATCGATGGGATTTTTCACAAAACTGTAGATTTGAGCAAAGTCAGCCCGAAGCCTTTTCATTTTTGACTTGAAATAGGGCAGACGAAATATACCTTTATATAAAAACAAGACACCACCAGTTCCAGATGCTGCAACTTCTTTTACTCAGTAAACTCAGAAGTCGCATAAAATCTCGATCATCGTAAGAGTAGCGCTTTGCAAACACGACGGAACAGATGACGTTGGCCACCTATAACAACCTACGACAACCACCTATAAGCTCGACATTTTAACTGGAAATTTTCGGGGTTCGAGATAATGGTCGCCATTTTTTTTTCAGTGTAGGCTGAGTGACGTCATGAACACGTAACACATATTGAATAATTCAATAGAAGGCTTAAACGAAGTTGTTTATTGCCTCCCCGGAAAGTCGGGGAAAAACAGTGAAAAACATAAGCACTGCCTTAGAAAATGTACAAGAGTACTATTTTGCAAGCACAGGAGATGGAACTGAAGGAGAAAGCAGTAAAGGCGCCCTCTATGATACACATCGTGTGGGCAAAGGGCTTTGGACAGCACAAGACATGTCGCGTTGGGCGTTGCAACGTGCGTCGCTCCGTGTTTCAGACGACGTTATACGCGACGCGACGCACTACAAGATGTACAACGGTGCGACGCGTGACGAGCGAAGGAAGGAGCAATGTTTAGGTAGAAAATATGCAAGATAAATGACAAGCCTGAGATATCACAACACTACATGTGACGGCACGACGTGACACACGACGCGTGACGCGTCACGGTGTAGGTACGAAAGTAATCATGACAATTAAGGCGAAAATGCGACGTGATGTCACGGTGCAAGGGAACCGTCGAGCTGTGGCGTTGTGTAATTGCGAGGCGAAGAGGTGTGTCTTCAGTGTTAACAGAAATTGAAAACATTTAGTTCACCTGAAGTATTTCAAAATAACAGTAATACGTAACCATTTCCAAAATATCTTAAATTCAATGAGTACCCCATGCAACAGTGTTGAGATTTTGTGAACAAATTTTCAGAAGAGTGTAGTGGTCAATGAGTCAAACACCAGATGTTCACCAAGGCCAGTTGACCCATTGATAAAACTTGGTTAGCTACTTGGAATGTGGGGGCAGAGGCCAGTGCACCCACAACTTTCCTTGTTCCATGGAATAATATTTCTTTGAAATGAAGGGTTGGAACTTTATTAAGAAATTGATATAAGTCATGGGTTAACATCATTTGGTTTTATTCTGATTGGTCAATGGAATTAGTCATCAATTTAGAGCAGGGTTACTGCATAATTTACCTGTGACTTATATTCAGTAAAGTATGTTAATATAGTAGATTTGTAGAGTATGAAAACCCTGAAAGTTTGTAGAGAAATCGAGTTGGAACTTTGCGAGCAGAGAGCTAAAGTCTGATGAGACCAGCTTCGATGCTTTGAGCCTGTGAAGTGTTTTCATGTTGAGAAAATACTTGATTTGTGAAGTATTTTGCTGGGGTGAAATACTTGTAAGCAAACAGGAGGATTTTCCTCACCAACTCCCTGTTTGACTGTGAGGAGCTTTGCATGAGGCGAAGTTTTGAGAATAAAAGAAACTCGTATTCTTAACCAACTTCTGTTTGTCAACAAAGACTTCTTTTTAAGTCTGAATTGTCCGTGCACTTGGGCCAGGACGATTGCTTCGAGTTCGGTTACTGAGACTCAAAATTCAGCGCTACTAAAAACATCTCGCGTCAGTTAAGGAGTCGAGGTTGTTACACCCCATTAATCTTAACCCCAAAATTAATAAAAAGATCCTGCCTTTCCCTGCCCTCAAAAAATACCCTTTTGGCCGTTCACACTCCCAGCTGATTTTATGACGTCATCAGCAGAACGCCTATATGTACAGTGTACGTGTACATTGCATAATTACATACAGTAAATGCAGTATCGCACGCTTGCGCGTTGTGTTCGATGTACATGTAGCTTGGCTCACATGCAAACACCGTAAAAATATTCAGGACTTAAAGTCGTGCATATAAGTTGTGAAAATTTATGTCCCTCCAGGGCTACCTTATGTTTTGGTTTCATATCCTTCCTCAAAAATGGGGACACCGCACTCAGCATAATTTTTATCGACAACCTAATATTTACTCATTTGATATCCTGACATTAAACCATTTAAATACTTGCAGCCATATAGGAATGGGGAAGGATAATTTTTTTCACAAAACGTCGATACTGTCAGCTAAATGATCACGCACACTATTAATTAACAGGAGGTTTTTGCATTTGGCCGAAAATGTTTTTTAATTACGTAATTGGAACAAAATGGATCCCCAGTGTATCAACTCTGCTCTACGCCAGGTTTTAATCTGGTGACACGGAACACCGGACCGTAGCTTACAGCGTACCTCCCCAAAACATGATGGGGCTGTAAACCTTTCCTCAGCCCCCAGACGATGGCTGGTAGAGACCGTAGGAGTGGGAATTCCGAGGGGCCGGGTGGGAGGTTCTTCGGGCGACGTAGAAACCATCGAAGAACTAGAAGCAGAATTTTAAACGCTAGAAGTGTGCGCATTGCACTAAAAAGGAGTCACAGCCAAGTCAAATTCAATTTCTTTTTTTCACGTACAAATTTATAAGGATTCAATCCGACCAAAAGAATTTTAACAACAGAAATTATTCCTCGAAAAAGAGATCAAAATGTAGAACCCGACTGGATCCTGGGCTGCTACATCTATAGACTATTGGCAATGTATGTACAGTACATGACCTGATGATAATCACGTGAGGGCTTTTATTAAAGTGGTTTGATGTGAAGTTCGAGCAGTAACAGAACTTTGACCAAAGAGTGTTTGACAATGTCAACATGGCCTATTGTATGATTGATGGGAAGTTGAGGCTTGTTTTCGAAAATATCTATTTTCACCATTAGCCCTACCTGTTGCGTTTTGGAACATTTTCCCCTCGTAATTCAAGGACCACTGTCTTTTGCAGTGTATCAGTGAAGTAGATGACGTTATAATTTATTTTATCCGCGCAGCTAGGCTTCAAATGATTCAACACCAAGAGTTAGAATCTTCGGCGGAATATCAAAGACAAACCTACAGGGTTCCACATAAAAATTATACTGAGATAAAAGTATATATATATGTATACACACACTTTATATATGTTTATGTTAAAAACTAAACGTGTGTCAGTAAGGTTGGTGTCACAAGGTAAATGTTTTTAAGACGAATAGAATATACCGATAGGTAACAGTGCTTCAGTGATTTCATGCTATACATATATAGGTCTCATTAGATTACGTTCGTTTGGTGTAGAGTGGGATTAATGTGTGCCCCTATAAAAAAAATTAAGTACGGTAGGGTTACGCTGTTTCTTTACCAACCTCATACCAAAGATAACAAGGTCACATTATCCTTTCTCCATTGAACTTCATTGAAAAGAATTTCACAGAAGTGAATTCAAGTTTGAGGGCTTGAGTGTCAAACGTCTCTAGATCATTTTAAATATTATTTCTGAAGATTATTAATGGCAAAATCACAAGTATACATGAATTTCATTGTGTCGTGCACAGAAACAACACACCTCAAATATAAAACCCTTATAGTTTCATTATAATACAGTACTATATTATGAAATAGTCTTTTACACGTCTGTCGAAGGTCATGCCCTGACTGAATCAAATACATCCTAGTCTAGCGTCGGACAGTCATACTGACAAAGTACAGTGCATCCTTGGAGGGCGGCAAAACTTCTGCGAGGCAGAACTCGAGAGAATCGGTCAGAGAGTCCAGATAGCCTGCCCATTGATCCAGTTCATTGTTGACTGTGCGATAGATATCCAACCCTTCCTGGCCAGTTGCGGTATAAACACCATCATCCCTTAGGATGGTCACGGTGTCCGTAATCTTCTCATCAAGCATGGTCTGGTTCAGGGCCCACTCTTTCACCGTTTCAATCACGTTCCTCGTGAAAGGTTTCACCACTGCTTTCTTGGCTCCCGAGCGGAATTGATAGGTAACCACGGCTTTCATGAGGCTCTTCTTGGTGAGCGTCCCTGCCTCGTGCTGGAGTTTGACAGCGTTGTAAAGTTTTGCCATGTCGCCAGACTTGAACAGGACCGCCTTCCCCACTGCTTTGCTCGTCCAGGGCCCGAACACAAAGTCCAACGCGCTAACGCAGAGGTTTTCCGCAAGGAACCCAAACCAGGAATTCTCCTGGAAGATGTTTTTACCCTCGACCACGACGGAGTAGTTGAGTTGGATGAAGTCGGCTGCCCCGCTGTCTAGTGTCCTTCTCATGCTATCCATCTGGCTGCTTGGAATTTCGATCACTTGCGAGAGATCATCTGCTCCCTCGAACCCACCGTCCGACTCCTCCAGCCAGAAAGACACCCCAAAGTTGAAGAAAGAATTTATGGACAACGACTCTCCAAAGTTGAGAGACTGGCCCTCGTAAATCTCTTGTGCTTGTGTCGCGTAACCGCAGAGGACTGCCGAATGGATGTTGACGGAGATTTCATCAGCTGGCTTTCCAAACAGCGACTCCCATCCCAAGAAGACATTGTCAGTAGGGGCGGTGAGTAAGGTGACTTGATCCACTTGGACATTCAGGGAATCCCCGTGACCAAGTTGACACTGGTCAACCCACAGCCCAAACACTGCAATACCTCCAAGAACAACGAAAATTGCGCCCACAAAGGAACAAACAGCAGTAAACTTGTCCGACATTTTGGTAGAATTCGAAACGGTACGCCAGTCGATGAGGAAAATAGACGAACGCAACGGTCGTTCAGCAAAGCTAGATGAAGTGAAATATGCAGACTGTTAAGGTAGGTCATTAGAAATGGTAAGCAATCAGAAATGAACAAAAAGGTGGCGGTCATATGAGGTCAGTGCTCTGTTTAGCTGGGATAGGCACGTGTACACCTTTTGAGTGACCAACTTGACCTTTCAAATACGGAAGGTCCGGCACCCTAGGCTTGTTTCAAGGCGGCTCTTACACATGTCAAGCGGACGTGGTTAAAGTAGAGAGAATGTACATACATCTTTACCAAATAAAACACTAAGTCTCCGTTGTAATCATATCTCTATTGGATACATTGGCCCTAACTCGCATAACTAACTGCAATTTGTGTAACGACACGAAACAGGCTAATATCTTATCGCGGTATGAGAGCTATTAAACAGTTTCCGACAACAATGCAGTCAATCTATTTGATTGAAAAACGTTTCGAAGACAAGGCAAAAGTATCGGCCAAAAGTATTTTTCTTACCAATGTTACCTAATCTTGTTCTAAAGTCTACAGCCAACCCTCTTGGAAATCTCCTTGATCAGCTACTGACCCATGTATAAAATATGTAAACTGTACTGTAGGCCTATGCCAATGGTTTCAAGTTCAACGCACAGATGCGCACCCACCCCACAAATCGACCTGACCGTATCCTGTAGAGCAAAGACGCCACTCAGATAACAATGGGCTTTTCCTTATTTCGTACAAATATAAAAGTCCAGAGGAAGTGAGACATTTAACAACCTCAAATGAGGGTGACACGCAAATCTGAGGATTATCTTCCAAGAAACAGCTCGCTCCAGCGCACATAATGTTGAAACACCTGATTTTGAAGGTGCTCTTTTTGAATGCCGCAGATGCGTATAAGCTGCATGTGATTTGTTTGCGGTTAGTATTAGCAAATACTGTTGACAAAAAGAACAGAGGACCTTGACAACTTCCTTGCGGAATTCATTACAGTTGAACTATTCTATCGGAGGATGTGACAGCACAAGGGGGGCAAGGTCATCCGGTATACATCCAAACGCTTAAACAGATATCTGACAGAGCCGACAAACTCTTTTGTTGATCGCTGGGCCCGGCACCAGTAAAAATGACAAAATTTGGACTTTGATTAGTTAATTAATAGCAGAAAGTATTGCAGGATTAAAAAATCCAACACGAATAGAAGTCCTAGTTCAGTATCGGAGGGCAAAGTTTCAGTTTGGGTATTACTGTGTATAGTGCTTCATTGATTCTCTTCTCTAAAGAGTGAAAATTCACTTAATTTGAGTGAAATTCACTTCAAAAGATTTAGAATGAACACAATGGAGTAGATTGAGTTTCCACTCGAGTTTCCACTGGATTGACTCTGTTCTCAGCTTATTTCTGTCTACGATCGTTGTGATGTTCACTCTAAAATCGTCGAGTCGAGTTTCACACTTTTGAAATCAGAGAGTTCAGTTTCATTCTTTCGATATTAAAGAGTGGTTATAACCCTTCTCGCTTTCAAAGAGGTTTTGGCCTAATCCTTCAAGAATCGGAAGGTTGACCCGTCAGTTTAACCCGTGAGAATACCGAATCTTCAGTTTTTAATGTGATTTTTCATACACCCTGATCAGGGTCAGGGTTAACTCTGCAAACCCGACTTCGGTCAAAAGTGCAGCGAAATAAATCCAACGACTCAACAAGGAACCAATATGCAATTGTCTCTTACAGTGCGGTCATCGTTGATGGGATTATTTTATTAATTTAATGGCCATGGAAAAGAAAGTCATGCCAAAGACACCCTCTCAGATGCGATGTCAGAGGCAAGGCTGTCTGATCTCCAATTAAATCGTTTTGTTGAGAGCAAAGTGGTTAAAGCACAAAGTAATTTCCAGATTGCGGTAACGGACACCATTTTCAAACACTGAAAAATGAAACTTCAAAATTGTTACAAAATATGCTACTTGTTTGTTAGTAAATAATAGAAATGAGGATCCTGTACAATCGTTGCGCCTAGTATATCTGTCATTTTCAAGTGAAAGCATCCTTTCCTTGTGATTCTTTGATACGATCAAACTTCCAGGTAGATGTTTTGTCAAATATATACCGCTCTCAATTTAACGAAATTTGCAGTCGCCTGCATGCCATTATCAGTGAATGTGGACATATTTCCAATTGTCAAAGCGTAAATACCAGCGTCCATAAACACGTCTTTATCTTAATTGTAAACATGCAACCGTTTAAACTTAAAACACTTTTTCAATAAACGTATTTCTATGTTTATAGAAAGCGAGATGAAGATCGAGTTTGAAGAAGTTACCAAGTTGATTGCCTGGGGCTGTGGTCAGTTGCACCGAGTGGCAGCGTGGCGAACGGTTAATAGCTGGAGTGTTTCAACACGCACTGCTTATAGACGGATGCGGAAATCCAAATCATAAAAACTTACAGGCTACGTGTGAAGTTCCAGTTTGGTTTTCTCCGAAAGACGTATTTGACCTCGGCAATTGTTCATTACATGCCGATTTGGCTGTAGCAATGTCTGTTTGTGAGTGAGGTTTCCAGCTAACTTTTATAGAACTGTGTGGAGCAAGCGCAGCCAAGGCAGTCGAACTCGGTGGGAGAGCGAAACTGCTGAACAAAAAAAAAAACAACAACAATTTTTTTTCACTGTGGCGTTATGATTGAAAGGCCAGTAGAAGAACGACTTTGTGGCTGTCTCTTCAAAGTGACTCCCCCGTCCAGTTAGACACGGCATGAATTTACCTCTACGGGAAACGCACACACCAAGCAAAGCCCAATGAAGCATAGCGGTGAACGTTTCGTATGCTTTGTGGGGGGTCATGATTTTATAATCACCGCATAAAAACCCACGGTAGGCTTCGCTACTCGGTGCACTCTCCAGTCTGCAGATCGAAAGGATGGCAAGAGAGCTAGAGACCCATCCTATCCAGGTCGTAGGTGATGAGACCGAGAATGACGCCGACGAAGGCTTCTTCGTAACTTCGGACATCCCCAAAAGCCAGCTGGAAAGGCTCAAAACGAGCCAAGAATGGAATATATTAACCCAAATGGTGATACACTCTCGAGAATTTTTATTTCCTACAATACAGGAGTACCTCAGCAGGCGGAACGGCTCTGAAATAGGTCAAAAGATGAAATGGATATGGATTTCTGTGGTACCTAGTCGTCTTGCAGTCCATTTATTTCTCACACCTGTTGTTCCGTTTTGCAGCTGTTCAATATCTTTACTTTTTCCTTCAGTAAACAAGCTACAGACGGTAAATTTCACATTATCTTAGTTACGTACATGGTAATTCATGATTGCACGAGTGCACTTTGTCCATTCAATGCAAACATCTTTGAAGATACTGCTTATCTGCCAGTGTTGGTCCTGTGCTAGCTGTAAAGACAGGCGTCACGTCACCTTACTCTTCTTGAATGGATTCTTTAAAACAAAATAGTATTGACACGGAGTCTTTGGTTTAAAAATGTAACGATCGCATGTCAGAGCCTTAAGACAACCGGGTAATGTTCCAGCCCACAATCTCTCTAAGTTCCAGTCATCTTTGGTTTGCATTTTAAATACCCTTAAAGAGGCTACGCCAACGTCTAAATTTGTTTCAGGGTCATTGTACCAAGACTTTGTCTATGTCCGGGTGCAATGTCTGTGAGGTCCCATCGCAGCTACTGTCACTGACTCAACTGACCAGATTGTACCTGACCTACAACAACCTGAAGGACCTGCCCCCGGCTTTTGGGAAGTTGGTGAATCTACAGATCCTGAATCTTGGCTTCAACATTTTTGTCGAGATTCCGACCGTCATCTTCGGACTGACGAATCTGCAGGTGTTGTTCCTCAAGAACAATCGTCTGACATCGGGTGGAATAGGTGGGTTCACGTCCAGACATTTGTAAGCTTACATTACGGTAATCATTTTGTAGGGAGCAAACGACTTAGATTCTCAGGAAGGATGGAATCCAGAATTGATGAAATAGAAAATTTCGTAGGATTGTATATTTGAATGAATGTTTATGAGTGCGGTGATGAGACAATTTCATTTAGTGAGAGATGGAACGTTCCATTTCCAAAGGCAAAGCGTATGGAAAGAACCGTACGCTCCATCCTTTCCATAAACATTCGCCGTTTGTTTATACACCTGAAAAAAATCCTGATTACATGTGAATTTTCGGTGAAATGGAACTTTTCTAATATTGTAATGAATGCGGATCATAAAGTGCTTTACGCAGGGCACAGGCTGACGCTTTAGCGGGTTGCAAATAGGGGCAATGTCAGTTACAAACTTACTGCAACAATCTAAAACCGACAACCCAAATACATGTAAATAAAATAGGGCATATCAGTAAATGCACTGACATTGTGAAACGCCGCACTTGTCTGCTACTTCCCCACTCGGAGTGAAATGATATGAACAAACGAACACGCTGTAATAAAGAGAACAGTGAGCATAATGTGTTGTTTATAGGACCCCTGTTTTGTCCGCATTTGGATGGTAAAGAAAGCAGCATCTTCTTCCAATCAAATTTCAGGTTATGGCATTAAAAGTTTGAGCAACCTGGAGGAATTATACTTGAGCAACAACGACATCAGCTCTTTCCCCGAGTCACTCTGCGGGATGTCGACAATACAAATGTTGATACTTGACGACAACGCTATCACCTCAATCCCAGAGTCCATACCAGGCATGACGGTGAGAAAACTCCCTCCAGAATACCGTCCTGTCACTTCTGAGCAAATTCTCCCGTTGAACATCATGGTTGTCAAGTTAAGACTTCTTGTACTTGGTTTTTAGGTTCACATCATTCAGACTGAAAAACAATGGTGTATCCAGATCTTGAAAACAAAATGAATTGCTTCAAAACAGGTGGAATTATGTCATCTCAAACAAAACATCTTTTTCTTTTGCGGGGAAAAAAATCACAGTTCTGTTATTTCCAGTTCTACACCAGTACCGTGTGTTGATGACTTAGTCCTCCCTAATTCCATTGCAACTTCACAAAGCGACTGATCACGATGGTCATGATGTGCTAATCACTAGACGCACTGTGATAATAATGTTTGACATTCCCCACCAGAATTTGAAGGTGTTGAAGATGCGCTCGAACCGTCTGAAAGCGATTCCGATGGCGTTCACCAAGATGAGGTCCTTGGAAATTGCCTGCTTTTCTCAAAACATGATCGAGTCTTTCCCGTTCGATCAGGTACGTTGGCTGGAACTCAGACTGAGACCTTCTGTTGCCAAAAATTTGCACAGGTTGGCCTTATTCCAGTGAAGTAGTGCCTTGATGCTAAGCCTTGGCCTTAAGGTTGCCATCATAAGGCTTGATCTTAAGGCCTTGACCTTATCTTTACTCTCTCAATGCAAATGAGTCAAAGAGTCCCTCTCCAAAACAATGAGTCCCTAATGTAACCACTTCAAATGGGTTAATAACCATTCTAAAACGAGTGAAACTACTCCGAAAGAGTGAAATTTCCCGTTTTCTAGGGGCCATAAACATGTAAGTCACAACTGGGAAGTTTTGCTCTCGTGGAGTTGTTTTCATTCTTTTTAGAGTGGGTTTTACTCTTTTTAAGGAGTTTCTTAAAGGACTCGTCACTGTTTGAGAGAGGTAGCTTTTAGGACCTTGCTCTTCAAGGCCAACCAATAGTCTTTTTTTTTTTTTAGTTTTCTGGGTACACGTAAAACTTTGTTGTACCATCCATTCATTCGGCCCTCCGTAACTGACACTCCATCCTATAGGTCAACGACATGCCATCTCTACGGGACCTATGTGTGTACGCTAACAGGCTCCGGGATAGGGATGCCGTGTTAAGATGCATGGGCCACATGACTGAGCGAGGAGGTTTGATCCGTGCTCAAGAGAACCGAGTGGTGTTGAGGAACATGGGAGGTGAGTGCCCTATCTGAACTTGACTCTCGAGTCAACCCCTTGATTGCAACCCGTGAGGCCGAGTTGAAGAGATGGTGAGAATCTATCCAGCCATATGGAACCTCACAGTTCCGTCCTCAGCATTCCCGGCGCACTTTGTGTCCTCAGTTCGTAGACTATTTCATTCCTGACCAACTCATTTCAAAGTTCCACGGTCAGTGATTTTTTGGATTTTATTATTAGACCCTTCCCTTGTAGACTGGAATCTACGTACAACACTTTTGAGTGGAGCCACAGATATGGCGACTTTGAAGGATCGAGTCCCAAGAAACTGTTAAAATTATCGCCAAATTAATTTTGTTCCCCTCACCCCTCTCGTCTGTAATTTTTTGACTATACTCAGTTGCAAAAGGGAAGCAATCCTATGTGTGGTACGCGTAGCTACAAACAAGTCGATAAAAACACGCTTACCTTGGAGGAAGGTTGCGTAAGAGTAACACAAACCATTCGCTCATCGCCCTGGGAAGGGTTTATGGCCTTGCACAGATATAATTGAAGGAAATACGTCATGCGGGTCACAGTAGAGCATTGTGGGTAATCTTTTTGCCAAACGCACGGGCTCGCTCAATTTGGCGGTTATCTATTCGATATCTTTTCTTTTTATTTCTCCTTGTTGAAAATGTTCTCGCTACACTTTATTACTTCATCCAAATTGATAAAGATAACCGATTATTTGAAATATATCGCAAAAAAAAAAAAATAAAAAAGACACGTGATCAGTGATACTTCGTGAGAAGATAAATTACCGTGATTGTACCAAGGCCGTGCTTTTAATCACATAACCCAACGCCTTCATTTGTGCCAAAGCATTGCCATTGAATAACAAAAACTGAAAATAACGCTTCGCTAACAGAAAAGTAATAACCTCGCGGTCAGAGGTCGTGAAAAAAGTAGCCAATCACAGTGCAAAGCCACAAGCCCATCTGCTGGGCGACGAGTGAAAACGAACCAGTGGAAGTCTGTATATGCACGCGCAACCGAAAGCTTTACTACGCTCAGCGCCACCACGAAAAAGGGCTTACGGTCAGCAAAATTTTCTGCTATAGTATAAGCCTAACTTTTCTACTAAAAATTCACCCATGGTTTATCTTATGTTTATGGATTTCTGAATTCAATGGGTCTATCTGAGCTATCATTTTCCCGTAATTGATCGTTTTATGAAGGAGTGTGCGACAGCCCTTTCAGAATCTGGAAGTTTGACATCCTGTGGTTACACGATGGGGAATTAACAGCACAATGCTGGATCTCTAACATGTGTATGAAGCTGCAAAATCGCGGGATGGCAACAAAGGTATACTTTTCACAAAAATAATATTACCAGTATAATTTTGTGACCCAAAATGGAGATTTTTTAGACGCTTTGGAACAGACCAAATAATTGCCTTAAAACGGCTCCTTTTGTTGCCCCCTGGCTCCGCCTTTGTTTCCAATGGCCCATTGCAAACTTCGTCTAAAGCAGTACCGCCTGCACTTGATCTATATTAAAGTATAGTTTTGTAGGCAGAGGAGGCTACATCCGAAAGTTATGGTTGGAAGTAGGCCTAGCTTGGAAGTAGGCCTAGCTCCTTTTTATGCACATTATTATTTTATTAGAGCATGAATTTGATTTCATAACACTTCGAATTCTTCGCGGTTTTTTCTCTCGCTTTAATGCCACAGGAATACGGCCCACTCGACCCAGTCCTGCGGTGGACAAACCACGTCAGGCGCAGCCGCGTTGTTGCTGTGTACTGCACGCGCAGAATGTGCCAACTCCTCTGCGACACATGCACAGAGGGAGCACAGCTCCGTGGGGCCATGGAGCGCTACTTCGGGGACACTCCCGTCACTAGCAGCAAGGAGAGGGTCTTTTGGCTCGTGGTAGAGAGGGATGCCGACTTAAGTCATTTTTTCATTGCCCATGGTCGTCACCAGAACACGCTTCTCATTGGGCAAACAGATATTTTCGATGAGTTGGTCAAAGTCATCGAAGCCAGAGATCGCCTCATGTAATGCCCGGATATTGAGAGGGCTTTCAGGGGAAAGAGTTGGGTATACTGCATGGTTGGGCATGGCCTTCCCCCTGCAACCCTTCAATGAGAGTGAGCATATAACTTCTGCTTATTAGGCCTAAAGACCGTTTCAACCTTGGCGCGAAAACGCGAAGTCGACACCGGGAAACTTTAAGTGGGAAGTTTTCTGCCAGCCTGCAGTACTGAAATATAGTTGTACTTGTGTCAGCAGCTTGCGGTGTGTTAGTAGTTGCTGTAATGTCATGAAATTCGCTTTACGGTTCACACGGTTCATAAAAATATACATGGTCTATGACACATGGCTGCTTATCTGAATCGGATGTTGCGGATTTCTTTTCGCCAAGGAATGATCAAGGAAAGTACATGTAGTATTTTCAGAATAAAAAAAAACCACTGAGCTCTCAGCACACCTTCAAAATTGTCTTCAGGAAATGTGATAAAAAAAATTACCGTGTGGTGAAGCATTTGGAAGTAGAAGTAGCATAAATGAACCATAGATTAATCGGATGCTTGGGTCCAATTGGGCAATCTTAGTCGTGATACTACAACACGTATTCAGATTTACTCGACACTGCCGCTTACTACTGTAGGAATGGATTGGTTGCTGTAGAGTATAATCAAGAATTTAAATATGAAGTTTCTCTTTTTGACGTGAATTAAGGTACACATGTGGGCCTATTTGTTTTTTATATATACTGTATTCAATTAGTGAATTTGATTGCGTTTTCCGGGTATGTGAAGTTCTTTGCTTGGTTTGAAATGCGAATTGTTACATAATTTCTCCGTCCATCATTTCTTTTAGATTCTTTTATTTGGTTATCGGTTTTTGTTTTCGTTTTTGTCTGTTTTGTTTATTTGCTTGTTTGATTTTGTTTTGGGAAGCCCTGATAAGAAGTTCATTTACCCATTGTCATTATTATGAAGAATTTCACCTCTTTATCGTATTTAGACGCTATTCTGGTACTGTTTGGTGTTTTTTTGCTGTTAATTTAGTTTTAAAATTTCAAGAGTACATGATTTTAAAAATTAACGCACACGTTTCAATAATTGGTTTGCAGACTATGGTGAACGCATTCTATTCAGCTCTGAACTAAAGGCCCAAAATTAGCAATGAGAAAAACACGGGAATTTCCCGCATAATTCTGCTTAAAAGGCAACGGGCGCGGTGCGCAATGTGGCGTCTGTTTGTGAATCCCGTTTCCGGGTAACAGTAAACACATCCAAGGCCACACGCCAGCAAAATGAATCACTCGACAAATACTTGAACGACACTGTCTATGATCAGCGCTTTTCTATTAAAAATACCTTCAAGAAGGAGTGTTTGACAATCATGAAATATCATCATGGAATGCCGATATCCGCATGGTGTTTTTGTCAGCTTCAGCCGAAACTTGTTTTTCATTGTATCATTCGTGAAGCGGAGATCACTATCAATGCGTGCGGGTGCAGACTGCCATGATATTACAGGAATAATCGTCGACTGAAGTGTCTCTTTGGCCCGAACAGGCCCACTGAAGTCCTGCACAAATCTGCTTGTCTCGGCACAGTGTTACTCGTTGTATGGTCGTTAGCGTGTAGCATCTTCTCTAAAACAACCCACCAGAGTGCAAAATCCCCGTGAAGGGCTCAAATATCCGTAAATCACTTTGTGTATGTGGAAAGCACTTTCCTTCGAAAACCTTGCGTAGGCCTACTTTGACCTTTTCTGTCTTTTTACTAATGTTTTGTTACCTCGCTTTCTTCGAGTTCAAACTTCTGTGCAGACGGTGTGGACAAATACAACGAACTATGTTGCTTTTAAATTTACCTGGACCTTGGACATGATTAGTATCTCTCCTTTATGCATGCATGAGCTTTCTTTTGTTTGAATCCTATTTTAGGAAAGTCTTATCCACCATTAGTAAACTTCGTTGGTGCGTGTCCGTTTGTAGGTATGCCCTTACAACCGAGAACAATAATTGAAACCCACATGAGTGTTTGCGCGGTGATAACAAACAAAATATCACCGGCTTAAAATCAATGTGCATGTAGAACTCGTCGGGGAGCGAAAATGCTGAACAAAGAACATTGTCTGGGATCCCCCCCTCAAAAAATTTTCTTCCAAATGACTTTGTGCCCAACGAAATGCGGCATAGTCTGTTTGATGACAGAACGAGCACCGAGCTAACGACTGGAGTACAAAAAGAAAGAATAAATTTCGAAAATATTTTTTTTTTTCAAACTAAAGGCTATGATGAAAAGGGTAGTGCCCGAGGTATCAGGGCCATTCGTTGGCATAAGAATTGGAAAGTTTCCATTTGAGGTTCTTTCTGAATCCCCATGGAGGTAAAGTTTCCCGCCTCCGGTGCTACCGTTGGAAGGCTACTTCACCCTCGTTGTCTTGTGGCCTCTGGAAAGTGGACACAACGTATTCGCAATGTGGCTGCTTGAAACTGCCCTAAGCCAGTAAGATAGAAGCCAGCACCAAAGCTTATAGAGATGTAGTGAAATTTGAGAATTACTGTATGGAATCTTTATCAGGTTTGAGGCTAACTTTAGGGGCTTTTTTCACGTTTAACGGGGAGAAATTAAATTAAATAGAAAACATGAAAATGAAAATTGAATAAAATAGTTGCAAAAACTGTCGTCTTATTTTAAATGCCTCTTCGGAAAGGTGGGGCATTGCCCGTTGCCCCTCCCCCCATCCGATAATGTAAGCCCTGCGTTAAATCTCTTTCGATTGAAGACAACCTCAAATTGTCTAGCCAACAAGAATTCGATATTAGGGTAGTTTTAGTGCATAAAACTTCCATTTGCTTTGATGCCACAAATTTGATTTTTTTTTTTGTTAACTCTTTGTTGCGAGTAGATGGTTCCCTCAATATTTAGGCCTATTGGTTTATACCCAGCAAGAAATGAGACCGAGGGGTACCCCCCAACATGTCCAATCCCTATACACATTCCAGACTATTGTTACTTAACACATCCCCCCCAAGATGTCTGAAAGGAATTCCCCAGATTCCTGCGAGACAATAACCAACACAAAGCGGGGGGGGGGTTTCTCTCCGTCTCATACCTTGCTGCGTATGTATTGTTCCCTCAGTCTTTGCTCAACACTGGATTTGCATGTTTTGTCTCTGTGTACTGTGCAACTGTCCGGGAATACACCATTGTACTGTGGGCTTCTTTCCTGTGGGAAAATGGTTCTTGAGAAAAGGCTAGTCTTCACTCATTGTTGAAGCCTTTCCCTTGGAAAGAGATCCTCCGGATCCATAGCCACCGTATCGAAACCTTTATTGAAACCCGGGTTCCCAGCGTGTTGAGTAAAAAAAAATTGCACGCACCGTACCGGGGCGATATGCGCTGGCAAGCACAGCCGCTAATGATAGAGGGCGCTGCAATCCATAAGAGACGGACTAGTCAGGCTTTTTCACAGCGGACAAAAATGAAACTAGTTTTACACTTCAATTTCTAACCCAAGCCACCCTCTACATTATTTTTCCTGGAGTGAGTTCAGTTCTGCTCAGGACCAGGGATAAAAATATTTCTCCCCCCCCCAGGGCGACTTGACTTTTACGGGACCGCGAGAACCTGGTAGTGTGAAAAGGGCACCCGCGGTGAATTTCCCCTGGCATTATTTTTGTGGCATTATTTTCTATTCTCTTAATAAAAAATACGAATTCAGTAATGAAGTGCTCAGCATTATTTTCATGATGGTTAAAACCTAAAACCGTGGCAAGGGGGGGGGGTAATTTTTGTCGAATGTGCCTGATGGCAGAGTTGTAATGACTCGAGTCAATGACTCGACTCGAGTCCGACTCCAGTCACAATTTTCAGCTACTCGAGTCCCGAATGGTAAATGACTCGACTCGAGTCTTGGTGAGCAAATGACTCGACTCAACTAGAGTCCCTCATCAGAAGACCCGACTCGAGTGAAAGTTAATAAGACTCGAGTCTCAAAAAAAGCAAAGTGCTTTGCGATAAAACATTTGTAATGATTTACATGTACAATGCTGGCTTTGAATGTTCACGTAATGTTTTATAATCGTGAATAATAAAATGCAGTATGACCACATGTAGCAACCTAGAGGTAAATTTAAAAATGCTCAAAGTAACTTTCTTTCTTGTTTGTATTTATCGTAAAGTGTTCAAATATTTGTGACTCGAATTGATTCCAGCTAAATACTTGACTCGACGTTTTGGTCCAACGACTTTGTGGTCGCCTGGAGTTTGCAAACTCGACTGAGATAGAAACGCGTGTGCAAGTCCCCGGGCACGCTTTGCGCGAAATAAGCCTGAACTCGGGAGTGAAAAATCAAAAGTCACCCCGTGGAGTCCCTTGAGCGGCCCCAGTCTGAACTTGCTCCAGAGATGGTTGTTCTAGGGTGAAAAGGCCTTATGGTCAGAACAGTTTGCAATACTTTCACGGTTAAAGTATCCTGAGAGCCACATTTCATTCTTTTCTACGCGATTTCCTTAATTTTTTAAATCACTGAAAAGCCTAAATAACTACTTTTCTCGTGTAGAGGATAAGCCGAAGTCAGTTCAAATCTCAAAATGTCTTATCCCTTTTGAGGAAACTTGTTTGCAGCATGCGTAGTGTAAACTCGGAATAACAGCAGACCAACTACGAGCATGCGCATATTACATTTTATTTTAGCTAATATTGATTCCAGCCAATCTGAAACTGAAAGATCATTCAGCAGGACAACACATAGAATTCAAACTGATTTTACAACGGATTTTAAAAACTTCCTTAGAATTTCCTTAGGTTTGAGAGATTTCGTCAAAATTTCTATAGTTTTCTTTTTCATTTCCTTAAAAATTCAAAAGCAAAACTTATCTCAAAAAACCATACTTGATGAATGCTCTTTTGCCAAAGAACTGGGACCAGTTCGGATTCATGGTTGCGAAAGCTGCCATTAATGCCTTTTCAAATTGTCGGTGATAGGCCCCTTTTTGGAATCCATGAGGACAATGGCCTAAATCTGTGCTGGAAATTGGGCGGGGGAGGGGGATGACTTACCAAGCAATAGAAATAATGGGGGGGGGGAAGACCATGTACACTATATAGGGGCGATGTTCTTGATAAAGATGTACATCTGTTATGGGTATCCGATTCATCCAGAATCTTCCATCAGAATGGCAAATTTATGTTTTTTAAAAAATTGATTTCCTTTTTAGTGATACTGCAAACATTTTAGTTGCTGGGAAATCCTGAAAATTCTTCACAATCTGCTTTATTTTTTCGCTTATCACAAAAAGTAGGGGAATGATTCAATTGCCCCTGACCCCTAAAAAATGTGTGTGGGGAATAAATATATATACATTTGTATATCCCCCTGCCCCGGATTTATGCCCATGCATGAGGTAAAGTAAGCACTCAATGGATAAATGGGTGCGTGACGGCAACGGGCTCAATCATCGACTAAATCCGCCTGGATAGGTGAGCACGCTAGGTAAGTGACGCTGTTACACCGGTACTGTGAAGTTCTACAGTTGAGGTAATAATGTTTCCCTTAACCATTTTTTCTTAAAATCATTTGGCTGCAATGAGACACTTATGTGCCGGTAGCCAGAAAATGCAGAAAAAAAATACTGTTTCAAAAAAGTTCACGTTACGTCACATTAAGTAAAACACTGTCCTTCCATACTATTCCTTCCTGGTGGCGATTTTTTTTTACATAGCACGTTGGGTTAACCAGACTTGAAAAGAGACTAAAATCGTGGCTTTGGAGGATTTTTATTTTATAATGAAGTCAAGTTTTGTACTTAAACATGGGTAGCTTCCACGAAGTGTGAAGACTGTTCTTCTCTCAAAACTGCCAGTAAAACAATTGTCCCCATTAGAAAGTAAATTTATCCTCATAATGTTGTGTAACAAGAAGTATTGCGTCCGAGCAGACTGCAGATTCCTCGGACAGAGTAAAAAAAAACCAAACCGATACACATGTATTGCGTTTCTTCTACGTAATATTAGCATCATAAATATGCATGTATTGGCCGGCCGGGTACACATTCAAACTCATATGCGTTGCGTTCACCACGGTCCCCTTCGTGGAGTGACCGCAGCGCCCTCTAGTACAGTACGCGCGTACGCGCAACGGCGGGGCCGGCCCTCGGCTCACAATCACAAGACATGTACATTGTACTGTACACATGTGCTGTACATGTACTTGTCGCATCGCAAACGGTATGCGGTGCCATGAGACGCGCAATGAGGGTCGGAGGGATTATGATCCATAGTTATATTTTATAACTTTTGGGGTACGATCGCGCTGCTCAACCTGCGCGAAAGCAAAAATTAATAATATGGCAATATCAGTGCTTTATCCCGTGGTTTTCCAGTTCTAAAGCGCAATACGTTCACTGAACCAAAACTGTGAAGGGGATATCGTCTCCGGAAATGTTCCACTTCCAGAAAGAAATCTCCGGTCAGTTGAGTGTTTTAAATAGTTAAGAGGGGAGGTAAATGAGTATAAAACAATGAGGGCTAAAAAACTCCAAACAAAGCAAAAACAACAAATAAAAACACCCTAAAATAAACAACCCAACAAACAAACAAACAAAAAACCCAAAACAAAACAATTATGCATGCTTAACCCCCCCCCCCCCAAAGGAAAGGACAAGCCACAAAAAACATTGCGCAAAGAAACAACTTTCCTTGATTTCACAATTGGTGTACACCTGCGGAAAATATCTACTTGTTGAGGGCTGGAAATTTCAATTTGACATGACGTAAGTATGAGGGTCACTTTATATTATTTTTTTTCGTGTGTCACCATTTTCTGTGATTTATCCCGGAGGCTGATGAAGGCTCTAGAAAAAAAAAGGTCACCGCCGTTCGCGGCCGCTCTGGCCTTGTCCACTGGCCCAACATTTTTTGTCGAGGGAGCGCAGGGGGAAAAAAACACACTGGTTCCCTACCAGCCATTAGGAGATTAATGATGTCAGCGTCCTGGGAACCAGCCTCACACAAGTACCGTATCGCGTACCGCGCTATGAACTCGTCATGTCACGTCAACAACAATCGTACGGATTGTGCTAGGCCGGCTGGTTAGAGCTAGAGCTATGCACACGTAAGTGGCACATCTCGTTGACGAAGAGGGAGATGAAATTTACGTAAATTGAACACTAATGCTTATTGCTTAGAAAGCTGTCCAGCATAAACAACTCTCATACTGCTGCAAAAGCAGACTGTGGTGCCCGCTGGGAGCTTGTGTGTTCTAGGCTGTGCTTGGACGGATCTTTTTCGTTATTTTGGAGGAGAGCCTTTTTTTGTGTTATTCAGTGCGCCCTGTCTAGCATTATATCTTGACCGTGCGTTTGTGGGGTCAGTGAGCACCGAAACAACACAGGAGACGTGGAGTGCATTTATACGAAACGTGTCACGAACTCTGCCGGTGAGATAAGGTATTTTACATGTTTTGAAACTGAAGCTTACCCGAACGTACGAAGTTCTTGTGGAATTGGAAAAATGTTGCATCCTGGCTCCACTTCAGCAGTTGTGTACAAAGTCTATGGGGAGTGAAGAGAACTTTCTATTTCCCAACAACATCGGCATGATCAGTAGGCCTAAATGTTTCTCAGTACAGTCCAGAATTCGTATCTTTCCAGCATTTCTGTAATGACTGACTTTTATTGAGATGATGCATGATGAGAAAAGTGGAGTCATGATGCAACATTTTTTTCCGTGGAATTCATCATGGATTAAAAACACAAGTTGGGAAAGAGTTCCATGTAGGGACACATTTGTTTGGCTAAATTTCACTTTTTGGGACGTTATCATTTACCAGCGACTGTTTTAAAATTTTAACTCTTTCCACCAGGGATCTATATATTGAAAGAACTTAAAGTTAAAATGGGCTTTCATTGTAGGCCCTGGTCAATTTAAATGTGTCTGAGAATGTTGACTTCAAGTTGACATGGTGAACTGCAGGCACATACATGTAGGCTAGGCCTACCTATGGCTTAGGACAGAGTCCTCAACCGATATTGAAAGTTAAGGCAACCTGGACAAAAGAACAGAAACCAAAATGAAATGGTATTTTCACTGGGACTTGTCTTCTTGAGTGAACTGATATCTTGAAACTGACACAGCAGCACTTCCTGATATGATGTGTACAGATTTACATAGCTGAGTAGTTTCAAACTTCAAACTACAAAATTTCTCTAGTCTGAGGCCCGTTAAAAATATTGAGGGAAAAAAAATTGAGCGACATCACAAAAAGGGTTACTTTCATTAGTGCATACCTGTATGTAAATTGACTTTATTTAGGCCATACCCTGTTCATTCAAGAAACATGTAGACACTGGTAGCATTTGGTTGTCCACTTTGAGAATTGGTCCAGATGTTTAGTGGATTTAGTTACCGGAGAATAAACGTCCTGGAACACTCAGATAATGTGATAGGCCCCTCAATTGGCAGTTATTTTGGAACTTGATTCCAATGTGTTTGTTGGCAGTGGACCATCTGTTCAATTAATAATGTAAAGTGTTTATCTCCCATGAGGGTGTTATACTGTAGGAGAGGTTGCGCATGGGTACGTTACGGATATGTGGTTAGTGTTCCTGTGTGTTCTTGTGATGTCACTGTATAGGAAACTTGCCGTCTGGTGTCTGTAACACATTTAACACTGCACAGATGCATGCTATGATTGCTATCATTCTTGGTACCGTACGCATGTACATGTATGTACTTGTCAGTGTAAAACACATTGGAGAGTGTTGGTTGAAACCGTCTGTTTTGGTAGTAAACAATTACATGTGTACATGTATAGGTCTGGACTTGTACTTGGCTGCGCTGTTGTACTGGTTCAACCAAGTACAAGTGGCACTTTGGTACATCCTTCTATGCGTGTAGTGCACAAAAATGCCACTTCCCATGTACATATAATACATTTTTTGTACATGTACATGCATGGGAATGAAATTGCAATGAATTAGCTTTTTTGAAGAATGGTGGACTCAATAGGAGGGTGCTCTTTGAAGTGGGGTATCGGAGTAAACGCAACAAATTTTACCCAAACCAAGTAATGGCTTCCTATTCTGTCTGTCATGTTTTAAGTAGGCCATTGGGTTTCCTGTGAAGTAAAACCATCTTACAATGCCCTGTTCCTCTTTATCTGTCCATTAGGCCCCGTCTCACTTGTTTTGCTGTGGGGTTAACAGTTCAGACTAGGATTTCCATCAACTCTGTTGTCCCTTAAGTTATTCTCGATTTTTATTAATTTTTCAGTATGACAGCTTAAAGAATTCGAGTGGGACTCGGCAGTGAATGCATCAAGTTGGTGTTTACTCAAGTAACCATCTTAGCTGCCATGTTGGGCGTGGTCTCAAGAGCTGTGCCGGCATGCTGCATGCTTGCCGCAATGCTGCTGGTGCTTTCGACCGTGAACTGCTCAAAGGGTGCTGAAGAGAGTAAGTATGGCGGTGCATTCTGCACAGTGTGGGCCATCCTGGACGTAAAAAAACCCAAGAAGAATGTGATTTTTAACGATGTCAGATCAGATATTCACGTTACCAATTCACAGAAACTTAGCACATTTCAACTCAAGATAAACTTCACTGCAAATGTTTCAGAATGCGAGTTCACTTTGCCTTTCAATCCACCTTCAGCTTCAGGAAGAGGCAGTTGCGTGTGACCTGTGCCCGTTGTGAATCAATCCGTGGCCTAATATTTTGTGTGTTTTTGTTAGAGTCTGCATTAGAATTGGCCAACCTAGGCATTTTTTTACATGTAACAAAAGTGGACATAATCTGGGAGAAAGATCGTTACGGATTCTTACCAGTGAGGTGCTTTGAGCGAGATTCCTTTAAAGGTCTCCAGCCGACTCAAAAGTGAGTTTGCAACTTTCTACTCATTTTGTAAGTTGGAGTCACATTTGAGATGCTGCTTTACATTCACCGTGCCCCCTTGCAATGGCCTACCACATGTTTGCTTCAAAGTCTCAAGCCCAGCGCCAGTACAGTCTACACAGTGACTGAGAAGGGAACAGGGAAACCAGACTATTCCTCATTTACTATGTACGTGTACCGTACATGCAGAACTTGCTCGCTGAGGGTTGTCCAATACAAAATGTGTGTGCCCTCCGAGATTCTTTAAAATCTGCCCAGCTTCGAGTAGAAGGTACCCATGTACTTGCACGCATGTGCACCTTCTATGGTACATACGTCTACGCGTAAATTGTGGGTGCGGATACTTGCCGCGCTGACATTTACAAGTTTTGCAGAGCTCTGAAATCTGACACTACAGAACATTGCCACTTCATTTACCTGTACATGTATGTATCTATGGCCTCACATCACCGAAGCTTTGTCATACATGTACGTGTACATGTACACTGGCACATGTACATTTGTTACAGTCGTACGTGAGATCTTGTGACTTGAATGAGATTTAATGGCCCTTTCACACTGCAGCGATAACAAACACAATAATGAGCATGAATACCAGGAAACAAATTACAAATTACCGTACAATGCCAAACGGATGAGACAGTTCTCAAGGGGGTGATATTGTTAACAGTATTTTGGTATCACTTTCAGTAAGATAAACATTTCCGAAATCAATCAGGGAACTATTCTATTCAGCCAGGGATATGTGTACATGTACATGCATCATGTACATTTACACACAAGTACATCATCCGGACTGCTTGTGGAACAAAATGAAACACGAATGGAGAATAAACCGTAAAGTGGGCAAAGACACAATCTTCAGTATCACAAAGGCAGCAAAGCATTTAAAGGTGGCCAAAAATGGAATGACATGTGGAGGAATATTAGGTTGCAGCTTGGCTGCCGTCGGCAAACGTATGGTGTTTGATGTTGAAGTTTTTATTAGTCATTTAAGCTAGGCGTAGAGTAAGTATTGGTATGTGTATACTGCACACCATGGGCCCACACTTCACAGTACACTACCTCATACGTACTGTAATGTTTGCACAATCTGACCGACATGATGATCAATCGTTGATGTTGTATTTTTGTGCTCATTATCAGGTTCGTTCTCGCCACAGTGTGACTGCACCTTTACTCTGCATATTGGTCGGACAAACCAGAAATGATTTGGCACCACCAGGCATCCAAAATGATTTTAAGGATTTGATACACGCACATGGTACAGTAGTAGCGTTCACTGCAACATCACGACTGCAACTCAGCCCTAGTATTATTACGCCCAGCATCTGTGCTGGCACGCATTATCTAAATATATATGTTGTGCCTTGCGCGCAAGTGCCCGCACTGTCAGTGTCAAGTTATTGATTGTGCAAATCAGTGCAAGTTTGACTCTGCATGGGGCTAAGCTCCACCGAGTACACTCTGGCAGTGTTTACTCACCGGACTGTTTACGGTATGTCAACAGACATTTCAAACACCCAGGACTTTGGAATTCAACTTTTATTATTATTGTTTTTCTGTGTGTTTGTGTGTGTGTGTGTGTGGGAGGGGGTAGATAACGAGGCCTCTGTGACCTTGGTTTGACCATTTAGGAGATCAATAACACCTTATTGATTGCACACTCTAAAGGTCCACTTGAGTTGTGCCCCGCTGTTTGTGCGCATGCTCTGTAGGGTGAAGTACCGATGCAATCTGTATTTTCCTTGGAGGAAAGGCTCAGTGAGATTACAGACGTTGCTGCCTTTGCCATGTTGACCTTGTTTCAAAATGATACTGGGAATGTGTAATTTTGTACATGTATGTACATGTACATGTATATGGCACATGTACGGGTATAAATGAATGTGTGTCTGTCATTGCCATAGTTACCCCAAAACCCTGGGGGCTCAACTGGGAGAGGCATAACAAGGGAGGCCCATAGTTCTGGGGGTATGAGTGCATTTGGCCTTGGAATGGTGAAGCTGTCGTCTCATGTCCTTGGGCTGGTTTCCACCTTGTATCACAGACAATCTGTTCTGTCCTGTTCATAAATCCAGCCTACAGCGTATTTAGCGCCAATTACCCGATGAATTGACAATTCAGGAGACAATGAAGAAATGTTCAGTTTTAGAGTTGGGAGGAAACCCCCGGATTAAGCTTCCCGGGAAAACCCACAGAATCAGGCAGAGGCAGGGACCAAAAACCCAATCCGCATGCCAGCCTTCCGGTAGGTGCGATTCGAACCCAGATCGTTGAAATGGAAGGTGAGGAAAGAGCCACCACACCAACCTGACCACCCAGCAATACAACCTGACTCCTTGTCCCAGGCTGTGGTATTTTCATCTGAAAACACCATCTTTTTAAAAACGACGAGATGTACATGTACTGCAGGCGTACCATACATTCCTTTACAAAATTGGACTTTCACAAATGTTGATCCTTGGAAGTCATTACCTTATAGTTTGTGCAATATTTCTTTCCACACGGTCAGTGGATTTGCTAGAGCACCCGGCTGTGGCACACAGCCGCTTGAGGGCAAGACGCACGCTCAACCCTCACAGACTAGTCTCGGCGTCTGTGTGTGTACAAACTCAATGGGAGTCACTCATCCAAAGTGGGGGAATAAGGATGAAGACAGCGCCTCGCTCTGAATACAAAATTTACCAAGACTTGTTTCTAGACATCTTCGGTGGATTGGGCACAGGAAATTCCCACGTGTTAACGTCCTTCAGTAAGAACTGGTCAAGAAAGGTGTCACTTTGCAGAACATTGGTATTTAGGAAAAGATCAGCCACTCAACCACTTCAGTGTTTTGCAATGACGAAGTTCTAGCAGATTCCCAAATTGCTGTAGTTTACACCCAAAGACTCCGTAAATAAAAAAGACAAGGGACTAGCAGTTTATTGAGGACCCCAGGCAACATAAGAGAGGTCTCAGTAATTTCAGTTGAGTAATAAAACTACTCAAGCAGCATGGTACATGTACATGTAGTGTGCGTACAGGTACATATGTACGGTATTTGTCAGACTTTGGCAGTGTGCCACGTCTGGCCCACCACGCACAGCGAATAAATGTTCGGCTCGTGTGAAAAAAAAGGGTTCAAGTGGGAACGGACAGAAGATTTACACAAAGAACGAGCAGTCGCCGTCAGTTTCTGCCAGGGCACGGAAGTGAGAGTCCCATAGGGGTACAGCTTATTAACTGCATGTGCTTGTCAGCAGAGCAAGGAAAATGCCAACATGGGATGGAGAGTACCCCTCTCATGTACCGGTAAGTGGACACACACTGCGTACATGTACATGCACGAGTACATGGAGCAAGCCAGCAGTTTCTAGGCTTTTGCGTTGGCAGCGTTTTCCCGCTGCAGATCCCAGTACAAGTGGCTTCCCGAATAAAAATTGTGGATGAGCCCGCATTACCCAGTATCTTAGCAGGTACATGTACGTGTACCGGTAAGTAGCTGGGACACTAAAGCTGAAATAAGGACAAGCAGAACATTCTCACTTGGGCCTGCTCTTTGTACCGGTACAATATCCATTGCAAAGAAGTCAGGCAAGAGAGTAAATATTGAGTCTCTGAAAGTACAGCAGGGAAAGTGGTAGGGCCTTCATGTAAACACTTCTGGCTGACTCTGCACTTGCAGTACCGGTATCACGCTAATTAATGCATTATTCATACGAGTACTCAGTACGTGTACCAGTACACATGTTGAAGTGTGTTACGGTACGTCTGTGTTCCACAAAGACACCAGTTACAAGATGCCACGAAACACCATGTTCGCCTTCTGCAAATGTTTTACAACAAACCATGTCCAAGCACAGCAATTTTTTTTAGCCGAAAATCTCGACATGTACATGTATGGTATTTCATATACATACTAACACACCGGGACACGTTCTGTTTGTATAGTACATGTACATGTACCTCTGCCCCTTTGTGGTACATGTACAGGGTATAGGCCCTACAGGTACATGTACATGTACATGTATGTACCATTCACATTCCAATTTTTTGTTTCTCTACGATATTTCTCACTTTTATATTGTCTTAAATTCTACATTCTGAGGTACTGGTGAGGAAGGATATTTTTCCTTGACAACTGGCTTTGCACAAGTCAGGGTACCATACACAGTCATCCAAGGAATATAGCCCAACCCTACAGCATGTATACATGTGCAGAATCAACAGGAGAGTGGGGGGGGAGGGATACGTTTGTGCCTCGTTACCAACTTCGAGTACGTCAAGTGAAACAACCAGAATCTTTCATTGTTTCCCAAAATTATTAATCAGCGTCGGATTTTCGTACCCGAAGGGGCTACTCATTCCGAGGGCGTTTTTTTTTTTTACCTGCAAATTCTTCAACGTTGCAGTTGCGCTTTAACCCAACCACGGGTGACGCGTCAATACGTCAACCGCGGAAATGAAAAAGAATTCTTAAATGAATGTACATGTACACATCCTCCGTCAAGCAAATAAGGAATAGTAGATTTACACGTCGTCCGGCGTCAAGTGGTCAACTAATTCCATGCATGGAATATTTGCACGCCACAGCCTGTCAAAGCAAACATGTGAAAACTAATTCCCCATAACTACACTTTGTAAGGTAATTAGTCTTTGAAAATTATTGGTGTCATGTACTCACTGTATGTACATGTACATGTACCAAGCACATATGCTAATGAAATTATAGACCTGTACGTGTAAACATGTACATGTATCCCTGCTCACCACTCAAAAAAAGAGACCACAAGCAGTTACCAACCAAATACATGTACATATTTTTATGCAAAAAAAAACTTGAGTAAAAAAAAGAAATAAAATACGGCACACATGTACATGTTTGTACCCGCGGTAACACAATATTGTGAGCTTAAAATCTAAATTGAAAACTTTCTTACATGCGCAAGTGCATGTACTTCCAAAGGCTTTTGTGCATATTTTACTTTTTCAGTGATCATTTTGAGAAACTTTTAAGCTACAAATTTGTTCATTTTTTGTTGTACTGGTAGTCGATCAACAGGAATTCCACAGTTAACAGAATAAACATTTACGCATTTTGACAGAGGTTGTAAGTGGTGTTACTTAGACAACTAAAACATAAAAAAGGACCACTGATATGATATGGGTACCCAAGCACCGACTTCATGGTATGTTGCATTTTTTAATTTTCCGAAAAATACATGTACTGTAGTTCTGTATGAATTTTAATGAGGCTGGGAACAGAATGGTACTACATAAAGTGAAATAACATCATTCCTGTAAACCTATCTTGAGGTTTATGGTGTGTACTGGTACATGTACGTGAGCAATTATGGTTTTGTAAACTTTACTTTTACAGGTAAAGTGTACACTTAGCACAGACATTCAAGCCTCGTACATATGCGGATGTAAATGTAACTTCTTTTGCACGGTATTTTATTTGTTGTGTAAGTTCCGCAGGCGATCAAAACATCCAAATCATTCAACGGTATTTTTAAGTCCATTCGGTGTAAACTGATGTGCATGTGTCCAGTACCCTGCATGCATGGAAGACCTGTAGCCGGAAGTACATGTAAGGTCAGTTTTGTCCACACGTTATTTCATGGCTCGTCGCCGCGGGGGAGATTATCTTTGGCGCAGTTTACACTAATCCATCGATATTTGGGGAGTCCAAGCTGCACCAATTTAGTGGTGTAATGTACGTCACCACAGTTTGATTAGAGTGTTCAAGCAGGGGGGGTAACTTAATATTTTTGGATCAGCCCCTATTTGACACCTTGTCTAAAGGTACCCTCTTTGGTAATTCATGCTTTCCCTCCTGCATTTTCCTTCGGTTTCCATTTGGTTTCCATTTGAAAAGGGCAATAGCAAGTATCGGTCTGGGCGTGTTGCTTTGCCAAGCACTTGAGACTGAAGACGAAGTGTGCGCTATAGTGTTTTTTTTTCTGTAATAAAATTAGAAATAATTTTGTAGGAAGATCATTCTTTTGCGTCAGCGGCCTGTATGTAATTTTCCAATCCACTCAGAAAGACCATTGGAAGAGAGAATACAGACCCTGCACCGCTAGTTTGGTCTGAATTGAGACACGCGTACATGTCTACAGCGTGTTAAATGAACGAAGCCTCCGTAATGTGTTTACCACAACCCTGCTGGCTGTTATCCATTTATGATTGTCTCGCCCGATGTGTTTACCGGTGATCGAGCGTGTTCACACCCAGAACGGAGCTTGTTGAATTGCTACAGACTATAAAAAAGATTGGGGGGGACAGAAAAAAAAAAATTGATCTGGCATCCCTCTGGCTAATGGAATGACCTCATCTATGCTTTCATTCGCACGTCTTCATCATCATACATGTGGGCTACATGTACATATGTCACGCTGTTAAAAAAAAGAGAAGAAAAACAGGAAAAAACCAGGGTGACCGTCGTGTTGCCCACTGGATGTTGCTTGGGGTACTGTACATGTACGGACGTTGGACTGTGCCAACAAGAGCTGTGTCACTGTGTTATTCTATTGCTTGCTGGGCGGACGCAATACGGATGCTGGGCCCAAGGTAGCGACGGTTGCCAAGGCATCGTCGTGATATTCCCGTCACAAACAACTCCGGCCTTCCAGGCTGCGTGACCCGATTTTGCCGCTTGGCACTGTTGACACAATCACTGTTCCCCGTGCCCGTCAGCAACTGCTGGGTCCTTGCGTGTTTACCACTTTGGATGCTTTCTTCCACAATGGCCTTAAATGCGGTGCCGTGCGGCACGACTTTGTACGAGGAAAACAAGATGAGGAATGAAATATTTGATTGATTTGAACATAGCCATTAATCCTTTAAGAGCCATTTTTTCCAACCTTTTTTTCCCAGGAAGATTTTTTTCCCCTTTTGGGCTCTGCGGTACGCTGAGAGATTGTGTTAAAACTTGCTTCAAGTGTAGATAAAGTGCTTTTTAATCTGTCACATGCACTTACCCTGTCATCTGATCTTGCCACAACTATTACAAATATATTTAATTTCATGTGAATTGGGTGAGTGCAGTCAACTCTCGTTATCACTGGTACAAACTTGGCTAAGGTGAAATTCCAGTTAACAAATGCACAGCTTCAGTCCTGGCAAAAATGTGGACATTCTGTTCAAGCAAATGGTTTTCACACTGTCAACAAGTTCAAGCATCAATGTAAGTATCACATTCCCCGTGACTTCCGCTGACATTTCAAATTGTCGCATCTTGCTGGAACATTTTATGTCATCCAACAAACTCGTGTAAAGGTTTGACACATAAAAGGGTGCATCTCAGAATGGAAGGAGAACGAGAGGTGGTGTGGTTGGACTCCCTTGAGACAGGTGCTGTGTAGGATGTCGTTACCATGGAAACGTAGTGTTAACTGGCAGAATGAAATTCCCTGCTGTTTGGTGAGCACATTGGACATGGGGAAGGGGGGAGGGGAGGAAAAGAAAGTTGGTTTTTCTCAGGGCCTGTCTGCGGTATTCCGAAAATTCCACTCAGGAGGAGTCCGTAGCAGCCACAATGTGTTTTACAGCATTCCTCTGTCACCATTTGTAGCTGGGAAAGTTTTTTTTTTTTTTTTTTTTAAAAGAAAGTGAAATTAAAGATAAATTTTGCTAACGTACAGCCCAAGCATGTGAAGAATGCAGGACGTGCTGTCTGACAGACACTGCGACATTTGTTGTTTCACGCTGAGGTTCCAGATGGGAAAGACTTTTCAGATTCCACTGAAATGAGAAAATCCGTCTTTAATGACTAATAGTGATGGAGTTGATTGAAAAAGCATTAAACCAGAGAAACATTGAAATAACTATACAGACCTGTACAGATATGATGCCATTAAATAGCATATTTTACTGTACAGTACGTCATTTTCCTTTCTTGTCACCATCGGAATAACATACGGTATACTGGTATGTACCCGGTACATGTACATTACATTATCTGTACCCGATACATGTACATGTAATATACGTCCAGGCATTCATTAATACATGTATGTGTATCTTCCCTCTTGTACATGGACACGCACCTGTAGCTTGTGAGATGAAAGAAATCATACCCCCCAGGTATATTAAAGACATATCCTTTGAAATTTAAAATCATGAACATATTTGGAGTACTTACAAGATGTACGTACATGTACACATGTTCATTCATGTACACTTGCAGTACAATGTTCATGTTCATGTACATGTACATGTAGTTCAGTAACAACCAATTTCACCTGAATCCCTTGCTGATCTCAATTTAGACCAATGTGCTGGCGACTACTTGTATAATGTGCATTTTACCGGTGCATGTGTTTTTCATTGGATCCCCCGAGTTATTATTGTGGCGTATTCCTTTTAAGTCCCATTCATGTAAAATTTATTGAGTTTCCTGACATTGGCTAATGGAAGGGAGATAAAGCCCGGCGAGATGGTATCGTCGCGCAGCCCCGAGACTCCCCTAGCAGCCTTGTCCATTCGGAAAGTGTCGTTTCCCACATTAGTACATTCAGAGAATCGCGCCCATTAAAGGAATGCTCTGATGGATTTGCCTTCCTCGGGGAATAACGAGTCACCCTCCAGATTGTTTGGTTTGGATTCACGTGCTTTATCATCGGTTCATCTTTGTGCTACAGTCAGAGCAGATTTGTATTCTGTACATGTACAGTACCATACATGTAATTAGCCACACAAGGGTACATGCATGCGGGGAAGTGGGGGGGGGCCTTAGCACCAGTACATGTTTATGAACTGGTACATGTACATTGACACATATCAGTGATGTAGTCGAGTACTTTTTGAGAACCAAGTTCTCTACCAAATATTTCACTAGTTAGGAGGGAACAAAGCTGAAGTACATCGGCATTTGATGGTACATGCATAAGGGTAAGATTACAAAGCAACATAATGACTTCAGACCATCACTGGTTGATTAAAATTAACTTTTTAGGACAAACGTACTCGCAAAGTATTCGGCCGAGTACTTTCCGAGTACTTTTCTCCTTAAAACTCAAATTTTACACAACTGGGAGAGTCTGAAGTCTAACATTTATCTTGTAATCTTACCTTTGCACATTTACCATCAAATGCCTGAGCACTCTGGCTTTATTCCCTCTTACCAAGTTCAGTATTTTGCGGAGAACGTTGGTACTCGGAAAGTACTCAACTACAACACTGATCACATATACACTGAACATTTGCTGAAGTTACGCGTACACAGATATGTGTACACATAATGTGTATGTACAGTACATACAATGTACATACATGTACATTGGAAATGTTTGCCTTGCAGAATTTTCACTAGAGCAAGAATGTTTTATGTTGTGTACATGTACATTAAGTACCCGGGTGGACCTGTTTTGAGGTTACCAGATGGAATTGTCATCACAAAAGTACCGAGTATGCAAGAAGAAAACTGTACCAGTCACCTGATTTACATGTACAGTGTATGCACAGTAGTTTGGTGTAGGCAGCTTTTGAGCCTAAAGACTCGTCCAGTAAAAACGCTTTACTCATGCTAACCTGTTAATGTGGGATTTTCTTACCGGAAAAAGCTGCTAGGGGCAGGTTTTTTAACCCGCCAATTCTTCCACCTTGCAATTGCGCTTTGACTCAACCACGCATGACATGTTAATATACATGTACCGGTATGTACAGTGTACCTACATATATAAACATGTACATGTACGTCAGCCATGGAAATGAAAAAAGAATTCCTAAATGAGTGTACACGTCCGCCGTGGAACAAATAAGGAAGATTGTGTGCTTACACTTCATCCGGTGTCAAGTGGTTAAAATGGGAAATACCACGTGATGCACTTTCGGCTTCTGCAGAGGCAGCATGCATATTTTTTACGTTGGTCTATGTGCACATACGATGGTGTACATACATATGGTACATTTATATGCCCGTGTACTGGTAGGTGTTAAAGCTATTATGCATGCACGGTACAGGTTCCGGTACATGTACGTGTATTACACTGCAAAGCTACTTTTGGTTGAAAAGGACTGGTTTTAAATCTTTTGAATCCATCTCCATCTTGTTTAAATACTTTCTGTTCACTACCAAAATACGTAGAGTGACCTGGACTGTCGGAAGTGATCCTTTGAGTCTTTGCTTGCGGGGTGAGAGGCTGCACTGTACTGGCAAGCTTTGATCACCTGAATGGAGTCTTAACCCTTGAGAGCTGAGGCAAGTGGGAGGGAGAGGTCAGAGGCTCCACATTTCCTCCGACTGTACACATATGTTTGCAAGAGGTGTTTCCAGCGATATCGTGTGGTCGTTTTTTTTTGGGGGGGGGCCACTAATTAATTAAATGGAAAAATTGGTATTCTCAGTGCAAAGTCCAGACAGGTCATCAAAGAATCTACAGTATAGATTTATCTGCTGCCATGCTCAAGGCACATGGCTGGCACACAGTGGGGTCGTGAACTTTGAATGACCGTCACCATAATAGCAACGCCATATGTATTGGATTTAAGTTAACTTTGCACAGTTGTACTGAGCATGAGTGTCTTTGCATGCATATAAAGTTTCAGAAAGAGCAGGCCTGGAACAGCGGAGTTCTTGGACAGGTCCCCACCCCTTCCCCCAAAAGTCCTGCCCTTTTTAAGCACATGGATGCCACGTTTTTGAAGCACTGGCAAGAGCCTTGGCTTTGAAAGGGCAGCTGCTTTCTTTCTTCCAACACATATTGCTACAGTATCAAGTACAAGAGTTCCGCGTGGTTTTTCCATTTATGCTGCTTGTACGTGTACATGTACCATATGATATTCAGCTATAGTATACATGTACATGTACTAGTATAGATGTATTTGGAATTAAATCCTTGATTCTCCATATGATAACAGGTTTTCCTTTTTGTTTTGGAAGTTTGCAATGACGGACAGAGCATACTGTCAGAAACATTGAGTACCCCCTGGTTCTTTTCAGACCCACTCATGGGCAGTGCCATAGCACGTGCCCCCCACAAACTCCCAGTGTCCCCCCCCAGGTAACCCCCCCACCAAAAAAAACCCCTATGAATGGATATTGAACAAGGCAAAAACAAATTTGGCCCCCCCGAAAAAACCACACCACTGAAAGCTGATGCCCCCTCCCCCCCTAAGATGCTGGTGGTTCCTTTGTACCCCCCTCTCACTAGTAAAATCCTAGCTACGTCACTGCACATCGGTGTGTTTCTCACAAAAGAAATACATGTACGTATGTAATTGTACACATTATTTGTTCAATATTGGATACATGTACGTAATCATACAGTGTAGGATGGGTGCACTTTCAGCCAGTTATAGGTACATGTACATGTATACCTGCATGAACACTGTAGTGCCAAGATTCAACAAGAGGATACTGCTGTGTACTTCAGTGCACAAGAACCGTTGCCAGTCAGAGGTGAGCATGCTTGAATTGACTTCTGAACTTGACCCGCCCACAGGTACCCTGCCTTGTTGACTGTGAAGACGGTAAGTGTTTTGTTGGGCCCGACAGAGTGTACATATACAGTATGTGGGTCAGTTTCCACAGCGGAGTGTACGTACGGGTATACCCAATAACTCAGCATAGCAGTGCACCAAGGACATGTACATGTACCGGTACTGTGCATGTTCCTGGTACATGTACCTTTACATGCATGCTCCATGTGTCATTGCTGAGGTTGAATGGGGTACAGTGATACATATACATGTACATGTACCGGTATGTTGATGTCCGGCCCTAGTATTACATGTACATGTGACTGTACTGATACAAGCTGCAAAATCATAGTTACATGTACCGGTAGATCTACACATGTACTAGTATGCGTACATGTTCATGTACCGTCCCCGTACATGTACATGCACACCAGTAACTTTTCTTTTGGAGGGTGAGTGGAAACTTACTGGCAGTGGTTAACTTAACATTCATACATAAAGATCACAGGAGCTTTTTGAAGGACTTAGCAGGTTTGAGGATGGTTGTACCGTACAGAACTCACCTTCACGTTACTTTACTTGCACGTAGTTGGAGCTAAATTTATACTGTATAGATACTGGTACATGTAAATGAACCACTTGGAAGTGGTAAAGATCGATGTGTGCTGTCTGTTTGCAACACAGTCGAGAGTTTGTGGTACACTGGAAAACTTCCCACTAGAAATTGTAAAAATAAAAGGGCTTTTGATTAAAATTCCCTTAAAATACTCGTACCCCATCAAACTACAAAGATGCATGTCAAATGACAGTTTGAGCATTATTTGTTGTTGCGTCAGTGAGCCCGTAAACACGTGTGCAAATAGTACGGCACTGTACACTTAGGCTCAGGTTTGTGAATCGTTCACAGAGGATGGAAGTTGGCACAATTTTTCACAGCATGCACCGCAGACCATAGTGTGAACACACACCAGCCAAACCAGCGACTGGTTCCCACGGTGCGACGACGTGAAAGAGTCCCTGGATTTGAGAGCAAGAGCCACGCAGTAAAAGTCGATCTCTCAAACGATCCTTACTACTCACGGCACTTTTTATCAGCAGCAAAAGCTGCCAAGTGGGCAGTCTGTACCATAAACATTACGTCAGTGATAGCAACACAAGTGTATTCATACATGTATTTTAACCTTTGTATTTTTCCCCTTTTTTTTAAGTGAACAAATTCACCTGTATATGTATGTGCGGCCATAAAAAAAAACCTGGCAGGCACATTTATTGAAAACAGAAGTGAGGTGCAGACAGGTAACAGTTTGAGAAAATAGCAGTGATTTATTGTCGAATATCTCAGTGCGGCTCACCTGGATACATAACAACTTGCAATAACAAATCCATAAATCAGGAAGCTCCAAAAATATCAAACCGGAGAGACTAAAATGGAAAAAAAAGAAAAGAAGGAATGTGGGCCAGGGGAGAAGCCAGACAGCTAGCGGAAGAGGGGGGACAGTGGGATGTAAACATGGCACAAGGGCGTAGTCAGCGGTTGGATGAATATGGGGGGGGGAGTCTGACAACCTTATACTCGTATCTTCAGCATGCTGTACAGTTAGGCACTTTCATTCTTTACTGTGCATATTATACGAGCAAGCATACAGCATGTACACTGTTTGTACATGTGCATGTACCGGCACATGCACTGCAGGTTCGGTTGTGTAAGGCCCAAAGTGCGACACAGGCATCAAAATCAGGAAACTTTCTCTGCCCTGTGCATGAAGGTAGTTCCAGAAATTGGGGGTCCAAAAGTATGACCTTCTTGTGTCCTTGTTACATCTGACCTTTTGTTATTTGATATGGAAATATCCCCGCAGGTGATTTCAAACTATTACTGTTTGTTTGGCAGGTAATTAGCATTAATTCATCAGTCTTGGAAATTAGAAAGTTTGTTTTCAACTTACAAAATCATGTGTCAGATGTGACAGGGACACACACAAAAATGGACCCCTAATTTCTGGAACTACCCATGTACATGTAGTAAGCATATTGACATGTAGGTTCGAATGTTAAACACAAGACGTTTATATAAATAAGTAGGGTACATGTAAGTGTATTGTCACTGTTTTATTTTGCGCTTAGGAGAGGTACACTTGACCATAACAAGGGACAGACATGACACCCGTGACAATGCACGGCTGTGAATGAAGCACTCATTAACATGGGCCAAGTCAGCCTTTTGCGAGTACATGGTTCACAGTAAATGTACATGTAGATAAATAAATATACCCAGCAAGAAATGAGACCGAGGGGTACCCCCCAACATGTCCCATCCCTATACACATTCCAGACTATTGTTACTTAACACATCCCCCCAAGATGTCTGAAAGGAATCCCCCAGATTCCTGCGAGACAATGACCAACACAAAGCAGGGGGGGTTCTCTCCGTCTCATACCTTGCTGCACATGTAAATGAATAATAAACAAACACTTGTAAAACACGATCTACATGTATCTAGAAAACTAATCCGAGGTGCTAGAAAAGAATGTGAAATCAGGTTGATGTCACTTGTGGACTACCAGAATAAGAACCCTTTAACAGAAGAGTTTTCAAGTTTGATTTCAAAGTTTCAAGAGAGTCCAGTCTTCTGAGATCATGTACATGTACCTGTCCTCTAGAAGTAGTAACCATGTTGAAAAAAATAGCTGTGTGACCTTGCAGTGTATTCAACGATTTCCCCCCCCCCGTGTGTGGCAAAGTATTTTCACTCCATGCGGAATGTGAGCGTAGACGTGAAAGAGAATACTTTTCACAAAATGTCCCCTTCCAAATCGCTGTGTCCACTTTCAAAAAAGCAAGCAAAAGATCTGACCAAAAACAGGGGTGTCTCTGTGTCAGTGCCTCAGATCCTTGTATGCATGTACTGTTCATGTAGGAACTTAGCATCGATCATGTGTAGATTATTTTGTACATGCACAATGCACATGTAACAAATCTTCCCACGACCTGATAGTTGACTGTTCCCCTTCACAGCTGACACTGAGACTCCCAACACAAGATGGCACCACAGGAAACTTTCAAGACTTCTGGAAAATGCTAACTCAGCTTCTGATGCAGGAAGTTATACACTATACATCCACCAAGAATTTGCAGTAGAAATGTGCTGATTATACAAATATTCATGAATTTGATCAAATGATTGAATATGCAAATACCGGTATTTATTTTTGAAGTAGAATCTTTAGAAATTACAGTTTGACTCCAATCATCCCCCGTGAATAGTTGAATATTCAATAATGTATTCAGGGATGTAAGATTTCCAGAAATTTTTGGATTTCCGGAAATGGCGTGAAAAGTTACCATGTCCGGAAATGACAAAAGGTTCGTACGCGTTTTCCACTTTGATGCTGTACATTTATACATACACATCTATGGTGGCACGCGCAGGCGGGCATTTCGCCCGGCCTGCATTTGGATCTTCACGAACACGGCAGATCATGCATTAGCGCATGCACGGCCTACGCTACTCACCAACAAGCGCGTGACCAGGCAACGCCTTTATGCACTTATCACATGTATCATCCCGAAGGCGTGCTGGTGACGCGTACTGTTCATCATCGTAGGAACGAGTTTGGTGCAACCTTCAACCTCTCCCTGGTTTGATGGTTCCCGTTGTGATCCCATCACTGGCAATGGAGTTGCAAATGCGATGCCGCCAGGAACCGCTGATTAATCGTGTGTGAATCATGTGACTTACTTTCCATGCATGAGTTGTGCAAACAATCACGTGTGAAGTTTTCAGTGACAAGTGACTGCGTGTTCGGATAGAAATTCTGATCAACATGGAAGTTGACCGGAAAGCAGATAGCAAAGAAATTGACAAGGGAATCAAGAATAAGTACAAGTGGACGTGGCTGGAGGAAAAGGACCAGGCTGGATATTTTGTGTCAGACTACGTGCGCAAACTTAATACTAAGTCACAGTGGCCAGGCCAAATGTCTCTTCTGCAACTACGTAGTACGTAATTAACTATTCGTCAAGCGAGAAGAAGGCGATAATTAGACATGGTAACTCCGAAAACCACCGGCGTAGGAGGAAGGACAGAGATTCAAACCAAACATTACCAAGTTTAGGTATCTCAAACTGTTCATTTTTATCTGTTAAAACCCTTCAAACTGAGGGGCGTCTGAACCCCTGCCATTAGTCTCTAAGTTGCTCAAGCCCTCCCTCGCAGTCTCACACAATTTATTGGCTTTCAGTGATTTTCAGGAAATGGCTTCGTTGGTCACTTACAATCCCATGTATTAGAATTGAGTCGGCCCGAATTTGCAGTTCCTTGGCCGATTGTCAGTGGTTTTCATTTCTCATGCATCAGAAGCCTGACATTTTTCTCTTGTCAAATGAAAAAAAAAAAGAGGCTACAGAAGGCTGAAGTAAAAACTGACAAAAATGATTTATGACCTCATCCAGCAATCACAGACTGCTTTGCAGCCAAAGCTTCCAGAGTGGCGAACATTCCATTATTTCCAGAGCCCCTTTCTCAGCTTGAATTATGCCCGAACAATTATTACTTCAGTTTGCAGCTTCTGCCCGAGTGACACACTCGTTAAAATTAATGAGGAGATTACTTCGGCTTGCCATAATCCATCAAACATTAGTTAGTTGGCCCTAGATGCAGTAAACACTTTTATTCCCTTCGTTGGATTGACTTTTAGTTCCTGGGCCCTTGAATTTTAATTAGTGTCCTACCTTGTTTTTCCCCAAGATTAGAAAACAAGATTATTAGGGAGCCTTCTCGCCTTTCTATTCCCATGGGGGGCCTGTTACTTCCTGTGGTCCTGGGTAATGCAATTGCTTTTTGTAAAGACATGAAGATGCTCATCACTGGTCTCCCAACACATGTATTTTCCGAGCAAGACATACTGTACATGTACAATGTACAGTACATGTCATGCCGGTATTAAGAGTGTTGTGAGCCCTTATGAACGCTCAATCATAGACTCGTTTTTATGTTGAAAATGCTGATGTACATATATGTGGGGACGTGTGGCCCTGGTGGTCTTATCTGCCACTCCCGATCATGTGTTTGGAGTTCGAATCCTGTGACTACGGGGCTTATGTTTTGACCTCAGGCAGGGGCTTCTGCCTTGACCTTGGGCAATTACACACTTTACCCACGCTCTCCTCTCTCCACCCAGGTGCAGACACAATGTTCTCTGACCTACAGATGTAGCCTGACCGCCCATTGAGTTTTACTTGTCTCTCACCATGTTAAAAAGTATAGCTACTAAGCTTTAAAATTTGGGTGCCGAAAATCCGAACTTTTGGGTGGTACATGCACAAGTTCATCCTGGAATAGTCCAACTTATAATTATAAAGAATAATTTTGACGGAAAACAAGAATACTGTTGCCTCCAAAGAGGCCAGGAACAGATATTGACGAGGGCATTAAGTAAGGTACCGGTACATGTAAATGGGGAGTCAGGCTGGCGTAGTGGTTCTTTCCTCGCCTTCCACCTCTGCGGCCCGGGTTCGAATCCCGGCTCAGTCCACATGTGGATTGGGTTTTTTTAGTCCCTACCTGATTCCGTGGGTTTTACCTAGAATATTCCTTTGGGGTTTTCCTCCCACCTCTAAAACTGTAACTGCTTCTCACTGTCTCCTCTCTGTTGGTTTCTTCAGGCTTGCGAGTGCCTAGGGCGCTTATGAGGAATCCTTGGTGTCATTACCAGAAAATGTATAATAATAATCAATGTACTTGTATTAACCCCTGTCACTATTTCAGTACGTTTGTCAGTCCCCACCAAGTTTAAAAGTCACAGCCAGTGCTGTGCGGAGAAAATTAAAATGAGAAGGCACTGGCTCCGAGAAAAAAAAGTCAGGCACCAGGTCAATTTCTGTATATACTGCACACACATTTGCAAAAGACACAAGTTACGTACATGTACAAAATGTGACAAAACACACAGGAACATTATTCTGTCAATTATCTGCAGGACAGACAGGCTTCGGATTTTGTGCTTGTGGAATAAATAAAAATAGCAACCAATTATATGTAAAAAAGCTGAAAGAAAAGACAAGGCATGTTTGTTCTCTTACATTTGAGTATTTTGGACCTGGAACTGGACCGGACCAAGGGAAGCTTTGGTTTCAATCTTCAAGTACATTTGGAACTGAAACAAGTTTACAGCGCTGGAGTCGTCACGGGCATAGACTGCTAGTGCATTAATAAGAATATGCAAAATGTCTCAGCTCCCGTACACACTCTGTACAGCGTGCGACCACAAACCGGTCGACGTGGGTACCTAATTTCTGGAATTACCCCCATCCCTTTGCCCATGTTGGATTGTTTGCGCTTGATTCTCAAGTCAAACTGGTTGCATCTGAAATAGTTGTTGGGGCTGAGGAGAAGTGCAAAGGATGTGGAAGCAGATCGTAAGGGCCAGGTCAAACCGGCTGCGAAGAGGGTGCTCCTGTGGTGGGACACCTCATCCTCTGGCACCCGGCCGGGGGCTGCTGCACAGTTTTTTCCAGGAAGTTCCCTCCCCCAACACAACGTCTCTGCATCCTCCCTGTCAGTCAGGTGGAGTTTGTGCCAACCCCCCCCCTCAACATTTCTGTCTCCGGCGCCGGGGTGTTTCTCTGGTGTGTGTGTGTCTTCGTTCACCTCTGACATTTTCACACAGGTGTTTCTCCCAGCCAAGCTGGTATTTTGTTGTTTTAATTTTTTTTCTCGTAGGCCAGTCAGTCAGACCACCAGAATGCGAGCGCCGAGGAGCCATAGCTGGTGGTCTCATCTGTGTCCCAACCTCCTGCCTGCATCCCAGGCAGAGGCTAATAAAGTTAAAAAATTTGTTACATATTTTGCAGCTGATTTTTTTTCCCTTCCCTAACCACATAAAAGAGGACTCCGACTAACACAGAATAACACAAATATACGTATGTACAGTAATAAATTATTCCCTGCTGTAAGGCCAGTTGAAGGTAGAAATAGCTGGGAAAGATATTTCCACGAAAAGTTTTGGCCATTCGATACAGTGTCTGTGTAGTAGGAAGAAATAAGATTTTGATCATGTACATGTTTGTATAGTTCTTGCAGGCTCACAGTTCAAGTGAATTTGAAGAGAGGGGTGGCACTGTTCACTGTTGCTACCAATGTGTGTGTTCAATGGCACATGTGTTGGATTTGTCACTTGTTGCTTTACGCAGTGCACTCTATTCTTGTTTGTGTACTTTAATACTGTACATGAATTCTTGGCCCTTCATTACAAAAATCTTTGGTGAGATATCTGAACACTTCTACGCTGTTGTCCATAAACAGGGAATGGAAGTAAATTTGCAAGTCACAGATAAGCTTTGAAATGTTTTTCCAAGCAGTCAGGGATTTCATCATCCAGGATAACTGAATTGAAAATGCGTCAGTCTCCTGTTTTTTTGGGCACCGGTGTTCAAATTGTTGATTTTGGAGCGCTACCCCACGCAGAGCCTGGGTAGAACTGTGCGCGAAAGCAGAGACAAGTTTACCCGCACGTTGACTTGTTGATGGAGATAAGAAGAAGGAGAGGAACATGTCCCTTTACAGACTTTGGCATGTCGCCTAATGACCCGCTGCTGCCATTTTTACCTTGTCTGCGGCTGTTGTGCCCACCGAAGAATCAGGGCAGTGATGCTTCACATTATCAGAAACTGATAACGCAGTGTTCAAATAAACATGCACGGTACATGTAAGGCATGACACCGATGCGTCCGGTTTCCATTCATGGAACTTTCTGGGTGATCCACTCTTGAACACTTTTTTTTTTCCTAGGTTGAAGTTCCTATGCCATGCATTTTCTCCCGTCTTAACCCTCAAAAATGTGCCTTTTCATCCCTTCAGTCTTACATGTGCATTCAGTTTATTTTGCTGGTTCTAAAGGCCAGCCTGATGCTCTTGTGATTTGTATGCCAATGGAAATTTCCATATTCATGAGCAAAACTGTGACGTCATTCAAGGGAGAAAACCTCAGTAGCATTGAGTTTGCACCAACCGTTCAGTATTCCTTGTCTATCCGTGTACATGTACATCAACATGGCAATAAGTCAACCAGCACTATATTGTACATGTACATGGAGCTCTTCCCAAGAGATGTTTTTAGTGCACAAATATTTTGCTTCACAATTTGAACAGAAAAACCCATTTCACTGAGCAGTGGCTCCCCTGATTGACAACCCACCTTCAGGTACATGTACACGTAGTCACCCTTATTGAAAGAATTTTTCTGAGTGCAGTGATAAGAATAATTTCATGAGGTGACAGATTGAATGCCCTAGTTTCATGAGGTGAGCCCAGTGGAATGGAACATCCAGTCTGTCACTGAACGAAGATATACAGGTCACACTGCAGGAAATCAAGAAGTTGTGTGGACTCGCCCCACCTCCACACAGGGCTTTTCCTTCTCTGAAAAAGGAATCTAGAGGCAGGTAGTTGGGGGTTAGGGCTTTAAATTGAAGAGGAACAGTCAAAGAAACTATCTGCAAAAATTCCCCGTAAAGCAGTGTTCAGTGTTGATGATCGATGAGTATTTTCACCAAGCCATTTTAGTTTTCTTAACTACGTGTATACGATAAACAAATGAATGCCCACGTACATGCACACTACTGTACACTGCTGTGCAAAAGTTTGATTGCACCTGCAAGCACGAGTACATGCATATGTATGCAATGCTAACATGTGCATACAACGGACTAGTACATACATGTTTACATATAAATATACGAGTCAGGGTTGGCCCATCGAAATCACCTTGATTTACATATACGTGTACGTGTAGATCACCAATTTGATTCTGTTATCACAGATACCGGTATAACCTGTTAATCCATATTTTGAATTCTTTTGAAAGGCAGAATTTAAAAAAAAAAATTTTAACCGATTTCAAAGTTTTGTACATGTATGTGCATGTATGTATTTACTGTACATGTGTAAATGGTGAATACCCCACTGTGAGCCCTTCTGTACCTGTCGATATTAAAGGAGTCATGCTGATGCACATGTACATGTACCGGTACGCTACAATCCGGGTTGGCAGAAATTTTTTGTTCAACTTCAAATCTTGTCATTTGTTCTGATTTAAATCAGCTTTTTGGATTCAGTGCATGAATTTGGTGAGCTACACACCATGATTGAAGTTAACTTGATTTAAAGTGTTCCCCTCTGAGTTTATCATGGTACAGTATCAGCTTACATTGTGCATGTACATGTAGGCACATATATACATGTACCGTATCATTGGTCTCTTGTAATATTGGGATGTGAAATGTTGGTTATTATGCAGTAAACCCCAAACCAGTAACAAAATCTTCTTAATATCGGTACATGTACAGTACATGCACACGTGTGTCCACAGTGAATTTTAAACAAGCCTTAGTCATTACTCCATTAATACAAGGGAACCGGAGCATGAACAGGTATGACTGAAAGCATTCAAAAGCCATCTGAAATATTGTAATGAGACTGCATTTTACAAAGATTTAGTGTCTAGTGAGATACAGTGTACATGTACATGTACATGCTCAGCAATTACACGTGTACACATACATGTACAGCTCTTGGCAAAGCAAATCCTGTGCTCTCTGGTTATGACAAAACTTAAGACCCCATACATTGTACATTGTCAAACTTGGTGCTTTACACATGGCACTGGTATAATGTACTTGTACATACTTTATTTAAATCTCGTACCGTTAATTTACCTGGTGAGTCACGATTTGCTTGATTTTGTTATAAAAGGTGCACTGTATTAATAAAGGAAAATAAGCACATGTGCCCTGGTACATGTACCATACCAGTATAGCTTAGAAAATTTACTTGCTTTGGAAGAGATACTGTATTTATGTACTGGCTTGCCTCCAATTTAAAAAAAGAAATTTAAAATATCTGATTTAAATTTAAATATTAGATTTAAATGAAAAGGAATGATTTTTTTGATTTAAAAAATGTCAGGTTCACATTGCGCTGTTTGTTATACCACGTCAATAATAGATTGTGAAATTGATTGGTCATGAATTAGTAATGTGTATGTCACAAATGCGCATATACAGGTTGTATACAAAGAGCACAGAGCACAAGAACATGAGCGATGTTTGCTGTGGTACGTGAGTGATGCACATGTACATGTAATCTTACCCCATGTCACCTTGATCTTGCCGCGGTTGAAAATATCATTTCTACTGTGTTGTATTAGCTTGACCTTCATACGAGGTTGTACAAAATTGGATGGAGTGTTGGCCAAGAGGCCTCTGAAGTACATGTACATGCAAGATGTTTGCCGCAGTCACAAACAACTCCAGTTGATTCACAGTTTACAAATGTCAATGACTTTCTAATAAAAACAGCATAAAATATGGCACGGGTACAGTAAAAAACAACTGGCCTGAGCAGTGTACAAACTACAAGAAGGTTAAATGTTTCATGTTTGATATCACACGGAGGTGAACAAGGGTGCTGGAAAATGCTGATAAATATACATGTACTGAGCATTGATGTACATTGTACATACATGTACATACATGTATGTGTTTGTATAATTCAGGGTTCTCCAAGGACTTGTACGGAACTGCAGAAGATTGTGGAGGATTTGAAGTTGGTGTCCCAGGATTTGCAAAGCCTCTGCAATATCAGTATGCTCCATTTTGAAAATCTCCAAGTCTGACACTCTGACATTTGTCCAACTATATGAAGGGATTTGTTCTTCATTTTAATGTGAAAGTTTGGAAGTTCACCTGAACAAGAAATAAAACAATACTTGAGGCCCAAAAATATTTTGATAAACCAAAATTACTTTTTGAGGAAAATGTTTTCATGCGTGTACATGTCCTGGTGCAATGTACGATACCATATGCTGGGGCACATGTTCATGTACATCCATGTATTTATGCAAATATGGGATAGGAAGGCTGACTTGTACACTTTAATCTCAACTCTAGGCGAAATAATACAAAGAATGGAATGAAATATTCCATTATTAAAATGAAATATTCCATTTTAAAAAATGCATTGAAAAATACCTGAAGAATCTTTATTAGTGTAGCTGCAATGATATTTACTCAGACGCATTCTTTTCCTGCAACTCTGTACTCTTCTTGAATGCTTGAAAACTCTTTTACAATCCTGTTGGTTGAATGCATTGGAAAGTACATGCTTTCCTGGACGATTGAGGGTGCTATTGCTGTGATGCAATAATTCGGATGCAGCCGTGGCCCGTGTCTGATTAGTCAGTGGTGCTGTTCCGTTCACCACCTTTTCCTTATATTGAATGGAGCTTTGCCCTTTCCTAGTGCACGTGTCCAGTAGATGGATCGAGAATGAACTAGCCTTGCACGAATTCCAAGACTGAAGAAGGGTAAGGTTGGGACCTTTTCTCGCGTAATTTTTTGGTGCTTTTTGTTTACATTCCCCTCTCATATAAAAAAAAAGGGGGCAGATGCATTTTGCAGGGTCGGGCGGGGATGATCACCAATTTATTTTCTTTACATGGCCTAAGGTTAGATGAGATGCACAGGTGTATTTTGAAGGTTATTATTAACACAGATTGATTACAGCCACCCTTTGAATGAACAGCAGCTCGATTTGAAAAACTTCCATAGCGGAGTTTTGATTATTTCAGAATCAGTTTGCTTTGCCGAACTCACCACATCACCGCAAAATGTCCCACGGTGAGATACAGGAGACAACGCAGTTGCTATCGCGCTTCAGAAACACAAACGCATGATTGCAGATTACTGACTCCCAGCCTGATTCCAACTGAAATCTCCAGTGTAGCGAAGCCAGAAAATAAAAAAAAAAAGAGCATCATTCCTCTGTGACGCCTACCAGCATCTTTCCACATTTGCGTACCATACATCTCGAGTGGCCATCAGCGTTGTTGGCTAAAAGAAGATGCCAATATTTTGTAATTCTTTGTTTTCTATCAGCTCTATCTGATGGGGCGACACACAGGGGGTGACACAGCAGACATTGGGTGGCGTAATATCGTCCCCCCCTCTTGTTGCAAGCTGCCAGCGCATCTTTGTTTGAAGCATATGTACCACAAATGGGGGCAATGTTGCTTGCATTTTAAAAGGTCCGGTGTGATTTTGGACTTTGCTTAATCCGAGTGCGCTCAGAAGAGAAATTGCATACTTGTAGCATGAACAGTTTAGCTAGTACCCGTACATGCACACGTGTAATTCCGCATCCCACTTGCCCCAGGTGTGGTGTTGTTTCCAGCCAAAAGTACAGACATTTTCAAACAGTAAGATACCACATCCATAGTCCCTTGCCAAAGTTTGACTTTATTAAGCTGACCTTTGATGGTCAGTTGTTCAAGATTTGCAAGCCATATCTCACCGCATCGGCTTTTTTTTTTCAAAGCTCTGGGACAGTGCAGCGAGGTAATATTTACTACCTTACTAGGGTACACCTGGCCATGGCCACTCAAGTGTTGGGAAGAGTGTGTAGACAGATGTCCCCCTGATGCTGCATACCGAATTATACCAGAAAGCATTTCAATGTTCTCCGTGTTATGAAAAAGGAAATCCCTACATGTTTAAATGATTGAAGTGTTTGCGAGCTAAATGTGTCTCGTGACCAGCGTTGACCTGTGTCGACTGGTGCTCTGCCGATTTCTTGTTCAGTAATGTTTTTCTGCTCAGGAGCTCCTTGAGATTGGCCGTGTTCTTGGAATCTAGAAATCTGATCTCAATGTTTTGTACACTTTGTGCCCAACTTGTGCATTATAGTACATTACATGCACATACATGTACATGTACGGTACCATACATGTACATGTACAGTGTGTGCACAGCAAGATTACAATGTACATGTATGTTGCTGATGAGGATAATTCCCCCCCCCCAAAAAAAAATTACTCACAGAAAGTGTCTTTGTTTGCCACAAAATCGACGATCTTGCATTGTATAGCCTACTCTTTTGCCCAGAACAATCAGAAAGTGATCTACTGTACATGTATGTTACAAATTGTCAGGGTTCTATTACAAATGTATTATTTATTTTCATTTGCTTCACGAGTGTGAGATGGTGGTAGTAACAAAAGAAAGAAATCTGAGGTGATTACAGTCACATTAATCCTACTGGTCCTCAGTCCTTTGCCTGTTACCGGTACAGGACTGGGGACTGTCACCTACCGTACATGTATGCTCGGTCCATGGGTTACAGGGCAGTGAGTGGGCCACCTGACGCTTGAACTGAGCCCAATTTCATAGAGCTGCTTAAGCACGAAATTTGCTTAAGCGGGCAAAAACTTTGCTTGGTAAATAAAGGTTGCCAGCTCAAACTCTATCTGATTGGTCATGCTAACCAAAAAGTACAATCCCAAACATTCATCACATGGAGATTTGGCTGGTTACCTGATTTATCAAGTAAGGTTTTCTCACGCTTAAGTAATTTTTGTGCTTAAGCAGCTCTATGAATTTGCCCCAGGGTTGGGGGTGGAGGAGTTGATGTACAACTTAATACCGTACATGTACGTTGACACATCTTCCTCCACTTTTTTCTCTGAAGCCAGTTCGATGATCCTACAGGAAACAATAAACTCTTTATAATTTCCGGAAAAGGCCAGGTTTTGTAACCTCGGCATAATTGATTGAGGAACTGGCTAACAAGTCAAGGAATTAGGTTTTCCTGTATTTGCCGGCAGTGTCAATGATTGTCAGTGCATCTTGCCAATTTTGCTGTTTCTGTGTGGTGGTTTGCTCTAGTGGTGAAGAACTCAACCAACAAACCTCAGAAGTTTGGGATGGTTCTTGCAGGACTCGGCAAACCCTTGTTGAAGAAAAGTCTCCATCAAGGTCTCATTGCAGGTTCAGTGTCATTTTTTCTTCAACCGCCTGATCTAATTAATGCAGGGATGCCAGTCTTCAGGCAATTCCATGTAAAAATGTTGGGCTTATTTTCAAACATTAACAGGGTAAATGTAAGCTTCTCTGGCTTTAATCTCAGCCTCAGTACAAGAGCCCTGGCTGTCATCCCTGTCGATCATATTTTGTTCCCGACAAGTGACAGTGACTCATGATTTTGTGTTGTTTCTTCCCCTCTCCTGGGACAGTTTGCGGCAGCATGGACATCCGCAACAAGGTGGGACAACTTCAAGGAGCTGGAGAACTGCAGCGTCATTGAGGGCGACCTGCACATCCTCCTGATTGAGAGGCGTCGCCGGGGGACTACGACCACCTCTCCTTCCCCAAACTGCGGGAGATCACAGGCTTCTTTGTGCTGTACCGCGTTTCCCACCTCCTGACCCTGCGCCACCTGTTCCCCAACCTGGCCGTCATCCGGGGCGACACGCTCTTCTACAACTACGCCCTGGTGGTCTATGAGATGCTGGAGATGCAGGAGATCGGACTGACGGGTCTGGTGACCATCCTGCGGGGTGCCATCCGCCTGGAGAAGAACCCCAACCTGTGCTACATGGACACCATAGACTGGTCCCTCATCCTGCGGGAGGGGACGGACAACAACTTCATTGTCGACAACAAGGACCAAGGAGGGTGCCTGAATTTCTGCCCTAAGTCGGGCGGCCGGAACACGTGCCGCATGCCGACGGCCCTGGGCACTGTGAGGGAACTCTGCTGGTCAAGTGAGCACTGCCAGAAAGGTAAGTGTTGGATCCAGGTCCTTGTTGTCGCTTGCTAGGGCTGTGGTCAATGCGAGTCCATCTCAGGTCCATCACAAGTTCATCACAAGTCGTCCATCCAGTCTTAAGCCAAGTCAGCTTATTAAAAAGAGATAAACCGTGACAAAAGGGCTCCATTGTCATTATCCTGCTACTTGTCGCTGGTCTTGAGACTGGACTTGCAATTTGGCCTTCTGACTGGACTTGTGGTAGGTTCAACTATGGCCACATGGCTTGCATGTACAAGGGTAAAAAAACCTATCCCAAATTACATGTATGCCAGTTTCACAAAATGTATCACCATGTCCTAGCTGGACGGCACAGGAAGTATATGTGCCTTAATACTCCCTCCTCCCCATTGCAGTATATCAGTGAACTTGGTCCAAGTGTGATGCTCTCCCAGTGTCTTTTAATCCAGAGCGGTGACCGCTTTACGTCTATATGTACATGCATCCAAATGTGTACTGCAAAAATGTCTGAACAATGAATGGTAATTGGGTACTCCGCAAAGATCAAGTCTCTGCATGTCTTGTGAAGAGTTTTGAGCCCCGAATCTGCTGTGGCACAATGGGGAGATAAGCTCATGAGGGACGGTCTGCCAGGTGCAAATTTTAATTATCAGTGTGGTTTGCAAGGTACTGTACTTGAGCATGTACCCGTACACAGGGCCGTGCTGAATATTCGATCGATTATCGAATATTCAGATTGTATTTTCTGAATTTGAATATTTAAATGCAAAATTTATGAAAAGGATGGGAAAATTTACTTATGTTTTAAATGAGGAAAAATTACTCTATGGAGGCCTGTTTCGAGCAGATCCAAATGAAAAGTGACAGAAATCGTACAATTCAAAAAGTATGTGTACATGTAAATTATTCATTAAATGATTTAAAAGGAATAGAAATTTTCAACAGGGCAAGAGGTATTGTTCGTCTCTTACATCTTACTAAACCATGGCTGGAGACACTCCTAGAGACATGAGAAGTTACATGTATGTGTGTACATGTATAACAGTGGTTAAAATGTACATGTACATTGTGTGTGTTATTGCAACTGATTTTGTATATGGTTGGTTCATCGACAATCTGCCTGATGGTCCTGTTCGGATATTCGATCGAATATTCGAATAGTGAATTATTTGAATTGACACTCGGCCCTACTTGTACACATGCACACTGTTCTGGCTTCCACCACGTTAAGAGGACAGTTTCTTGGGGACACCGTTCGGCAAATTAGGACCTATTTATAGGGACATTTCTCTGTCCCTGCAATGTTTTTGATCAGTGTAACGATTAGCTTTTGTCCCCATACCTACTGAACAAGTACACACGATGTACATGTACATTGTACAGTGTGTCTGGGTGCTCCGGTGCATTCGCTCTTTGCACGCTGCCACCACAGGCATGAGGAGCCTTAAACTGGCAGCTTGTACCGGTACAATGGCGCCAGAATCACATCAGAGCAGCTATTTGAAATATTGTCCAATCGCACGATATAAGAACTAACTCAGCACGCACAAGATTACTAAACTTGTACACGCGAATTATTGAACCAGTTATACATGTATTGAGTAAAGCTGCCAGCTTGGGGCTCTTCATGCGTGCAAAGAGCGAATAGCGCATACATGTGTGAGTTGTCTGTGCCACGTGTGTGCAAACGAGCATTGGCACGTAGTGTTTCTTCAAGGGAAATTGTTGCGTGGACCATGTCCAAATTACATGTACTTGGCTTTGGCGAGACATAATGCATGAGTCTCTGGTAGTGGCCGCAGCCAGTTCCCATACTGGTAGATTGGTGTGCAGTTCTCAAGCCGCAGCCAAGGTGATTTGGACATTCATGGAGCCCTTGTAGAAATGAGTGTCCTCTCTTGTACATGCATGGAACACACAGTAGCGTCATTTAAGATACGCGATACACAATACACGTGTTCGTGTACATGTATATGTACATGTACAAGGGATCTGATACATCAACATTATGCAGATTGTGGATTGTGGATTGATTCCCCGAACAAAGGTTACATCTGAATCTGAACAGCGGGAAACCACAACAGTGCGGCAGATTCAGAGCACCGGCAGCTTAGACACGTCACAGGGTCCTTGCGTGTTGCGTATCATCTGGTGGCTGGTTAGCAGATGTGGCAGTGCCGTCTGGCCTAGACTCACGCGCGTGCAGTTGTCTGTAAACAGGCAAATTAGAAAGGCCCGCCCAAATCCCAACCACCTCGCAGGAAGAGATGAGTGCCCACGATGGAGCCGCTGGAAAAGCAGATTTGAAGTGTTACATGTAGCCTATTTATTAGTGAGCTGTACAGCCAGTTGAGTGTGTACATGTACGGTATGGGTACATGTACATCCTACATGTATGCATAAATATTGCATACTTAGGGTTATCCAGAATTTATTCAATTGGTGCTTGGTCACAAATCTCCAGTGCAGTAAACTCAGTACACTTCATGTGTTAACTGGGCAGATGGTCAAATACACATGATTAAAACATTAACCCGGTAGGCCTAATATGCGGGTACAGGGCGTTTTCTCTCTGTTTAAATCTGAACAGACCGATTCGTATACATGTACATAATGTGTATGTTCTGTACATGTACAAAAGAAGTGGCAGTTTACCATTACCATTATTTCAGCTCAAAAGATCTGATAAGCTTGTTTTGATCTGTAGAATCGACAGGCCCTGTTGCCATGGCAATATGGACCCAGATAAGATTTTTCTCCCTGTTTTTTCTAATGTTCATGGGTTTATCTGGCCTTTCTAAAATAAGAGAGTTACATGTACCGGTAGTTTAGCTTTTTTTTTGAGATTGCTCCATTGACTGTCTTGCTCTGCTGTACTGTTAGCTGTACATGCACCTGCAGACACATGTACATGTACGGTATGTACATGTACAGGGGGGTACATGTAGTTGATGTGGCACGGCCCCTAACATGGCGCACTTTCATTTTTCCCCTCTCATGTCTTCCCGGAGCAATATTTTTTACCTCAAATCCCACAGTTAACAAAACTTCATCAAACTATCAGCACTCTGATTCATAAATCGCGATATTATGTGCACGTAAACACTTCAAACTCTGGTGAAAATCTTCTTTTCGCCCAATTTTCTGATTTTTTTTTTCCGATGCCAAAATGAAGACTTTCAAAATGTGCACAAAACTATGAAAATAATTTTCTGACAAACTTGTGGATGGGTAGGCCTACATGTGCGCAGAAGGAATGTAGCTTCACAAGGATTGATCAACTTTTAAGAATTTCGAAGATGTTTATGTAGGATTTCTGAGATTTTTTTCAAGTGCGGCACGTTGAGCCCAATTTGCGGACACTGACATTTTTGGATTTCAGACGAAATTTCATGACACTGGAATTGTTCACAGAGGTTCATGTTTCATGAGGGCTCTGGTATGAGTATTTAACCAAATGACTTTGGAGTTTTTCAACAGAAAGGTTTGGCAAATGCTGTGAGGGAAAAGTCAAGTGAAAGTTGATGTGTGCCATGTTAACCCTAACCCCCTAGGCTCCTGCACTAGAAAGCATACTGAACCTCACAAAATCCAACAGGTTCATGTACTCCAACAGAATGAGCCCGTTGGAGTTTGAGTGATATGGTATGGATGGGTCTATGCAGTATAGGATGACTTTGACTGAACAGTACCAAACCTGACAAAATCAAGCATAGTCCAACAATTTGGTATTGCAAGCCAGACACTGCACACGGTGACCCGTGTGTGTCGCAACTCACACAGAATCCAACACCATCTCCCTGGGCCTTTCATCCAAGTCTCACAAAATTCAACAAGAAGTTCCTTAGGTACAGTACCAAACCTGCCAAAACCTCACAAAACCTGCTGTTGGAGTACATGTATAGCAGGTTTTGGGCAGTTAGGGTTAAGGAACTCTACTACCGGTACATGTACATGTACGTTTGTAGTTTTGTTATTTTTTTTCTGGCCGCACCGGTGTGTGTCCTTAAGTCTGTGCAGAACCCTCTGAAGACCTGTTTTCCAACTGTCAAGGCATTTCCTTGCCCCAGAATCTTGTAACAGATGAATGAAATTTGCGCCAATTTTGTAAAAGAGGAATCATCAAACCCTCCTTACAGTCATGACATTGTGCACATGTAAATGCATGTACATGTTCATGTACATGTGGCAGGAAAATGAGACATGTAGAGGTTGAGATGGCATGTACAGTGTACATGTAATTCATTTGTTACTGAGTCAATGTAATTGGGACTTGACAAGTGGCCAGCATGATTCACATTGGGACTTGAGCTGATGTGTGAACTAAAGACCCGTGGGGCAAGATTTTTTTGTTGCAACAGACTTGGAAATCTAAGGCATCTGTCATGTCTGACTTACATGTACATGTGTCCCAAACATCAAGTACTAAATTTTGCCCCAATTGGGCTCAACCTCATGATACACATACATGAACACCCCCTCCAAACCATCTTGATCCATGATACGGGACTCACCCTGCCCAGACCAGTCCAAAAAATATCGGCAGTAGGCAAGAAAGTCAATAGCAAAGCTGCCAACCTTTAAACTACCGGTTACATGTACATGTATGTATTTCAGTATTCAGAAACACAATAATCAGTATACATGTACATGTACATGTATTGCTCAGATATTTTTGTTTCTATGAGACAGTGGCTCTGATGTACATGTACATGTACGGTATACTTGAAAACCAGTACACTGGTTTCCATGCAGCACTGTCTACATTACACAATAATAGGACTTAAAAAGTGAGAGTGAAGTTGAACTCAAAAATTTGGTGAATCGCTGTTTTCAGGTTTAAAATCTCAGAATTGCTCCATGGTACATGTACATATACAGTACATGTACATATACGCTCCCGTACGCTGCACAGTTAATATGGGGGGGGTGTTGGCCAATAACGATAGTATTGTTTTTGATGTAGGTATTGATTAACACCAGCCAGAGGATGTTTTGGTTGCAGTAAACCATTAGCCGGCTCTCTTGCCTGTCGGATCTGATTAGGAATTTAATATGGAGACAGACTGATGGATGTCCTGCCTTGTAAATTCTCCCTGTCTGCGGCTTCTTTTGCTGGCAAAATTTATCAACGGGCTCATTCTCTCTTGCCCCCCCCCCATCCAATCAGGGACGGGGGAGATGGCGGGGGGGGCCCTGGCACAACCTCTATGCCATTTTGGCTTTTGTTGCCCCTTGACGGAGGGAGGCTGTTTGTTTCCCCGAGAAAGAGCCATGTTTACCATCTCGTTGCGCAGTCTCCCTGTGGGGTGTGGGTTTTTTTTCTCTCTCTCTCAAATCCTTCCCTCCCTCCCCATCTCTTATGCAGTGGACGGTAATCATATTTATCACGATTGGACAATATCAGATGTTTGGATGAAAGGCAGGTTGAAGGGGAACGGGCGGTCTCGGAGCCCGGAGCTGGAATAGAGGCTTACCGGCATCATCAGGATGATTTGCATGGAACAGGATGTTTTCAAATGAATCCAGTGACTATTAGACTTGCATGTTGGAGATCAAAATGCATGTAGGCCCTACTGGTAGGGTCTTCTGTTGCTGTGTGTCACAGTCATATCTTTGCCTACCAGTGGCTGGCAGAACTGCATATGCACACTGTACATTTATGGCTGGACAATAACGAGTAAACAATTCACTGTGTGTTCAAAATATTTCACACAGCTTTCAGAACAACATTAGTTACTAAATGAAAAGAATAGACACTCTCAGTCACGGGAATCATCACCGTAGGCAATACGGAAAGGAGTCTGTGGTCACTTCGGAGCCAAACAGAATTTGTAATCGAGATCAGTCACGGTATACAGTGATGTGTGTACCGGTATGTGGCAATTTTTCCCCTGTGAGATCAAAAAAAAAAAAATAATAATATCTCCAGTTGGAGCTGTATTGTTTCTCCCGCACGTTGTTCTGTTGTGTGCAGTGTACGAGTACATACCGACAATTCTTTCCCCTGAATCTTCCATTTGTACCCCAACAAATGCTGGGGCACAAATTTAAGCCAGAAGGGAGGGGGGTGTCTGGTCATCTCTTACCCCTGTAGCCATGCTGTTGGCCGTTTGGGACACCTGTTTTTACCAGTTACTGGCCAAAGAATTTAAAAAACAAAATGAATTGCCCTTTTTCAACTTAAAAGCAGAAATGGACACTTCATTTTCAAGTACTGACTACATCCAAGTCTCCAAATGATACTTTGCAGAAGAAGCAAGCACCACTGTACATGTACGTCTGTGTGCCTTCCGTATCTGACACAAGTTATGGTACATCCTGCTTTTCCAACTGTTTTGTCAGGCTGTGATGACAAACCTCATTTCATTTGGCAGGTTCCTCAAAATATGGACCATTAGATAATGTTCAACTTTGGGGGTTCAGTTTTCCTGGAGAGAACAGCAGTGAATTAATTCCCAATGTCTGATGAAATGAGGGAAGTCATGGCTGATATCTGGAACAGTGATAACTGTGTCCATCTTTCAACTTAATTGGCATAAAATATGATTCATGATGAAAATCTGATGCGCAGAGTTAATAATTTAAATGTATTTTTCAGCGAGGATATCTCAAAAATTAATGGCAAAATGTACATCGCGCATGGAATTTTCAAGCACTACGTGTGACAGCGTTTTCGGCATTCTCGAACGTCATGCATTTTTTGTCAAAATTCTTGAACGTCATAAAAATTCTGTCAAATATGACGTTGGCAACGAACATATTATACCCATTATATATTTTTGACACAGCCAAACTTAAAGATAATTTTCAGTAGTTGAAAGGTATAAGTCCTGGCAGATATGCTGGTATAGTAATCAAACTTTTGTCGTCATTTTCTGTCAATTTTGTGCTCTCTTTTTCATGGCTCATATTTTAAAAGTTATTTCTTAGGTGCTTTAAAATACATCAGTTGAAAAATATACTGAATTCTCCTTGTTGTCGAGAGAAGTTCTGAAATCAAGTCTGCTGGTGCAAACCCTTTGACGCAAAACTTTGAATGAATTCAACTCCATTTGATTTGCACTGGTAGCCAACCAAATGTACACATTATGCCTAATTATCCCCAAATAATCATTTTTTTTTTAAATCGGAAGGTGCTAATTTGTATTTTACATGATCAAAGTCTCTCTTTAAGAAGTTTTGAAAAATGACATCTGGAGTTGCAATTTGGTCCATTTTATGAAGAGCATGCCATTTGCTTCTGTGTCTACCACATGCTCGCGCATGTACTTGTATGAGACTTCCGTACACTTGAGAAAAGTCCATGTGAAAAAAAAAGGTACAAAATCCTTTAATGCTCTTCACTAGTCACAGACGCCAGCCATGTCATCACATGCTCTGATCAAATACCCCAAGTACATCGCAGGAATCAAGATGTCGCCGAAGATATTGCTAAACCCTGGGTTTTATTTGCTAATAGAGAGCCTGTGCATAACCACTCAACACCCAGATTATTTCTCAAAGAACCAGACGCAGTGGTACTACATGTACATTGTACGTTGCACTATTTTTTGGCCAGGAAACCCTGCTTTTCAGATTTATCTGCCCAGACACGGTACGTGCTGCTCAAATTATAAAATTGATACCCTAAATGGGTTACTCGTTTGAAAGTCATTTGTCTAACATTCATATTGTACTAGTTCTTCGCACTGGTTTGCTACACTACTGGGCCTTTACAGAGCAGTGGTGCTGACCATCTACACACAACACAAGGTTTAGTTTTGGTTCCAAGACGTTACTATCTGTGTTGGTTTATTAAATGAACGCTTTTGCGCTGCAACTTTTGCCAGTCAACATAAGGCGCTATGTGACAGTTGACAGTTCAAGATTTTTGTATGCGTACGGAATCTTTGTCCGTCATATAGCAACCTCTGTTGACTGGCAAACTGTACGCTGCACCAGCACAGGTAATAACGTCTTGGAACCAAGACTACACAAGGTTTACCTCAAGAGACTTGCCAAATGTTGTGTTCTTGTTTGCAAAGCCCATGGAAACACCAGTGCATATATGTCTATAATTCACGGTGTGAAATTACAGTTACACGTGGGACACATTTCCCACCACTTAGTCTATCCGAAAAGTTAGGCGAGGGAAAAAAAAAATCAGCTAGGAAGTGAAGTACAAATTTGTACATGTATGCTGTTACATTGTAACTTTTGATGATGTCATGACCTACGGTACATGTACGTGCACTGTACAATGCGAAGTGTAAGGAGATGTTTTTAAAAGGTGACATGTGCACATACTGGAATGTAGCAGTCACACATAATGTGCGAAGCATGCGTGTAGGCAAGCTGCCAAGATGTTGCGTAGTGTACCGGCACTGCTTGCAGAAGTGCTGAGCATGGCATGCTGTATGCATACGACCCTACATGAGCTGAACTTCATTGTCTTTTCAAGTTCATTTCTTATTGTAATAAATACATGTACATCTCGGAAGAATTTGCTCCTTTAATTGTGATCTCATAGCTGCTGTTGGATCCCCTCCTTGATCTACCGTATACATGTACATTTGTACATGTACCCTGCTTGAAGATAGCGGTACTGTACATGTACCGGTGTACTGGTACCGGTATGTACATTGTCCAGCGTACTGTAAATTGATTTGCCGACTGTCTTTGAAATTTATTGCAGTGTCACGTCTTCTGATATTACAAGTAATCAGTGGTAGTGACTGTTGTCATGGTTTAATAAAGATCACATGGATATGCACATGCTTCAATTTTTTTTGGAAAAAAGTGTGTATAGTGCTACTGTACCTGTACCGGTACCCACATGTATGTTTACCGGTACATGTACATACTGTACAGATATTATGTACCGTACATGTACGACATGTATGATGTACCGGTACCATGGTCACAAAGAATGCAGGTACCGGTTTGCCAGGCAACCAGCCTAGAATGTTGTACATCATGGACCAGTAAAACTTAACTGCATGTTGTCAGTGAATATGGAGACCTTTGTAATGTACACGTACATGTACATGTATGAAGTATCCAGTGTTACCCACCAATTGGAGCAAATTTGTGTAGTCTTTACATAGATCTACATGTACGTTTATGTGTACGTGTACATGTACATGTATTCCCATGCAGATTACATGTCTGTCAACCCTAGTACTAGCAAGTGACCTACATGTACCACATGTTCATGTACCAAGCGCTGAGCTGTCTTACCGGTAGCTGCACCTTGGCATGAGAAGAATTTGTGGGTCAGGCCAAACACCAAGTCCTGGAGGGCCATGTCACCAGCTCATTTTTATGCGTGGTCACTTCTCTCCTGAGGCCAGTGATACAGGATACACCTTGGTGCTACTGGTACATGTAGCATGGTCCCAGCATACTGGCTTTGGAGAGCCCTGGTGGTTTACCTGGAAAGAGGCCAGTCATCCCTGGGAAATCTGGCAAGATCAGGATACCCATGGCCCGAACAAAGGCCACTCAAGGAGTCCTTGGAATCCCGGCTAGTTGATCTCAATCTTGGCAGAAATCCTGATGTCTTCCTTTTCCTCAGTTGGCCCTCTTCATTGAGACAAGAGGTGTGCCCTTGGAGACTGGAGACAGGTTCCTTTTTAGGGAGGAGAGACGGGGGGCCCCTGTTGGGATGTTACATGTATGCACCAGTTCTTGCTCGCCGCAAAAGAGAACATAAATGCAAAATTGTGACTCCAGATCAAAAATTCGTGCTGCATCTTTACAAAGGTTTTTTAACACCTTTCAACTAAAGTGAATTTCACTGCACATACCGGTAGTTTGTGATACCCAATTCAAGTTGCCTTTGTGTTCACCTCAAGGTGTTAACTGGCCGCACCCATTCCCTTCGAAGAGCGCCCCCAGTGGTTATCCCCGAAGAGCTCCTTTTGTGGCTCGCAGGTTGACAGCAGCGACAACGTGCAACTTTTAATTAGCTTCTGAACTTTGAAGGTCATGGACATCCAGCATGCGGGGGATTTACATGTATAATACAAGTCATCGGACTGACAGAATTTTTGAACAATCGCGGCACCTCTTGCAATGACAACTTAGAGAGTGGGGTGGGAGGGAGGGCAGACCCTGGCTGAATGACCATGTGAAATGTACAAGCGCTGTGCTAGGGCTCCGTAGCGCAGTGTACTGTACACGTATGGATGGACTTTGCTGTGTTCAAGGCTTGCCTTGACATCAGCAGACAGAGTTGCACTCGGTATTAACAGTGAAGGTTGTAAAATGACCAGCGGTGGTTTTCACAAATGTCAAGGTTTCTTCTTTTTACAGTTGCAGTAGATGAATTTGTTCCGTCATTGTCACGAACCCATCACAAGTGACGGTATTTTATCAAACCGCCGCCAGTGTTTACCTTGGTATTGTTTGAGGGAGAGGGGAAAAGAGAACAGACAGTCTTTAGATGTACTTGCAGGGCTGAGAACTACATTGTACATGTAATGATCGACACTTGAATTTCACTTGCATGGTACGTGTAGACCAGTATCATTACACGTTTTCCACCCCTTTTTCTTGCCATAATGACGACAACATCCCAACTTCTGAAGATCCTTGAACAGTTGAAGCTGTAAAGACATTCCTTGGAGATTGTAAAGAGACTTCCTGGATGTCCGGTGGGTTTCCCTTTTCACGCTCTGAAGGTTGACCCCACCAGAGACTGGTCTTTCCGCCAAAGGTTCACCCACAGAGCTTCATGTACCTGGTACTAAACCTCCACAGGTCATCAGACCCGGTTAGGCAGAGTCCCCTGACTGTTTAGGCTCTGTTGAAATTACTGCTGGCCAGGCAGGTCCTTTTGACTGCACTGACTGTGGTTGTGATCCGGTTCTAGTCCTGCGGGAGGAACGTTGTGGGAGGAGGGAGGGAGGATGTATAAAGCCGGACATGTCTGGATTCTCCTGAGATCAAGTGACTGTTAAAGTACAGAATCCTTACAACCTGGAAAAATAGACCAGACCCGGATTGTAATATAGAGCATGTGCAAATACGGGTAATGTTGTAAGTGAGTGTATGGTACAGCTGTACACAGTGTACTGTGTGAATGGCCTGAGGTTAAAATAAATGAAGACAGTCTGCAGTACAGGCAAAATCAGCACAGCTTGGGTTGAGGGATCACTCGTCTTTTTTTTTTTTTAACGCCATTATTTTCACGAGCGTCCAAAATGTCCCAATACGCCGGAGGGAGGAAGGGAGGGGTTGATAACCTAAGTTTTTCACAAACTCAAAAAAAAAAAATCGATTGGCCATTTCCCCAGGAGGGGGGGTTGGAAGAACAGAGTAAACTTGAAGCAGACGTTTTGTAAGCTAAAAAATGACAACCCCCAAAATGTTACGGAAAACCAAAAAGGGAAACAGGCATGCTTTTTTTTGTGGATCAACCAAGAATGACTCCCTGGATCTCTTTTGATCAGTGAGGAGAAAAATTCAGCCACTCTTTTGTGAGACATGTCCAAGTTTTGTGATGCATAAAACAGGCTTACATGTACCCGTACAAGGTTATGTGAAATGGAGCCGTAATCATCAAGTGAAGCAGATTTGTTGAAACTACCAGGAAGAAAGTGTCCCCATTTTGTTTTGGGTTCCCGTAAAATCTGTCAACATGTGCGTGGTCCTCATAACCCAGTAACAAGTACAAAAAATATGCATGGATTGGCCTTTCCTGCCCAAAGGCAGTGTTGTAGAACTCTGAGTGTTTTTTTCTGAGTACCGAGTACTGCCCAGTACTTAGTTTTCCTGAGTACAGGGAAAGTTTGGAGTATTTTGCCAGCCGAGTACATTTATACGTGCTGGTTTTCAAGCACAAGTACATGTATATACCAGCACTTCCGAGTACCTGTACTGGTATCTCTGAGTACATATATGTACAAGTATATTCCACCAAACAAACAGCTGTGCTGAGGCATTTGATTCCATTTCGTACAAATTCTCGGTGCTCTATGAAGCCAAACTGTACTACAGTGGCTGCAGATGACATGACTGTAATGATAGCTGTGCTACATGTACATGTTCCAACATCATAGGTTCTTCTAAAGCCAATAGTCAAAAGTACGGGAAGAACAGCGGGCAACAGGTGCTGACGCATGGCCATGTACCGGTACATGTAGATGCATTGTCAGAATTTTCGGATCCAGGAACCAGACCAGCAACACCCAAGTTAATCGAGTGACCATTCTCAGGAGTTCCCTAGTCTCGGAGAATACCCTAGTCTTGGGTCAAAGATGCCTTTTACGGCGCTGCGATCCGATATGCGTGCAGTGCGTGGTGTGGGTCGATTTTCTTGTATCGTTGTATTTTAATGGCCGTGGTAATTAAAAGGATTTTTAATCGAGTACTGTTAATCAAATATAATATGTGTACTGCGATGCTCAAGTGCCATTTGGTTCCGACTCTTTGCAGCTCGAGTACAAGAACTGTCGTTCGAGTACGAGTACTTGGAAATTCAAGTACAAGTAAGACGCGAGTACTTCGAAAATGGTACTTAAGTAGTACTCGAGTATGAATACCGAATACTACAACACTGCCTAAAGGGGACACTTTCTTTTCTTTAGGAAAGTCACAATTACATTGCGGCGACACAACCAAAATCTGTCCCCACAACATTTTTAGTCGCCATAATGTCTATACGTGTACCGGTATCGTATTTTATCATGTGCTAGCCGCCATAAACCAGTCACTGGTATGGTACGGTACCCTCACATGTACCGGGTACATGGTACCCGTACTGTATGTGTGTACATGTATGCACAAGCTGAGGAGAGGGCATGTTGTTTCCTATTGTTCCTATAGTATAGTCTGGTACTCTCCTGTAGATTGAACATACATGTACATAGGCGCTTGCCTCTGAGGACAATAGATTGACCATTGAGGACAGGGAAGCATCCATTGTTCCCTTTGTGGTCTGTCCTCGATGGTAAACCAAACATTTCCTGCATGTACATGTGCAAGTATGTACACGTACATGTGGTTCACATGCATGTAGTACTTATACAGTTTCTTGATTTGATGGTGTTGTGTCAACTGAAATTGTGGCCAAAGGAACTTTTCAGCTTGCATATGATGGCTTGAACCGCTTACTTGTAATGTACACCTAAGGTATGTGTGAACAAAAATTCATTTATTTGGCCCAGACTGTTTTTATCGCTTCTGAGGAAGAGGAACAGGAGAAGTTCAGCAGGTGAAGGAACGAGGCCTGCCGACCAACCATTCCGGCAGTGCCACAGACAGGGGCTTGTTTTGCCGAGTATTGAATTGCCAAGTGTGTTGACCAGGCCACTTGGCCCCTCTTGGCTGGCTAATCCCAGCGGAATGAAGTGTGAAGCAGTCTGGAAAAATGTTGATGAAATGCTTCGGCGGTACTTGAAGATAATGCAGAGGTGTGTGTGTGTGTGTGTGTGTGCCCCGCACTGGGGGAGGGCAGCTTGCCGGAGAACAACACAAACAAGGCTACTGCATTGTGATTAATTCTGGAAGACACGTGCGACAAACGCCACGCTTGCGATGAGTTGATGAGAATACAAATGAGGGAATCTTGCCATATTGGTTTTCTTATTGAGACTGGCGCATCTTATTGATGCATGCATAGTGTCTGCCGGTTTGCATTAGTTTTTTGAAAGGTCTCCCGGCGCAAACAACATGTGTTGCCAAGGAGCTCCATCACCCAAGGGATAGTTCTGTTCATTGGGGACACAGATGAAAAAACGTGGGCTTTGGAAATGCATGCATTTCGGTATGAATTCCACGTCTCTGTTTTTCTCACTTACGCGTACGAACAAATTTGCTCTTCTGGATACCTCAGTGTCATAATTTTCTGGGAATTCCCAGAAAAGCCGCCACAGAGCAGGAAAAAGCTGCCATGAGAGTCACATTCATACATACCGGTATCCTGGCTATAGAAAAAGAATAACGAGAAGATGTTGATGTTGTTTGCAATGCATCTGTAATATTTACATGTAGGACGATGTACATATACTGTATGTACATGCACATACTGTAGGCCTACATGTACCGGTACATGTACATGTACTGTTCATGTCATGAAAATACTGGTATGTACGAGTAAGGGAAGTACCGGTAGACTGTCAAATTGAAAATGACTGTGCACGTCCAGCAGGCGTGCAACTTTTCCTCAGATCAGATGATTTCCTCATATTTTGAATTTCCCATGCAGAGTACATTACAATGCACGTAGAGTATGCCATTGCAAATTGAAAAGTACTGTCGAAAGTCCTGTGTATTTCTTTCATTTTTCGCCTACTTGTACAGCATTCTCAGTTTCACATCTGCTCAAGGTCTGTGATTTTGTGCACTCTAATATATTGCTATCATCTTGGAAAGGTGGAATAAATCTGGGCCTCCTTGAATTAGGATTCCTTAGGATGAGGCAGGTGTAGTCAGGGTGTTGACAATGGTTACCCTGGCTGGACACAACCCAGATCATGACCTCTGTTGACCTTCCAGTCGTGATTTATGCCACAGCAAAATCTCTCCTCACACCCAATGGGGCCAGACTGCTGAATGCTGGTTACCACTGGTCCCTTCCCCCCTTCTCCCTACACAGTCCAAGTGTCGGCCTTGATTGCAAGACTGATCAATCTGGGGGGTCGCGCCCTAATGCCTCTAATGGAGGCCATGTGGCATCGGCCATCCATCCTGGGCAATACCCAATAGGAGTACATTCATCGTTCATGAATCATTTTGGAATATGAACCCTGCTTTGCCTCTAAAGCTTGGCTGGACCCTACAGATTGTTAGCCCCCTGTCAACACTATCAAGGCTGTCCTTGGTGTACATGTACAGGTTTTCTCCGCCCCCGCACCGCTTTGGGTAAATTTCAGAGTATTTGACACTGTCAACCATCCAGCCAGCAATCGTCGTATTCTTTTTAGGTATGGGTTGAGCCTGTCATCAGATGCCACAGTTTGTGGACATCTTCAGTCTGTTCAGAGGAGACCTGTGGTGCCGGGTGATTCTATAGGAGTGTTCTCCCGAACTAGCCCACAGGTCTAGTTAAGAAAATATTTTGGCACAAGGCCTGAGGTTAGTGTAGGAAGTGTGTTTCGCAAACGTTTGCGCTTACCTTCCTGTGTGTTTGGCATTCATGTGAAATGTCACCCGGTAATGTAAGCCACAATCTTGCGACGATCCTGAACGAGTGCCTGAGGACCAGCATTCATCGAGATACATGCACATTCAATGTCCACACAGGATCCCAACGTATACATATGTACAAAACACTCCCCCGAGTCCCAAACTCCTGGCTTATCTAACACTCATTTGGAATTTCTGACATTTATTGTCTATCTGCACGCCTACATGTAGTCTACAGAATGTACAGTGCTACATGTGCAGCTGGGTCTTTGAGGTGGGTGGGGAAATAATGCAAAGATATTAGTCTTTACTTGATGACTGATTAAGATAGATGAAGCATGGAGATGGTGCATACCATGTATAGGGCTGTGATGATTATTTAAATGATATTTTATCAAAATTGATGATTTAAATGTTCAGATATTTGATCAAACTCAATTATTTGAATGTTCAGATATTTGATCAAAATCGATCATTTGAAGTTGAAAAAATTTTATTAAAGTTAAAAAGGGAAAAATCAAATTTTTGGTTACTGAATTATATTCCAAATGCCGAATACAGAGATATTACTGTTAATGTCAAGGCTTCTCAATGTGTGCCAAACACTAAGACCAAATATTACTTTTCCTTCAAGGGTTTTCTACTTTCTTAGAATTATTATTAGGTTCTTCTCCGCATATCCAACACCATACTTTGGTAGTTGAATCTGTTTCGTGAAAAATAGCCAAAACACAATTCGTGTAATATCTACTGGCAATTTGATCTTTTGTTCTGTAAAGTAGGGAACTGCCATTGCTGATTTTTGTTTTGTTTGTTTTTAAATACCCTATGATCATTTTGTTGAGTCAAGCATGGTCCAAACACAACTGCTCTTGGTTGGCAAAATGTGATTTGGAAAGTGTCTCACATCAAACTTTTATAACGTTTTATGGATTTTTTAATTCCAAAATAAACTTCGAAAAAACTGTTTAGAAAAAATAAATGTGTTGAAATCGAAGTTGCTTAGGGATGGAGGAGATTCATTGCTTGCAATAATGTAAATACATGTACATAGTACTGTGGCTCGCTCGTAGCAAGCCTTTTCAATATTTCAATTTGTATTGTACGTACATGTACATGTACATGTCCGAACCCGAACCAAACCGAAGTTGGGCATAAACAAAGAATGCCTGAACCATGTTTGAACCTGAACCGAACCTGGGAGCTTACTCACAGCACTATGGGACATGCACTTCAGGCACGTGCACTCAGTTTCTGTCGGAATGTACAGCTTGAGTGGGTGCACCATTTACGGGGTCAAAGACAGTCTTTCTTCTTTGATAGTGTCTTTATAAGGAAGGAAATGGACTAAAATCACTCATTTCTGGTTAGTAGAGGTTTTAAATTGATGTAAAAAATACTATATAATGATTGATGTTTTGAATATTTCAAGTGGAACATGACGAACCAAATCATGTACCGGTACATGTACATGTAGGGCCTACAATCATAGGTCACTTACACAAATGAGCAGATCATGAAATGATAAGAATGAATCATAATTACTGTACAAATGAGACATTGTGCTGTTTATAAGTGCCAGACATGTCTTTGGGGACTTTGCCGCTGAATCTGAAGAAGATTGCTGGGTTCTGTGGCAGGGGTGTGTTTCATAAAACAGTAGTAATCTGAAGAAGATTGCTGGGTCCTGTGACATGGGTGCGGAGATCTGACTCCAGACTTCATGCCCCTTTCATATCAGATAGCCATACATGTTCAGCCAGCAGTGGTCATGAAGTTACAGAATCCTCTTCCTCTAGATGGCTCTTTTACCCAGCCATTGATTACTTCCCTCGATCCCCCTGCCATACCTAGGAACCCTGTTATTAAAATGTAGGACTTGCCAAACCTGTCAGGGTCAGAACCAGAGGTGTCCTTTACCTGCTTGAGTTTTAGGATCTATTGGTTGGGAAGATGGGGGGGGGGGAGAGGGCTGGACCCTGGGACTATGGAACTGGGGGTCTCTGGTTACATCCTTTTTTTGAGCAGAGGAGCCCCTGGCCATTAAATCATTTCCAGGCTCACCTTTCTGGAAGGCCTGCCAAAAATTGGTGGTGCTGTACAGAAATTAGGGACCAGGACAAGGCTCAAATTCCATTTCCATGTCCGCAAGACTGCAGGTCAAGTACCCTGAACGGTAGGCCTAGAGTACAGAAAGAATGCGGCGAAAATATGAAAGACAGATCTAGAGCTTTCTCGGACCACTACCAAAATACTGGATAGGATTAATACCAATGATTTCTAGTGCAGTTTCAACTGAACTGGCAGTCACTTGAAAAAGTTGTACTCGTACATATACCAGTACTGATGGTAACTTGGAATCAATATTGCAGTAATTGTGGAGATGTTATTGCTTGTTCAAACTTTGATTAACAATGAAGTACATGTATCTAGTGTATAGGCTGACCTGTCTCGGAAGATTGTGCATTGTGCAAGAGCGGCAAGTCTGATGTTCACAACATTGATGTCAAAATGACCACAAGAGACCACATGCTAGTACATACATGTACATGTACATGTACGTACCGGTATGCCATCGAAACAACTGTTTAAGGCTTAAGTAAATTGACTTTCAAATATTAAATGCGTCATCCAATATTAAATGCGTCATCCAACCAAGTAATGAGCATCTTCAACAACACTTTCAAGGCCGTTAAAATAGAAATTGGCCATACCCTCCTGACACAAACATGTTCATGTACATGTACAGCACACTGGATGTATACACACTGTACATGTACCGGTTTGTGCAATGCACACTTGTAAATGAGCATGTACACATGTACCGTACTTCAGCCTTTCTTTGGGGCTGTGTGGCTCCACACTAAATGTACTGCATGGAAGTAAGTCTGTTGTATTCACTTTCATAAATATTTTTCTTTTAAATTTTGGTTTGGCTGTTTAAGTTGAAAGCAACCTAACCTGGCCAGAGCTCTCCTGTACAATAAACTTGGCCTCAAGCTGGGCAATGGAATGCTGTTACTAACTAAATAGTTGTGGATAATGTTACAGCCGGCTGCCATTTTTGTTTTGTAGCCCCAGGCGGAATTGACTTGTTGGGGCCAGGCATGGTTGGGGAGACCTGATTGCTTAGCTGATGCCTGCTGTACTATGGTGGTCCAGGACAATCAACATTTGCATAAGCCTTGGATACCAGTGCTGCAAGCAGGGTGTTCTCTCTGATGTTGCTGCTACATTGTACATGTGCATACATGTACGTGTATATGTAGTCTCAAAAACTTGACGAAGCGACACTCAGAGCAGATATTTCATATTTTTTTCTTAAATAATCGTTTTTGGCTTTCGACTTGAGTTCTGATTTGAATCAAAGAAAGCTACATGTATGTGAAGATTTTAGAGGAAAAAATCAATCTGTTTTTTGAGTATCAAGGCAGCCGGCACACTAGTGGACGTTTCAGCGATAATCTTCCTCAGGTCATTGGCAGGAGTTTCTTTTTTCCATTGACTCAGCTACTTTTGGCAATTTTTTTTTTCTCTTTAGCTGATTATAAGAAATGCCTGCAGGTGATGATATCGCTGTCAAGCTGGCTCCAGAAAGGTGGGCTTAAATACGTTGGGTGGAGCGGGGAAAAAAAAGAAGAGGCATAAAATACCGTAGTCCCTCAGACAGACACAAGACCCATGCACACCTATTGATTGGGTCTCCTGCAGAAAAGTAAGGAAAAACAAAGAAAATCCGCAGCGGAAGAGCCGGAACTGCTTTGGATGCCCGTCAATCTTCTTGATTTCAGCAGCAGGGGAGTATCATGGTTGTCAAAAAGGAGGGGAGGATAGGAGAGGCAAGACCGCTTACCAGGGATGATCATGTTGGGACCCTGTGGGGAATGGGGTCAGTGTCTGCACTTTGGGGGGGGGGAACGGACCTACAAGGTACCTGGGGACGAAGACCTGTCTGATCAGGTTCAAAAGCAGTGACGGGACGGCCTGTTTGGCTTCGGTTCACCAAGCATTAGTTCCAGGAAAACTTGCACTCGAAATTTGTCCAGCGCTGAGCTTTTCTCAGAGTATGGTGGTCCATGTTTTCCTGTGTAGGCCTACATGGATAGGGTGAGCCTAAATGCACAGCCAAGACCTGTGTAATACATGTACCGGTACATGTAAGTTTTTTTTGTTCTGTGAGATTTCCCAGTGACATTCCTGTGCAGTGACAGTGCTAAAAAGTTGAATGGGATATGGCATTTTTTTACGGCCCAATCTCCAGCTGCTTGACCTGTCTCCAGCTCCAGTCTTGGACCAGTCTCCACTCTGCCGCTGCTGGACCTGTCTCCACACTGTAGTTCCTGGACCTGTCTCCTGGCATATACGGTCCTGTACAAAAATTACTTGCAGCTCCTCTTTTGTAGGCACTACCACATGTATTTCACATTGTGTACATGTACATGTACATACATGTACCGGTACCAGTTTGAGTGACGTGCCGGGTTCAAATGTATTGCATGTACCGGTATGTATTCTTAAGGGGTGAGATTTCCTAGCTTTTTAGCTGATTTCAGCTTTTTTTCCTCACCGGCTTGTTTACAAAAGTGTAGGAGATTTTCACAGTTTCTTTTTTCAGCTGTTTTCAGCTATTTTTATCATCGGTCAATCTCAACCGTGAATGCAGTTCTTTCATATGGTGAAACCAAGGGTTGCCTAATTGTGTTCAAATTATTTCCAGTGATTTTTGGATCGAGTTGTTCTGGCCAACCAAATCTGCTTCGAATACAACCATCCATTGCCAATATTAGAATTTTATCCCGTCCTGGTCGCATGAAAGTGCTGGGGACAGGCGCTGTCTAATCAAGGAGATCCGTTTCACTGTGATAATTTAGCAGTCCCAGACAATTGTGGCCGGGGTATCGGTGGAATTTAGTGCGAGTACCCCCCTTCCATCCCCCTCCATTGAAGTACCGTGAACTGAGGAACACCCCATGAACTTATCCCTATGTCTTTTTTGGTTGTACATTCACTGCAACTCACCGGTACTTGTGCAAATGTACCCATGTATTCGTATCTTGTGGACGTGGAACCAGCTCACTTCTGATCGGCGGCAGTCTCAGTCTGAGTTCATGGGCAAACCATTCTCACTGCACCCTGGCTCAGCTCATTTGCACTATGCCTGCACATGCCCCGTCGGATTTAGTTTCTCTTTCTCCTCTTCTTTTTCCCGGTCGTTCGCTTTTTTTCCCTGATTTTTTTTTTTTTTTTTTTTTTAAACACGCAAAGATACAAGGCCCTTAATCCCAGCATGTTTTGCCGGAATGGATTGAACAAACAGCTGGTTTGGTTTGGCTGTGCGCCAATCCGGCGCCAAACTCAAGACATTGCATCTACACATGAACATGTACATGTACATGCGCATGTACCTACATTGTACATGTACATGTTTGTCCTTCGCTCAGATGAGAGCCAAGTAGTAAGTACAGTGTAGGTGTACATGTAACGGTACATGTACATGTACTCGACCTCCACATCCCTTTGTGTGTGGCACCGAAGTGCATAGACTCATTACAGGGAGGTCTTCCATATACATGTACCTTCCCAGGGTCCACTTGTCTTCTACTGTAAGCACACTCCTGTCTGCATGTGGCACATTACTGTTACCTTCCACCAGCAAAACCGGCCACATCTAGCTGGAAAGTGAAGCCAAACTGTACCTCTTTTTATTTGATTGCACCTCCAAATGGCATTCACATCAAACATTAGTCAGTCTTCACTTGCACGTAACGAAAACCTGTCTTATAAAGGAGAAGTGATGATTCTAGAATCGCGTACAGACTATTATGTAGTACATACTGTACATACACAAGACAAAAAGCAAAAATCTGCAAACTCTGCCAGGCCCAAAAATCACGGTGCTCAAAGGTGGAAGCACTTTCCAGTTGAAAGGATTACATAGAAACTATTGAGCTGAAATTCTGAGATACTGTAATAGACTCAACTACTGCATTGGAGACAAAAAGTGATGGTATCATTCATGAGCTTGAGATGTTGTGATGATTTTTAGAGGGGAAAAAGAAACATCTTGATTTTAGGCCTACATGTACATGTGCATGTTTATTAATCACCAAATTGTTCACATTTCCAACTTCGCTCTCCAGACAGAAATCACAAAAGAGTAACTCATCTGTTGGTCTTCTTTAAAGTTCATTACTGCCACAAGGTCATTTGGATCATTTCTTCACCAGATGCCAGGGTATAGCCCTACCATTGCCAGGGTTAATCCCATGATAAAAGGACTAAAGAAGTACCCCTAGCTGTCAAGAGGGTTGCCGGCCCAACAGAGCCAGGTCTATTGTCTGCCTTTGTCACATTCAATTAACTCTCCAAAAAGATCCCCATCCCCTCACGACTTGGCTGAACACAGTTTGGCAGTTGCCTTTGTCGGGTAAATACCCAGCCAGTGGTGGTGGACGGTTGACGGGCAGGATCAGGAAAGTTTCCCAGAAGAAGGGAGACCAACCCAAAAAAAAAGTCTGTGTGTTCATGTCATGACAGACGGGGGAATTCTGTGGGGCTGAGCATGCTGCTGTTATCATCGTTGTGTGTTTTAGTCATTGGCCCTTGAGTTGGAGCGGACTCACCATGGGACACTATCTGGGCTTGACCCGCACATGCGGCAGTTTGTCCAATGGTTTACCCCATGGTTAGGCAAACAGCTTTCATACTGTGAACATGTACTCACATGTACATACATTATGGAGGCATTCACTGCGGTAAGGGGACAGTTTCTTTTGTGAGGCAAATTTGGACCGAGTTTAGCGGACATTACTTTGTCCCTGTGACATTTTTGGTCTCCACAAAATAGGTGAAAAATATGTATCAAGTGTACATGTATATGTACATGTATGCCCCCACAACTATAGAACAAGAATGAATGTACATGCATGGATACCCTGTATGGGTAACTCCAGCAATTAGGGGTCCAAAAGTGTGACATTTTGGTGTTACATCGGACCTTTCTTATTTGACATGGAAATGTCACCGGAATTGATTTCAAACTATTACTATTTGTTTGACAGGTAATTTGCATTAATTCACCACTCCTTGAAATTAGAAAATGTGTTCTGAACCTACAAAATCATAGGTCAGATGTGACAGGGACACCAAAATGTCACACTTTTGGACCCCTAATTGCTGGAGTTACCCATATGTGCACTGTGCCCATTGATAATGCCTGTGACAAAAAAAGTTCCACTACCTCCCTAACAGTTTGTGTGTTTTCCCAGAGCATGTTTACACCTGGCTGGCATGGGTTCCTGCACAGAATCCAGGCCAGAGTGCTGGATTCAGGCCAGTTATTTACCTAAAGACACAGGGCTTATATCAGTCTAGACAGCTTTTTTATGGTAGTCCTAACATAATTTTTTCAGGGTGAACGGATTTATAGCCAGTGTGGTGGAGAGTCTAGTTGGGGGGGGGGCTGCATTGTATGGTGTTGTTTTTTGAGGTCAGGATTTTTTGGGGGGGAGGAGCATCAGGTGGAGTTCTTACCTCCCTGGAAGTTGTTTATGCTTGCTGGTGTCAAGGCACAAGCCCTCCTGCTTGATTGTCAGGAGCCAGAGCCCAGCGTGCGATGACGACAGCAGCCGCCATTATGTTTTTCTTCCAACGGCTAGTGGACGAGTGGACGAGGGAGCCGGTGTCCCAAGCATCAACTTTAATTCCATTTTCCTTTCATTTGTGCCCACTGTGCGCCGGCCAAGTGCGGGGCACCATCTGTGTGGCAACATTCCCGGGCCCTGTGTCATGGTCCCCGCGCAGCACTTGCCTGTCGTCTCCAATCTTGACAATACTTTGATGGGATCTTATTTAGTTCGAGCTTTCGATTTTAATTACACAACTGACAATGTCTTAAAGACTGGGGGTTTTGCATTTGATCGCCTTTTCCTTCAAAACAATGTGCACAGTGGTGCTGGTACCATGCAAGTACATGTAGAATGCAGTTCATAGAAAGTGCTGTGATAATGCAGGAAAGAAGGATTTTTACTTCATGTCTCTGACATTGCCTATTAAAAAAAAAGGAATATTGTTCAATTCAGAACTGAAACATGAGACGAGTTAGTACTTGGGAAGTCTTTTCGTTCTTAGTTTTTGTAGCTACGTCATCTAAAGAATAAGACGATTTTCAATGGGCCATCTGTCGCTGCTGTAGGTGCTGGTATGAAAATACACAACTTACATATATGTAAATTTCACATCGATACCAAACACAAGTAATAACTGTAACAATAAACACTTCTACATGTACAGTGTACATTTGTATTTTTAAAAAATGAAACAACAATTATACCATCAGAAAATACACTCAAAAAATCACATCACATGAAGTAGATTAAAACAATCCATTAACTATGGTAGCGGAGAACCTCTTAGTAGAACACGCCTACCCTTCCCCAGCCCACCTTACACTGAGAGGAATGCACACATTCTGTAATAGGGTACATATTCAACAGAAACTGAACCAGCTTTATTGAGGGGTTAGGTTCTGTCACTTACAATGTCCATGTGCACTGAAGTATTTCAACGTAAACAGCCTTAGGAAGCATGCACTCATTTAAGTGTTCTCCTCATTTCAAAAAAGGAGGGCGGGCCTCATTCAGCGCTACCGTACCTTTCAGCATTGTTTTTCCCCAACCGCGCTGTGTCTGTTGTCAAATCTTGCTCCAGGAATTTTCCGTGTAATCAGCCCCAAAGTGTGAATGTGCCATTTGAGGTATTGGCACTATCTGGCGCACCTGCTAGTGTCATTTTCCCGGGGAGCCTTATTTTATTTACTGTCCACCAAATAGCTTTTCAGCACTGGAGGACTCCCACCGCAAAAAAATAAAAAAATAAGAAGAGTTAGCCAGCACTGTACTTTTTGGTCAGGGTTGATGGAGAGGACATTGACCTTAAGTGAAAACTCTCAGGGTTCCAGACTGGATTACCCACAATGCCCTCAACTCATGGGATTATTGTGCAGGACCAGCTTATCCAGGCACATACATGCAGCGGCAGAATGGAGTTTTACATCAGTAGCAGCTGTCCAATACCCTTGCTCTCCCAGGATCCCTGTAGTCACTCCGTCGTTTGCCATGGCTTTTTTTGGTGCCGAGATCTGCTTTCGAATCAGCCTGGATCTGTCTTCCACAAGTCCCATGTCACATCACTGAGATCTGTGGACGGAGGAGGGAAAATTCTTCAGTGAGATTTCTTCTTGTCCCATCTAATTTTTTTTTGAGTTGGGGGAGGGGGACATGGTTTGTGGGTAGTGTCAGGGTTGGGCGTGCAGTGACCATGAGAGAGAAAAACAAACATGATGGCTGAGCCAGGGAACCACCAAGGTGCCAAGGGAGAGGAGGAGGCCACAAGGAAGTGAATGAACCAGAACAGCCTTCATGAGGTTGTACATGTACATACCAGTACATGTACAGTACATGTACACGTACATGCATTGAATGTACATGTACATGTACATTCATGCATTGAATGTACATGTACGTACAGGTAGAGGTGTGGACATGTAATGCACATTTACTGTACATGTACATGCATGCAGATTGCTGTCCTTGTACCAGTGCAAAACTTTCATTGTACATCTTCATGTGAACAAGAAATCCAGAGAGGAATGTCAGTTTTGTTTACTGAAACAACTTCAATGGCCATTTTAACTTTGATGTCAGAACAAAGGCACATTGTTCGATGGAACGCGAGTGGAACTATTTAACACTGGGGAACCACTGCCTGTTTGACCGATCCCCTTTACTGTGTTTTGTGTTTTGTCTTTTGACGGTCATTGTTCGTTGGCCTCTTTGTTAATTTGGAGAGTTTAGGAGTGTTTTGAACTTCTGTTGATTTGAGCCCTCCCATGACAGTTTGAGTGGGTTTAGTTTCACTGCCAGATTTTCCTTTTCTACATTTGTGGCTTGATTAAATACCCCTTTCCCCACTAGTCAACAGGCCTCCTTTATTCACGAGGTGGGATGAACTCCTGACCTCCAGAGGTCACAGGTGAACTTTTGTCACACATCCCCAGTCACTGCAAAATTAAGAAGTGTGAAACAGTGTCCACTCCGCCAGCGGGAAAAGCCATTTCTGGAAAGACTTTTAGGGGAGAGAGAGAAAAAAAAAAACTGGTTTCTTTATCAACTTTGGTTAGTTCTTTCACTTTTCTTCAGACTTCTCAGTCCTCAGTAATTCCTGTCTTAATCTTGCCGGGACTCCAGGGTTCCTAATCTGCAAGGCTGTCATTGCTGTTGGTGAACTTTTAATGGGAAAGGACTCCACAGGAGTGTGGGGGGCTTGATAAGCAATGCAGCTGTGCCACCAATATATTAAAGTTTGACCAATAGCACGAGGGCAGTGGGAAAAACTGGGGACCTATTTATTTTTGGATTGGTAACAGTATGTAGGGGGCATTTGGATTGTGGGCCTAGGCGGTAGAGTGGAGGGGGGGAGACTGGTAGGTTCGGTTGTGCTTACCTGGCAAGAAAAAAGAAATGGGTCAGGCTAATGAAGTTGTGGCCCAGACCACGGGGTCTGAGTGTGCTTGGAGATTCCTATCATCACGTACGTCCCTGTGATTTTGTGTGGAAAGGACCAGTGCAAAGAATCATTTTTTTTGTGCAGGTTTGAACTCTTCTCCAGTGTGTGAAAGCTGTTTGGAATCTTTTTTTGAGTTCAGTTAAAGTTTCTCTAAGTGCACTTTCTTAAGCATTCAAGATTGACCAAGTTTTTCCAGGCAAGTGAGGGCGCTGTTAATAGTGTGATGTGAATCCAGGAAGACACTTTTCAGTTTTCATGCTTTCGTGTTCAACTGTTGAACCCCAAATAGCTTCTGAGAAAAGGTTGCCTGCTAGGCTAATACATACATGTACGGGTATACGCACACAATACAGCAAATCTTCAATAGAAAGTACATGTATAATTATAAAGAATCCAGCAATTTTGTGTGCTCAAATCAATGCAACATTGAGGTTCAGTGCCTTCGATTCCATCACAGTTTTGCGCACGAAAAATTATGCAAATTCGCATTCGTCCCCGAAATACAGGTCAAATAGTAGTAGCTGTCCAAATATGAAAATTTCAAGGATGTTTGTAAAATATTTCTGTTACATGGTCCCTTCAAGTTCAGGTAACTTTTACCTCTGATCGTGCCTGGTTTACAACTCTTCTACAATTTGTATGAAAGATGGGTGCCCTGTAAGAGAATCATGTGACTCTGTGTAATTTGCCTTCAGGTTCATGTGGGGAACCAATCTTCTTACGACACTCGATAACCATGATGTGCACCGGTAGCTTTACTATTGAGCCAGAAAAAATAACTGGTTGTTAACCTTGCGGGGTGTTGTGGCTTTGAGGCACCGGTACTGTACCAGTGGTAATGCCCCTCTCGGGTACATGTACACGTGTACTTGTATTTCTATTGCATCATTATATCATGTCCATGAAGCAGTTTACTTATAATTAAGTTAGCATGCTGTTTGTGTGAAACACATTGAAAAAATATTGGGCATCAAGCAGTACCGTGATTAGTATCTGGACTATATTTATATGTACAATGTAGCATTGTGGGTAGGGGCGGGGCACTGGTGGAGGGGAGGCGAACGCATTTATGTAACTTTTTCAGAAGTGGCACAAAACTACTTGCGGTCACAAATTGTGCAAATGCTGCACATTGTGTACTACATGTACAGCATAATGTGATTTCCGAATGCACACTACTCACCACATGCTTCAAGTTTGAGAAGTGATATGGACAGGTACCAGGGTACTTGTACATACATGTAATTACAGGTACTGTAGAGTCTAATGAAAGGACATGTTTACATGCATCAGGCAAGATGGGTCCAACATTGTTTTATGAACACCTGTGCCTCTGTAGAGTACATACATGTCTGTGTCGGGCTTATTGGAAGGAGAGGCACAAAAACTGGTGATTGAAAAGCATGGTGAGGACAGGCACCCTGTGGGGTTCCCATCAATTGTCAAGTGGCCCAAGACATTGCCCCATTGTCAACATTGAAATGGCTGCACAGCCAAGCCGCTCTGTGATAGATCTATGTCAAGACTGCGGGCTGGCCAATTCAGGTGTTGCTGATGGTAGTGGCATTGAAGGCTGACCTCTAGTTACCTCTGCTGGCTGGCTGCGTTGAACTCCTGCCGGACTGTTCACAGCCCTGGAGAAAAAGCGTTGACTTTTTAATACTGTGAGCACCTTACATGTGTGGCGAAAACAAGTCAAGAGTCAAGGCCGACCCTCCTTTCATATCAAGTGGTACATGGCCTGTCAACAGCACAGTTTCTTTCTTTATCCATGAAGAATCCACGCCAGGCAGTTAGTTGGTAGTCATTTCTCTAATGAGTGTTTGGGAGGTACATGTAGGGGAGTACCATACATGTCATTAGCGCACAATCATTAAACCATGGAGCACAGGAAGACATCTTCGTGCTTCAGGATGGAGCCAAGCAGAGGACCCCAGCATGGATGCAAGCTGGTTGCTTGGTTGCGATCCATCTGTTGTATAATATCTTTCGTTTTTCATTTTTTTGCGTGACAGCTTGGCAAAAATATTATGACAGACCCAACTGGAGAATACATGACAGCCTGTTCATGTTTTGGCGAGGCTATTTGTACCACATGTGGGCGTGCAGGATTTAATATGACGTTGCGGGCTTGAGCATGTCCAGAAATCATTGCTTGTATTCTCGCCTGCATGTTCAAATGCTTACAGTCTTTTGCTTCCAAACATTCATCTGTTGGCTGTGATTTCTAATGGGTCAAAATGTTAGTCTCACTGGGACCAGAGAACTCGGTGCTGTCACAATTTAATGTGTTGCAGTTGAAAGACGGAGCGGTAGAAATGCACTACCTGTAAATGGAAAACTGTGAAAGTGTAAAAGAATGGCTGCTGCGGGGGGGGTGTTCAAAGTGGAAAGCATTCAATTGTCCATGGACAAGTGCACCAGAATCTCCATTTTGACAGAGAGAAGCTTGCCCCTCTTTTTTCCAGCTGTGAACTGCAAATAAATGTAGATTCAGGGTATTTAGGCCTACAAGGTGTGTCAAAGTCACTGCAGGGAATAGATTGATTGAGATTGTGCTGTACAGGCAGGCCAGGTGACCGTTGTCTTGCGGTGTAGCATTATATACATCCCGGATTGTGCAGTGGGGGCCGCGGGCGAGCACGGGCCATTGGAGGGGAGCCGGGGACCATTAACTACCAGGCCCGTTGGGGGTTATTACCTGGCCAGGTTGGGTGAGCCCGCAGAGTCAGACAAGGGGAGCCACACAGAGGCTCTGCTCCTGATTCTCCCCAAAGCACAGGTGGTGCATGATTTGGCACCTGGCGACCTGAATTTGGTGTGTGGGTCAGGCCATGCACGTGGACCTGGTGTCGGGGACAGGACAGTCTGACAAATTATGATTCATTGACACCTTTCATCTTCATACCTGCATTTTAGTTTTTTTTTCATAATCTGATTGAGATATTGAAACAGGTCGTATCTGCTGAGGTAGGCACTTTGAAGGAAGACACCGAAGACTCAAAGTACATGTGGTTTATAATAAGTTCCAACTGAAATGTTCACGTGCATGTACATGTACATTGTCAGTCTCGCTTTTTTCTTTTACTAATGTGTTTTAGAATGTGACAGTATCAAATACACCATTACATTAGGCCACTTAAAAAATACTTGTTTTTGCAAAAACGAGGAGGGACGTTTTTAGTTGTTGGTTTTTTAAATACTTTGGTATGCATGCTGATCTGGACTGCCACAACCACGGAACATTGTGTGTATGTACTCAGGTCCCATGTTGTGCGTGCACGAGGTTGTGTGGGCATTGTAGAAACTATGGGGGATGGTGAAGGACATTGGAAAAGATAACTTTTAAAGAGAAAAAAAATGCAGCAAGATTTTTTGAGGCGGGCGCTGATGCTAAACTAGTTATTTCATTTATGTAGCCTTACAGGGATCGGTGAATTACAGTTTTTGAATTTATCAAGATTCATAAGTATGCAATTTTTTTCTTCTGAGTGGGCTGTGACAGCTTGTTTAGAATGCCCTTGATCCTTGGAAAGCTGAACAACACATGATTTGACTGGATGAAAAATAACTTTCCTTGAGGAAAATAACATAAAAAGCTCAACATAATCTGCCATACGTACATGTACATTGTATACCATAGGCCTACATGTATGCACTCTGTATGTACTTTACAGTTATCGACGTCGCATGAGCTTCACGTGTAGTGTGTCGGATTGTTTCACATGTAAACATAGAAGTATTGCCGCAGGGGAGTGACCATTGGCAGAATGATTTGGTACTTGGCGTCTTTTACACAATTTCACCAGGTACATGTAAATCTGTTACTGTTCAGGCAAACAGGCTATATACTTGCGAACAGTGGGACTGTGACTAATGGCACCATGTACATGTAAAACTGAAAGTATCACCTGAACCTGGTTTCTCAACCAACACCCCCTCCCAACCAAAACCAGAGGTTAATACAGATAGGATTAGATGAATTCCGAGCTACAGAGCCCTTCCGCGGCCCTTTGTTTGCACGATGCTGATGCATGGGAGGGCTCTGGAATCTTGTTTCAAGATTTCCTCGAACATTTCCCCGCCATTTGCCCCAGGCAGGTGTGACAATTTAAACCAACGATGAGTGGCGATTTCAGTCAACTTGGATGTAATAACGTCCTCTTGTCTGGGGGCAGTTTGCAGTTTTACAACCCCCCATTAGAGTGTCCGTACAGAAACCGCCACGGCCGTCGCTGTACGCCTAGAGCCATCCATCTATTGCTTGTCTCTCATTACTCGAAGCATGGACTGTAGGTGTCACGATCTATATCCAGGAGCAGTTCTGTTCAGATGCCGTCTCAACTTTTGTCTGAGCTCGTCATTAAGTTTTTTTTTTTCCCCTTTCAAATTTCGTAAAGAGTCTGGTCTTTGAAAGCATTTTTGGGGGGGGTCCACGTGGCTTTTGTGAATGTGACAAGTTTGATTGGGTTCAGGAGCAGATCAAGAGGGTTGATGAACGAGGGAATTGGAGACACTGCTCTCAAAATGCCGCGGTTGATACTCAAATTCCCCCTGAAATTTATTTGCTCAGCCACATTTGTGATTTCACGCCCCAATAACCCGAGAGCAATGCCAGTCACATCCACAAACTAGGCAGTTTCGGTGAGCTATACATTTACATACCCAGAATGCACACATGGGCTTGTACCTAGATGATACAGAGCATTGCATGTTGTCTTGGGAAAAAGACTTCCACCTAACGGTACAGTGTATCTCTTTATGGTTTTAAACGGCGACAGGGAATTTCGGGTACCGCGTGAACCGTAAAGGCTGGTTCATACATGTACATGAACTCGGCACAAGCACGAACTTGTGACGTCAGATCAAATAGTCGCGCTGCAAATTCGCATTTCAACTCAAGCGAAACTTGGTTGCAAGGTTTGTGTGGCGTCAGATTTGCATTTGCCTGGTGTATGAATCGGCCTCAAGCCGGAATACCCCATTCGCCTTCCCATGAATTACTCACGTGTCCATGTACGGTACCCCTTACCTTTGAGTGTCTTGAGTTAATCGCGTTGAAATTACATCTTGTTGGATTTGGCATGACAAGAGTTAAATATTGAAGGAGATGACGACAAAGGGAGGCAAAGAGGGTATCAGTTTTTCCTCTTGGTGGGGGGGGGAGAGGGAAGGCTTAGGGGCGACGATTATCGCGGCTCCTTTCCTTTGTAGACCCGCTGATGACATCACTCGTGAAAATGTCAACGGGGCATTACTTGTGCTTTTGTATTTGACCTGGCAAGCACAGGTACCAGTACTGTACCCAGTCCCGTTCCCTGGAATCATTGATTAACTAGTGACATTTCTCCTCTAGGACTTGTACCCGTCCTGGAGCAGAGACCATCACCGAGGACGTGACTGGGTCAGGTAAAAATGCTTCTCCCCCGTGCGTCCATTCGCATATCCTCCTCCACTACATGTCCTTGCGTGGTACCTTCGACGCAGTTGCCACCAATTAGCTTACACTGGATGGCTAAATGATGAAATTTCTGTGGTTACTGTTTGTTACACCCGGTATGCGACATACAGGTACATGTATGTCGCATGAATTGCCTACAGTGCATATGGTGCATCTATGCATGCCGGATACCAGTACATGTGAGTTTACACTCTGTCTGAACTGCTGAAAGGGCCGAAAATTGCTTAACAACATGTGTGAAAACCACTCGAGTACACTGGACATGTAGTATTATTCATATAATGAATGTTTGTGAGTGTAGTGACGAGAGTGCTTTCAAGAGATGACAGAGCAAATGTTCCATTCCACTTGCGGCTTTGCCTTGTAAAACAGAACAATCTTTCCATTGTTCCAAATGGGAAACATCATAAAACATTGGTTTTTACCCATACATGTACGATACCCGCATAATTAACGGCAAATGAATAACGCCTGCACAATTGTTGGTGTACATTTGTGTACAGGTCACATTGTCAGTCCAAAGTAAAGATGCAAGTCTTATAGTTAGTGCTTCCACAGAGAATCCTCTTTTTATCTTACAATTTACTACCGGCATATTCATTTGATGACCTGTTTTGTATCTTTCAACTGGTAAGAAGTGTGACCATTACCTGTGATTTCAGAAATGTCCTCATCTGATAAAAGACAAAATGTGACTGATGGTTTGCATTTGTTTGTGTGCAAAGCCGTCAATGTGCCTACCACGTGCACACACATTGTGCAAATGTTCATTCTGTGGAGCCACTGTGCATACTGGACATGCACTGAGTGAAATGGTAGGCCGATAATTCATGGGTATAACCCATGGTCACACCATGGGTTAAACAAAATGATTTATGTCACATGATCTACTATTCACCAATCAGATGACAGGGAGTTGCATACACGTACCGGTATTCAGGTGTTGCGCAGATACATTGTACGTGTCGGCCGATATAATTTTACATGTACTTCAATCGACTCTTTGAGTAAGTGGTAAAGACAACCCTCGTTATAACAAAGTTGCAGGGCCAGAAAAATTACCTTGTCATAACCAGGACTTTGTTATAAAATGAGTGGAAAAAAAAAGAAACGACAAACAGAAGAATTCTAGAAACTCAGCTTCTCAGAACTTGGTCTTTGCATGTTTCATGTTCATTTACATGTACAGTACATGTATGTGTAAGCGTATGTTTTTATTGGTTTATTTATTACAAAACAGTATTTTCTCATACAATGTAGTAGTAACTGTGTTTTTTACATTGTACATGTATATGTATATCGAAAGCCAACTGTACTTTGTTAAATACTCATGAATGGTCACCACACAAAACCAGTCACTGTTCAGTACTCAGTTCATTGCATGGTACACATATGTACATTGTACATTATGTACAGCTGCTGAGTACAGAGTTTGCGCAACTCAGAGCCGGGTACATGATATGAGTAACATTTGAAAAATTAGAATCGAATGCAAAGGAACACAGGGCAGGCAGAATGCAACATATGAGTTTCTTTTGAATCATTTGACAAAAACTTGTTTGTCTTTCTTTTTTCTTACCAAATGGACATAGTTTTCGCATCTGATTCGTGACTTCTGTTTTGGGCTAAAATAGAAAACAGTTTCTTCATTCCATGAAAAATAGTTCCTCCCGGCTGTACTTGTAGGCCTACATTGTGTGAAAAGAGCAACCCTCATGTGGTCCCTCTGTGCACAGTGGGCCTACATATTTAATTGTACGGGTACTTGCAGATTCAAAACAGTTACACTTCAGCTGTTGTGGGCAAAATCAAAAAAAAAGGAGTGTGATGATGCACAGTGTTGATTTACGATGTTGACGACCCCCAGAGTTCTGGCACAGTCTTCTTGTGGCAGTCCAAACAGGCAAAAGCCTCCATCTCTCCTCAAGTCAGGAGCATAAAGACTTTGCGGGCAATGTGACCTCCATTTTGGATCCGATGACACTCCCCTCCAGAATCAGTGAATGACCCTGCTTGGAAATTGGAGGAGGGATGTTTATATTACCCTAACATAGTTGTGCAGTGACAAATGGTGCGGCTGGTTGGGTGTTTTATACCATCTGTTTGAACAAGTCTGGTTTTTATTTCAGTTGCCAAGTGTTGGACTAAACCCCCAAAGTGGCCGTACAATAGCATGGTGGGTGTGCTTCCACCGGGCCTCCAGACTGATTTTCCTGCTTGACTTGCATTGCTTCATTTGATCAGGACTCCCTGGAATTGCACAGGTTGCCCCTGCCCCCAGGGCGCCTGTCCAACTGGCTGGCCTGAGAGCTGAACCAAATGGGCCCTTCATTGGCCCCCACAGCCCCCTTACCTGGGTGATTCTGGGCTGATCAGCTGAACCCAATCTGAGTGAAATTCAAGGGGGGGGGGGAATGAATACCCAGCTACATGTAGGCCCCCTGAGGATAGGTGGATGGAGGGTGTGTCATTGTTTCATTTCAGGACTTGTGTTGCCAACTGGGTGATTTCCACCTGCAAGGAAAGTTTTTTTGTGGGGGGGAGAGGGGCTGGAGCAGGGCTCAACTTGTCTTTATTATTTGCCCATTTGAGCTGTTTGAATTTATGGGATCATGCCCTAGTGCTTCCATACCACACATCTCCAGATCTGTGATCAATACAGCTTTGATCCTTTACATAAAAAAAGTACGATGTACCAGTATTTTCAGTGAATTTATTGCCGAGTTGAAACAGAAGACGTTATTGTTGGCGTTAGTTCATTTAACCTCCTTTCTTTGTTCTTTGTAAAAGTACAGGGTACACATACATGCACACTGTGTACTTCTCATATATTTTATGTGGAAGGGCCCTGTGAACATGCATGCAAAGAAAAATGGAGCTTTGGTGTGTAGTGGACCTTTTTTTCTCCAAGGTTTGGGTTAAAACCTGTTGCAACATAAATCATAACCTGCACAGGTGAAAGAAGTGGAACAGTGGGACAGGCCTACTGGGTACCTGTTGACGAAGTGTTTTCACCAGCTGTTGGTGACCTGGATTTTGTGTGAGTGTGTGTGTATGGGTGGGTCAGTCCAGGTGATTTGTGGGTATTGACACTACCTGCCATTCATTTATTGGAGAAACTTGATGAGGGGCAAGGCTGACTCTGGGGAACAGCTGCATAGGATTCCTGAATAATTTCCCCCAAACAACCTGGTGCTCCGGCGCGCATTTGTGTCTTTTATGGTTGGAGCCTTAACCGCTGTGCCTCAAAACTGTAGACACCTGGCTTGGGCTGGGTTTTACCAGTTTCTCTTCGCAGGCCACCAACACTCCCTGAAGACTCTTTGGCCAGTTCTGCCATGATGTACATGTGTACATGTATATGCGCTGTACCCTGTAGAGCTTAACTCATTCAATTACAAAGTAAAGATTAAGACAAAACAAACAGCTGTGCATCTTGCTCTTGGATCTAAGAATTTTGTCTCTGTTTACTCTGATAAAAACAAAGATGTGTACAGTGGTGTTGGTGGGTTACAAACTGGCAGTATAGTGAAAGGTAAGACCAACTGTACAACCCCTGTACAGACTTGTACATGTAGCCATTGCTTCAGTATTCAAATGTACGGTAGGCTAATACTAATAATAATAGCCTATTGCATTGGGAATTGGAGACATTACAAAATCTCACTTTCAGACTTCCTGTCGCACACATAAGATTCCTTTTCGCGTTTCCCAGCCGATAGAAGAAATATTTAGGAGCCTTACTTTGCCATTGATCTTTGACTGAAAATGAACATTGTAATCTGCAGTTGTAACAAAAACACAACAAACCATGAAAAATGTGTAAAAACAGAACATAAACGGACAAGAATAGCTCCAGAATGAGAGTATTGTTACTGGTAGGCTCTGGTAGCTTCCTCTCTTGCAGCGCTGTGTTTCCTCGCAAGTGTAGTATGTACAGTGTACATGTACATGTACATACATGTACATGTACAGCATGAGTTTTTTTTTCTTCCCTATTCTTTCTGAAACAGCTGTCTCCACTGGATTTGGCTCGCTGACAGATGACAAGCTCTGCATGTCCCTAGTCTTCTGACCTGCCTTCACCAGTTACCTCTGGCCCAAGTCAAGGTTGTCTGTCAGGGGTTGAGTCCCCCCCCTCTCCAGATTAATGAGTGGTGACCCCTCAGAGTGTAAAATGAACTCGGGTGACTAATTGTTGACTGGAAAGAGTGCCAGACAGCTGCTGATAAATATACCATGCCCTTAATACACAAGAACACCTTGGTGCCTGCAAAGGTGCACCAAGGAGGTACAAAAATGTACATGTATCTTGCTTGCATAAACATATACATGTGCATTACAATCAACATGTACATGTACATGCTGACACATGTATCGGTCCAGTGTACATATCTCTACCGGTACCTGAGTGTTTTTTGCACTTGAATCATTGCTTTTACTGTTTTTATAATTTCAATTTTCATTGTGCTTTTCCGTAAGAATCTTTTCATTTTTTTCACTATTCGTGAAACAGCACAAATACCGGTACATGTTGGAAATCAAATGAATAGGCCATTACACACACACACACAGGTGTATTGTTTTATGAGCCATGATTGAAATGGTAAAATTGTCAACACCAGCAAACCTACATGTACGCGTGGCGTAGGCCCGCATTGATTCTATGGTCCTGTTCATTTACATTTTTAATGTACATGTAGGGCGGCTAGGGCCTTGTCAGAATTTCATACCAGTTGATATACATTGGATAGATGAGCCTTGCTATCTTTTCCATCTTGCAGTTTGACACAATTTATTTTGAATTTAGTCATAATTGATATTTAACTTCTTGAACCCTCTTGACAGAAATGGAGAATTTTCCAAGTACCGGTACGTACATGTACGTACCAGTACATGTACATGTACTCACTAGTTACTCCTATAAAGCACCAATTGAGTTGCCTTTGCATTTCAGAGAGGTCTATTCCAAATTGCACTCGTCAGAAGTTTAGAGAATAGAGGAAAGTAAATCTAGATTTGAAGCTGGGAATGGACTTGATTTAGACAGAATTCCTGTTCTGAATTTAGCCTTAGAGAAGTGATCTCCCTCATTTGTATCTATTGCGTGAGTAAGAGGCAAACCATTTGGGACCATTGATGAAGTATATGCACAATGTACATGTAAAAAGCCGGTTCCTGGTTTACTACTTGCAGCCGTATAGAAAATTACGATTTAGATATATACATGTACATGTACGTGTACAGTACGTTGTACATGTAAATCTGGGATTTATTTGGCCAGCAATATCATCACGTGACATTGACAATGAAGACGAACGGGCACGTTAATGATAAATCAGCCCAGAGTGACCTGTAGTCCAAACATGAAGCAATGTCAAATTTTGGTGTGTACATGTATGTAAGTGTACGTAAAGGGTATGAGCTTTGACATCATCACGGTGATGAATTGGAGGTGGAAAGTTGAAGTCAGATGTTGATTTGAAGATAAATAGGCCCACATTTGAAGGTGCACTGTGTATTTCATGCACACGTACATGTATATGTACCGCTGCCTTGCCGGAATAGTGTATAGGCTGCTTCATAGCCAGATAATGTCGGGTTTTCTTCCCCCAAAAAGCTGCTGGGTTTTTTTTTCCCACAAATTACGGTTCTTCTGGTACATGTACCCTGAACCATGTAGGGAGGCATAACTCTTTGAGTTCAGGCATCAGTAATTTTATTCTTTTCCCCCTTAGTTTTTATGATTAAGCTGTTTTCCAACTGCCCTGGTAAAACTTGTGGTGCGTGTCCAGACGTCAACCGGTTCACACGCAGAAGGTCCATAGCAGCACCCGTGGCGACGTGCATTTTTTTTTTTTTGGCCAATTGTTTGATACAAAGGAGTTGCCAGTTGGGATTTTGTAACCATATCTCTTTTGCAAGTATGGTTTCGCTCCCTGGCAAATCAGTTTACCCAAAGGAGGTCCCCTAATCTTTTGTGTATGGTGTTGGTTCCCCAATACAATTCTAACCCACAAGAAAGGCATTTTGTGGATTATTGTGGGTGGGGGGCTCCACTGCTGCGCGTGGGATTGTCTTCTGCGCTTAGACCCAACCAAGCTCATTGCATGAATACATCAACCATGGAAATGAAATCTTCCATGGAGCAAAAAGGAAAATTGTGTGGTCAAAGGCAGTGACATGTTTTTACCCCAAAACATGGGTTATACCCTTGGGTCTCTTTTGGGCCCAATTAATCAGCCCTAGCATGGCCCAGGGGAAATATGGCCCAAACTTAAAATCAAAGGTTAAACATGTTCACCTTTGAAAAGGTCACCAGCCCAGGCACATGTGCCTGCACACATATAGTACATGTACACACTCCGATACTGTTTGAACAAGCAAGAGGATGACGCACATCAGGTAATATTTGGATTTTGCCATTGCCTTATCGATTACCGTTCCTTCAATTCTTTTGCGCCGTTATTCAACCGTCACGCACAGTGCCGTTGTCGGCCAGCGGCCCACACATTGTCAAGGTAAACAACGCTCAAGTTTACCAGCTACACGTAGCTGTAGCTGTGTTCCTCGTTATGACTTTCACTTGAACCCATAATACCATCACACACAGGAGTATGTGGTGTTCAATTAACCCTAACCCTCCCAAATCCTCCAAAATCCTTTTCTGCAAAGTGGAGGAATTTTGAGGATTCAGGGTGTATGGAAAAATTGCATGGCTGATTTCAAAGGATGCCATACGTGAAGGTCTTGGATTAGACCTTATCTTGTCTGTGCCCAGTCAAGCGCAGATTCAGCCTGATATTTCTTTTGAATCAACCGCAGTGCTCAATAGTGCCATTTGCACTGCCTCAACATAATGACAGGAATTGCCACAGGATTTTGAAGGATTTGGGCAGTTATTCACATGCACTTCCAAATGTACATTTTTTAGAAATTTTGGAGGATTTTGGCTGAATGCAATTTTTCATGTTGAAAATTGGAGGATTTTAGAGGATTTAGGGTTGTTCCTAATAAAAAGGCCTGGGGTTAAGGTTAATCTTAATCTTAAAATATGTGTACAATTTAAAGAGCCACGCAAGATATATTTTTTAACTTACCTGTGCACACGACCAGTGATTGCAAAATACATCTTGACGTGATACGTATCACTTGGTCCCTTTTTTCCACTATTTATTTTGCCATTTTTAAGGGCATTTAGGTGCCTTGTCGATTTGTATGCTAATGTGAATTGGCATACATGTACTCTTATAAGCTGAAGTGTGAAATCATTTGGGGAAGAAAGCCTGTGTTAACGTCTGTTTCAGCACCCAGAATTTTGGATAGTTTGCTCTCTGAAATTATTGTCCTCTTCCTCGGTGTGATTCATTTTCTCCGTTTATGACAGTACGGTCGGTCAAGTGAGCGAACATTTTGAAGTATTCGGAAATTTTGGTTTGCAATTTGAGCAGAATACCCCCCCATCTGAGCGGAAGTTATCCCAGTGGGAGAAAGAGGAGCATTTTGCCCGCATTTTCTTAACCGGAGAACAAAGGAATGTCCGCACTAAGTACTGGTGCATGTACTAATGGGTGTGTTTGCGCATGAGAGTTGAAAGACACACCCAAGGTTGGTTGCATGCATGCAAGCTGCACGCAAAATGAGAGTTGTTTTTGTTTGTTGAAAGCTGGAGCTTGCGGCTCGTCTTCTCCTTGCAAATCTGCCTCCGAGGTGAGTCAACAGCATCGGCGTTGACCAGTGTCATTGCTTGTCTCGTCTGTTTATTCAAGGCATTTGGTTGCCCAACTGTGACAATTTCCCCATGTCATCCAGCTATCACTTAAGTTAATGTTCAGGCTGTATTTGATCCTTCTTACCGTGTCTGTCTCTTCCCCCTCCCCCCCCATTCCTTTCCCCCCCCCTTGAGCGTAGCGTTCCAGTAATAAATATCCCTGCCGCTTTTGAACAAGCAGTGCAGGTTGCCCGGTAGCTGAACAGTAAACACTGAAATCAAACTGAGTGGAAGAGGTCCATTTAGGGTTGTGGATCGTGACTTCAGTCGTCCTGGAGCCAAATTTGTTACGAAGGCGTAACCACCATAACCCAGGGAATCTCGGGGATTGTCATCAACGTATTTCAGATCATCTGCTGTGTTCTGAAGTAGCGGATGCTGCTACTTTTGTGTATTTAGTTTTCTTTGATTAATTTGTACTTGAGGCTAAGAAATGGATTTTTTTCCCCAGTGTCATTTTCCCACTCCATGTGGGCATTTTTCCTGGAATCATATTGATTACGCGGGTAGGGGGAAGGATGGTTCAAATTAAATTGACCCGTTTGAGCTTTTGCCACAGGAGGTTGGTACTGCCGGTGGGACATACAGTGTACATGTACATGTTCTCTGTGAGGTATGGTGCTAGGCCCATGGTAATTACTGATTGTTTTAGTTTGTCTTTGCAAAGCGCAGGACTTTATTGGCAATAGGATTACTGGATGTGGCTGTGTACCAGTACATCAAGTGGCACCATCTGTGGTGTGGATTTTATAGACTTGTTTGCTTATAGGAGCCTTATATTAAAGCATGGATGCTTCCATTTCATAAAGGGGAGGTTGTGTCAATTTGTGCACATTTCTTCGTTATTTTGCTCCTTTTTGTGGTTTCTTTTTTTGTCTCATGATGTTTTGGGTTTTGGATGTTTGTTTTAATTTCTGTGCTAAGCTGCACCAGCACTTTGATAGTACGGCGAAGCCCCAGCGCGGAGTGATGGAGTGAGGGGAATGTGGGTTGGGGGCAGGGCTTGGGGAGAGGGGAGCTATGCCTCTCTTTGGATAGAATTTGGTGCCTGGTACATGTAGGCCTGTCCTGGGTACCCGGGTGCCCACCCGTCGATATCACAACCGCGTTCCTTTTTTTTCAGGCCAGTTACCAGTTAAAAACGAAAGGGACAGGTGTATTTCAACAAATGGACTTCTTAAAATTACGATATTCCTTTGTACCAGTACACGCAGTACACGACCCTTCATCACAGTTGGTTATGGACGTTTCTTTATTCTTTTCGGAGTTCCCTTTAGTTTTTACAGACCATCAGGGCAGAATGTGGGTTTCGCCAAATCCCAAATTTTACTGTATCAGTCCGTTTTTGAAAAAAAAAAGTTTTGGGTGAGTGCACCCAACGCTGTGCTGATTACCTTGCCCTGCTTCAGTAGTAGTTTCTTCATTGCAGGATCTCTTTGGATCCATAATGGCAAGGTCTTTGTCTAATCAGATGGTATTTTTTATCCACATACATGTATGGCTTCTTGTGCATATTACCTTAAGCATTCTCTGCACATTGACGTCATTTGTCACTTGGAGACTTCAGCTTGTCATCTTTATTTCACAGTAACGCAGAAAACAAAACTCTACTAAAACCAAAAGAGACACTCTTGCACCGTTGCCATGGTTGCAGGAAATCAAGAGCTGTAATTATACTAAAAACACAAATAAAGAAAACAAAAATGCCGCAGGTAGATACACAGCAGATGTTGTTTTTTTAAGAAATCAATCAAGGAGTGTCTCAATCTTCTTGCCAGGGGTAAATCCAGGAATTTTTCCAAGGGGAGGGGGCCAGATGGAAGATTTTTTTAATGTCTCATTTTAGCGTACAAGCGGAAACGATGATGAAACATGATACATGACTTACACTGTTGACCGTGATATTGGTGCATTTTTTATGATTTTCGCTGCCTTTATCTTTTTCTTTTTTTTGTCTCAGAGCCGGAGGGGATGGTTTCAAACTCAAAGTGAGTCCATAGAATCACATGTACTCATGTAACATAAAAGAAAATAGTCCAAAATTTCATGGTTATTGAGAACATTGTTTTCCTGTACGTGTATGGACGGTAAGTGTCCCGAGGTAAAAAGGAAATACATTTGAACTGCAGTTAAAAGGTGTGTGCATAGGGCCGTACACATGTACATGTACATGTAGGTGCATGCACGTACATGTACATGTACCATCATACAGTGCTTCCTAAAACTCTGCCAATGAACACCAGCAGCTCTGCTCTGAGCAGTACCGTGTACCAATGTACCAATAACCATCCTTTTGTGGGAACTCACTGCATGTACGCACAGGGGTGTATGGGTTTCTGTAGCGGGACATGCTGAGCATGAGTGACTGATTTCTGAAGGAATGCACAGTCTTTCATGGCAAGTACACCAGGCTCAGGTGCAAGCCCAGTTCAAAAACTTCCCACCAGCCTGTCTCTTCTCTGCCGGTGAGGACGCACTTCAGCTCAATTCTTTGGTACCTCGTGCATGGGCAGTACATGCACAGAGCCTGTGTGCATAATTTGCATATATTTACATACCGGTATGCACGTTGTATGCCAAAACTGAAGATCCCTTGGGATTGTCCAAAATATCATATAACCTCCAACAGGTCCTACATTTAGCTTGTGTCATTAGCAAGTAATTGCCTCCTTGGTGCTCTGCAATAGGTGATTAGGCCTCGGTTGCCATGGCAACCCAGAAATTGGCTCAGCTGTCATGGGATCCTATTATTTTGGGCCGTGCATCGGTAGGGCATCACCAGTTGGAAATTCCATTTGAGGTCCGATAATGATTGCAGCCGTACCGTAAACGAAAGGTCAGTTGAAATGGCCTTTTGTTTTGCCTTACACATGTACCTCTAAGGAACATTCAAAAGTAAAAGTGTTTCCAACTTTTCTTTTCAAAACTGTGGCTATAGGCAGGTCTGCCGAGGAAAGTGAATGAAAATTGCAATTCACAATTCAATTATTAAAAGCGGAGAAAAGATGAAACATTTCTATTTAACTCTCCAGTATCTGCTGCAGTCAGGCAAATCCTACCTTTTTTAAAACTCGACCCCCCTTACTACACTCTACATAACCATGGAGTCAAAGATTTTTGTTTTTCACAATCTTTGTGACAAGAAATTGGTGATTTCTTCCCTAGTGTGGTTCCCTGCCCCAACAGTGTTGCTCATGTTACCGGTAGGTCGGTTGATTGCCATGGTCAAAACTATCGTTTTGCCCTTTTTTCTGAGACACCAAAAACGCTGACTTTGCCCTTTAAAATGTGCTCAGTGGACAATGACCACAATAATGTACACGTACAGTACCATATTGGCAGTGAATGCCCTTGCGCATGCCAAGTTTCAAAAAGATTGGGTGTGGGACGGTTATTTTGAATCTGTCTTGCTGAAATTCTACATCCTGTTCTGAGCAAATATCAGCGGAGGACTGAACACCGAGAGTAAGCCTTCTATACATGTACATATATATATAGTTTGTAGCCTGACTGCGCTAAGCTGGTACATTTAGTTGTACACAAAGAAGCGCCTTCAAATGGATGTGGAGACTATGACCTCCACCCTCTCTGGCTAAGCACATGTACCCCTCACTGCCTTGCCAGTGTCTGCCATTTATAGTCCTGGTGAACCTAGACACCTATTGAGCCTGTCTCAGGCAGGCTGTCATTGTTCTCCTCCCCTCCGGCCCCCCTCCCACAAAACTGGACAGCAGCCTGGAGGGCCAGGCCAGTTGGGGGAGGGGAGGAGAAGGGAGATGGGAATAGATGACTGCCCAGCGTGACTGAAGAGGAAGTAAGGCCTTCATGTACTGGACCTATACTGCAGGGGTGAGATTTCTCAGCTTCTTAGCTGATTTCAGCTTTTTTTGGTTTTGGATTTCAGCTGTTTTTTTTTTCCCTCACTTGCTGTGTACAGAAGTACAGGAGGTTTTCACAGTTCAGCTGCTTCTGGATGCCTTTTCTCAACTGTTTTCAGCTATTTTTATCATTGGTCAATCTCACCCCTGCTACTGTTAATGCAGGATCTCGGTCACTGGGGACTGCACTGCTGTTCCTTTTTGAATCATGACATTTGCGCCAAAAATTGAACCAAGGAATTCCCGGTTGTAGCTCCATGAAATTGGCCTGTCCTCCCTCCCCATTATACCACCTTATAAATGGAAAATATCTTGCCTCTCAGCCCTGTAGGTACATGTACATGCACTGTAGATACCGGTACATGAAAATATCTACTGCCTCGAGAAAGCAAAAATAAATAAGGGAGACCCACCAGTGGTTTTCATTTTGATTTTATTTGGTGTCTTTCCCCCTACCAGTAGTTATGTATCAGGTCTGGTTTTGTTTACAACGTGAGCAAGGTCTACACAGGCAGGCCCTCAGCTCTCTGTGAATGTTTCACTGGCTGGGCTGGCAGTATGAGCAGTGACAGCACCCAGACACTGAAATTTATGCCCTGTGTGTTTACTTGGTGGACAGTCATTTTAGCAGGCCATGGTGTTAGGTTGTGGTTATCTCTACCATATGTTCTGGCTAGCCAGGATACCTTTTTAGAAAGAGCAAAACCAGATTGATGTGAGTTATGAGTGGCCCTTTCACCTTGAGGATTGTCTTCAGTCTTCACTCTGTACTTGTCTGGAGTGTACATGTACATGTATGTATCTGTGCCCCAGTCCTGGAGGCACTGGGGGGGGAGGCAAACTTACAGTGCATCTGTTAGGGAGGACCAGTCAGAGCTAGACTTGTGGAGCAGGTTTTTGTTCCCACAACATCAGTGTGTGAACACTGTGTGTAGTCCCCACTGACACCCACACCTTACCGGTTCTGAAGTAACTCTGTCATAAACATGCGCAGTACTGATAACACGTACAAGCTCCCATTAGATGAACTATCAAGTACTGCATTAATTTTGAGGTTCCATGGTTCCATGTTACTCTTACATGTGTGTGCAGGGGGCATGCGTTAAACTAAAGTGACATCACACAAACTTGGATAGGGGCCTACTGTACATGTAGGCCTAGATATACATGTACAATACATGTACATGGACTTGCACATAGCTGTACATGTACATGCAGTACATTGATGAGGAAATTCTCTCGGACTAGAGATGTGATACAGACACATTTGAAGATGGTCACATCTATGTTATGACTGTGAATTCATTAGCATCAGTGGTGGACAGTGGGCTGGTAAGTAGCAATGGGAGACTGTAATGGGGCAAGACCTATCACAAATCCTCTGCATAAGTGCAAGCTAAAGATTAAGACAGAAGCCACATCAGTGCCCCTCCCAGATGCAAGATTTCAGTGGGATGTGTTGCAACATTGACACAATCCTACATGCACCTCGTGCACGCAAATGCTGTTTTTTTTCTGTTGTTTTTCTCTGTTCCCAGGGCAACTGTCCCTAATTGGTTCCCTCACAATAGGCTGCCCACCCACTCCCACGTTGGGTGTTTGTGGAGCTATTTTTCTTCCCGTCTTTTGAGAGAAAAAGAATTCATCATTCATGAACCTCTCAAATTGCAAAACATTGGTCGTAATTCATGGATCCAGTTTTCTGAAATAAGCATACAGGTAATCATGAGACTATTGTGCCTGTACTTACAAAAGAAAATGGGTATCAGCCAAACACAGAACACAGTACAACGTATTTGAAGATACCATTTCTAAATTAAGAGTATGGACATTCTCAGATTAACAATAGCCTCTCCACGACGGCTCACACAAGGCACGTAGTGCTTGGTCATATGATAAAATGTAAACATCTCCCGACCAGCCCAGGTGCATGATGGTATTGTTTACAACTCTCTCGCTCTCTGGATCGGCTGCTCACGACAATCTCGTCCGCGACGGCATGAAATATTTAACCCAGGCGTGCCAGCTCCTTGCTGAGGGAAGTAAACCCATTTTCTCAATTACGGGCCATGAAGGCTCAGGCGCGATGACTGGGCTGTTGTCGCAGTCTGCGTCTCTCGCTGTCGGAGATGATAATTACTCCCGGGAGCAATACAAGGAATGCTTTCCACCCCCCCTTCCTCCCTCCCTCCCCTGACAAGAAGAGGAACCTTTGCCGACTGTTTGTGTTTGTGTGGGCGTTGGGTTAGAGAGTAGAGGATAGCGGGGAATGGACTGGAAATGGGGATTTCGGGGAAGATTAGGGGGCCCGGCCAAGAGGAAAGACACTTTGGTCAAGGTTTGATCAGTTGTGTGTATACATAATCTGATCACCCCAAAAACATGGCCTGTTTTTGTTTAGTGCGTAGGATGGGTCATCTGAAAGGATCTATGCAATGCAGTTGTTTTTCTGGGTCACTGATACACAACTTTGTGTCGCAATCTTATTTTCAGGTTTTGTTGTGCTTTACAACGTGTCATGCTGACAGTATCAGTCCATGTGCAAATGTGTTCAGAGTTTGCCAGATCGCAGTGTGTCAAAAGTGAGCACAAGATTTGCATAAAGCCATGGCAGAAGTGAGAAAGGCTTTGCTCGCAAAATAAAGAGCTGCAGTCAAAGCATCACTTTTGGGAGTTTACAAAAGCATCGATCCAAACTTCGTAGCCTGCCATTTACAACATGTACTGTAGCGCATGCGCATGGACATGTACAGGTCTGCCCTCTCGACCCTCGCTGAGGAATGGTTGTGGCTGCGAATGGTGTGGCAAACAGGATAAACAGGTCCTGTCGCAAACGAACCCCAGATTACCTCGCCTCGGCCAAGCTAGCCTCTTCACAATCTACGTTAACTGCCTGTAATCCACCTGCATGCGCGCCAACAACGGCCAGCACAGGAGAAGGGGGGAGGAAGAGTACACACGTCAGTTTGTTTTTTGGCGGAAATGAAGAAAGGCACACCGCTGTTTGCACAGAGCTGTTTTTTTTTCCCTTGGCCCTGCTGTACCAAATGTCAGTACCGTGTGGATATTAAGTTGGCTTGATTAAAGGGGGAATTTATGAGGACTTCCATCTGAGTCATGCCTCACTTGCCCCAGCATGCACAGGACTGGTAACAGTACAGGTATGGTAACCTGAATACTTGACGTTGGTCTGCCTAGTAGACTGTGGATGAATGATGCACACCGTGTATAGTGGCAGTACATGAATGTGTACATATATTCCAAACCCTCTGAATATTATGATAGAGTCCCCTAACATGGCGCACTTCAGCTTTCACTTGACTTTCCTCATACAGTGTTACCGAACGTCTTTTTGAAAAAACTTCGATTTCATTTGGTCAAGTACTGGTATCATGTCCTTCATAATGCATGCTGTTAACCCTCTGTGAACAGTTCCAGTGCCATGAAATTTCGTCTTAAATTAAAAAACAGCAGCGTGCGGACATCGGGCAAGAATGAGTGTGCCCTACAACATGGCTGAATTGCAAACAATTCTCAGAAAATCCTGCATAATAATTCAAGAAGTTCTTTAAAGATGAGAAATTCCTTACCGCATGTACATGTACCAGACCATAAGTATTTTAGAAAATTGTTTTCGGATTTTTGAGCACACTTAAAAGCCCCCATTTTGCACTTTAGAAAAGATCGGAAAATCGAACCAAAAAAAGTTCAGCGCAACTTTGTAGTGGGTGAGTAAAGTCAGGATTTTGGAATCAGAATATTCGAGGTTTGATGAAATTTCACACATATTGAAATTTTTGGTAAAAGTATTTTTCAGGCAAGGGACTAGAAGTGAAAAATCAAAGTGCGCGACCAAGGGGCTGTGCCATGTACATCAAACAACACAGGACATGTACGTCTCATGGAAAGTACAAATCTGACTTCTGAGTCCACGACATTTTAAGAATATCCAGAGGAATGCTGTATCTTTGAGAAGCTGGGGCACACGTACTGGTACATGGGTGTAGTTTTCCCAGGTAAAGGTTAATGCACCAATTCACCCAGATTCTGTTTTTCTCTGACAAAACAAGCCACATGTACATGTATGCTCCTTAAAAAGGAGGCATCTTTCATGAGATGAACTTACGTGCAGGAAGCGGTAATGGGGATAAAAGAAGGTGGCCATGAAGTGTCTTGCCATTTGGTGATCAGTGGCACATACTGCACCTCGAGTTTTGGGCTGAAGTTTTATTCCCTCATAAAATGGAGAATGGAATCGACTGTATAATTGGAACCCGGACAAAAAAGACCCATGGAAGGGCTTGCGGAAGTTCTGAATTCAGAAGTATAATGTAAACAGTGGTTATCATTCCCCGCCACCAGTGGGTACGGTACATGACAAGTGTACAAGGAAAAAAAAAAAAAGACACGAGTCACTTCAATCGAAAAGGGATAGGCGCGTGTGCATTATATGCTTCAAGAAAATCTTCATGACCCCCCTGAAGGAGAACCATAATGTTTGATGAACATCTGACAGTTGTTGGACACCGGCGTGTTGTTGATCACAACGTCAGAGTGGACACCGAAGACCAGTGATTGAGAATATACCCTGTCGCATCTTGCTCACAGGAGCCTTGAACAGGTACAGGCAAGGAAAGTTTTTTCACACTCTCTCCTTGTGCATCTTTCCATCTTCTTCAATCTACATGTGACAACTGCTTGAAACCCTTTTGGAGTTGAGTGCACTCAAAATTGCACTTTTTTAGATGTTAAAGTCTAAGCTATTCTGGACAAGTGAGGGCGCTGTAAGTCGGAACGACAAGTGTTCAGTTTGCATGCTTTCATGTTCACATTCTTAACCCCGTATTTGCCCTCAGAAAGCATTTCTTAGAAAAGGTTGCCTGCTGGTTATTGCCATATATGGTACTAAACGGCAAAAGCGAAAGCAAATGCAAATTTATGTCGTTTTCAACTGGAGCAAAATCTCGCTGAAAGTTGTCGTAACGTCAAATTTGCTTTGCTTTTGCATTTGCCTGAAGTATTGGTATGAACCGGCCTTTACACGGCAGTTGCCAAATGGAAACTTACTACAGCAACGCATCGAAAAACAACAAATCTGGCATCCTTTTGTTCACAGATTAACGCAGTATTGAGGTTCATTGCCTAGGATGACATCACGGTTTTGCTCATATACATGTACAAATTTGCATTAACATTAAAACCAGAACTGCTCAAAACCTTGGATTAAAATTGCAAAACTTAGCTTGAGCGTTAACTGAAACGCATGCAATGTCAACATTTGTAGTAAAATACATGTAAATGCTTTACCAGATGTACATGTATGGTCTCTGTAAACTCTTGATTCTTAGCCACTTTGAAAGAGCTCACTTTCAAAGTTCAGAAATACATGCAGTATGCTATTTCACTTTCTGCAGATGTTATATACAACTTTACGACCTGTTGTTCCCACAAAGACACAAGTTTAAACACAAGAGTCAAAACGCAGAGCCAAACTCAACCAGGCACTTTTTGGTGTAATCAGGTTTTCCAGACCCAACAAACAAAAATTGGTTAGTCGTCACTTTGACACATTTGCCTTTGCCCTTACTGCTCGCTTCTGGAGGCGGCAGCCAAGTTGTTTTTCATTTATGTAAATTTCTGCCATAATTATGTCTTTGACAACCCTCCTCCAAAGTCCATGCGTACATTGCATCAATGGATGACGCAGGTGACCCGTGCTACTTACATGTACATGTACTGTACTCTTAACACATTGCACAAGAACTGGACATAAACATGTTATGTAACACCGTGAAAGCTCACCTGTACACAAGGTCGAAGTATACATGTACATGTAAAGGTGCATAGTCAACATTTTTGGTAAACTAATTGCATTACCGCACATGATCTCTTCAATTCTGGTTTTGTTGTTTTTTTTGCCACTTTGAATGAGCTAAATTTTAAAATTCCTATATACGTGTATAACGCTATATGCGTGTATGTACAGGATACAATTGATTTTTTCACTTTATGCAAGTGTTGCTATTGATAACAACTTGAAGACCTGTTTCTACCAAAGGTTTCTTAACATGCCAAGACACGGAAATGCAGGTTTTTGTTCAATCAATTTTATTGTCCTAATCCATCAAGCAAAAGCGAGTAAGTCGTCACTTGGACGCATTTGCCAAGCTGTCAGTACTCCTCATTTCAGAAGGTGGCAGCAAAGTAGTTTCTTTCATTCATGCAAATTTCTGTCACCAGTATGTCTTTGACGACTTTCCCAGAAAACCTATGGGCACAGTGTGTCAGTGGTTGACGTAGGTGAGGTCATGTCACTCACCTCTCAAGGGCGTCACGTGCACACATGTACTCTTTGCGTACCGCACAAGAACAGGACATAAAATATCTGATGTACATATCATGATACATGTAGCTCACCTTGATGAAAGGTCCTGATTTGAAGAGTTGCAAATTAATCAGCTTTTAGGACTTAGTGACTTCACAGCAGGGACGAACGGAAAGAGCAGTTGTGTTTCTGTACCTGACCCAGTTATCCATTTATTTCCTGAAGTTGTACTATAGTACCTGTACTGCCCGGTTGATTCATTTTTATGGAAATGGATGCATTATACATGTTCAATTATCGTGAATTATTATCGGTACCTGACCCAACTCAGAAAATTTGCCAAGAAACAACATGTACTTCTTTTTATTGAAAAAGTGAATTATCAATTAAAAAAAATCACAATTTGTGGTGCCATCTTCAGTGCATAATTGTCCGATTAGAAATTACTTTGAAAACTCATAGTTTGAATAACTTACATGTAGCTTTCTTACAATGCATGCGTTTGCCCACAACCATCTGCTTTTCAAATTGTGACATCTTTCAACCAGTGATTGAGATGTACCATGTGGCATCAATGGGCACAGTAATTAAATCTGACATTCTCTCCTGTGTTCTTACCAGTGGGTGGCACATTCACACACACACAAATTCTACCAACCTCCTACCCTCACTGATTTCTTTTAATAGCAGAAGTCGTCAGCAACAATACATACTACGTTTGTACTTCATCTTGTGTACACTGTATGCACCGTTTTACTGGTGGAGTCAGGTTGGCGTTGTGCTGCTTTCCTCACCTTCTACCTCTGGGGGCCTGGGTTCGAATCCGGCTCGGTCCACATGCGGATTGGGTTTTTAGTCCCTACCTGAGTCCGTAGGTTTCCCCCCGAAGCATTTATCCGAGGTTTTCCTCCCATTCCTTAGAACTGAACATCTCTCCACTGTCTTCTTCACTCATTATCATCCGGTCATTGGCGCTAAATGCACTGTTTGATGATGAGACATAAATTTTATAAAAAGTTAATACACTTGATCTCATCTCACACACTCAAGGCTAAGCTCTCTACCTTTTTGAATACTACGGAAATCCTTTCATAACTTGCTGATGAATGTTGAAGGACTGATTACCCCAAGTGTGCAGAAATTACATTTGCATGTTTACAAAGACTCTTGCTAAGTTGTTTTCCTTCACTAGAGACACTTATTACTTTTTCTTCTTATTTTTATTTCTTTTTTTTTTAAACCAAACCTAAACTGTGCTCAAACATGGGATTTTGTGAATGCCATTTCTGTATGCATGTACATCCTGGCTAACCAAACCTAATACTGTACTAGAGCCAACCAAATCAAAGCAGATCTAAGCAACATACGAGTACCCTCTTCAAACAAGAAGAAGAGAAAAAAAATGGCAGAAACTCCTTATGTACAAACCAACTGAAATTACAGTTTTTGTTTATCAAACATTTTACTGTTCTTGTGCCGCAAAGACCAGTTTTGATGAACTCACCCCCCTGGATTTTTACGGGTAATTGCTTGAAGACTCGAGTATCTCAAAAACAGCACACTATAGAAAGAGACGGGACCCATGCAAACACTCACACAATCTCCGATTGCAATCAGCGCCCAGTGCCACCGTATTAACAAGTCCCACATGGCAATGCAAATCATGCTGGCTACGGACATTGCCCACTAATAGCCAGACAGGTAATACGCCGAAAGACGGGTATCGTAATGCAATATGCTGTTCGGGCCCGCTGTATACATCTATAAGTATTCTAGCAGATGAGCGTTTTCTAGTTTACGGTCTTTAATTGGAGCATGATCCCTTGAGTTCTTTGTACACGTGCATGTACATGCATGAGTATTATACGGCAGTGCATCCATGCGTACAATAAGTGTGATTGCTAGTGGCTCATAATCAATGAATACCTGTACATGTGCTATGAGAGCATTGTTACATGTATCCATGTTTTAGGTCTATTTACACTACAACCTCTCAACCCGCGGTGAACTCAACCCCAGGCAAACTCATGACCGCCCCTACAGGTTGGAAATTTGATTTTTCAGCCCCGTGTCACGTTCAACCCGGCACTGTTTCACACTTGTTTCTTGCAAACCCGAGCATATCAGGGTGAATTTGACCCGGATGGTCCCGAACGATTTTTAACTCGGATTGAAAAATCTCAAACCTGGTCCGGGAGCAGGGTTGAGTTCAATCTGGGTTGAAATCAATCTCAGGGTTGATGCAGGGCTGCCATGGGGTTGACAATTTTCAAGTGTGAATTTTCACCAGTTTTCAACCCTGCATCAAACCTGCGTTAACGCTACCTCAACCCTGAGATTCATCTTGAGAATTTTCAACCTGGGTTCAAGATTGCTTGTGCTCATTTCCGGGTTGAACTTGCCCAGATAACTTTGCACGAAACAATTGAGAAGCAACACCGGTTTGAAAGTAGACTTGGGCTTGAAAAATCAACCTTTCAACCCAGGGTGGTCATGGGTTCCCCAGGGTTGAGTTCAACCCGGGTTGAGAGGCGGTTGTTTGAAAAGGCCTGTCATCTAGTGTGAAAGGTGCAATAACAAGATGAAAACTGCTAAGTTCCAATATTTGTTATAATGCACAACCTTAACATAAGACTTTCCCACAAGAGATACAACATTCACCAACTGGTAAATTAAAGTAAGGTGAAAATTACTGGATTGCGAACATTACATTTTAAATGAATTTGAAACAAGAACAATGAAGGCATGAAAAGACGGACATTCGTGTCATTTTCATGCTGAACTTGTCCGAGAAAATTATGCACTGTTCTGCCTACAAAACTATACCTTCCTTTGTGTTCTGCACATGTACATGTACTAGTGTGTAGCTTGCCCGTGCAGTGTGCACATAATACATGCACATGTACCAGTACAGTATATGTACATGTAGCCATTGTTTGGCATGCACAAGGGCTTATCCATTACTCAACATCCGGTGAGGGTTCCCCTCATTTTCTCTTTTTTTTCTCAAAATGACACAATCTACAGTCGGAATTCCTTTTTTGGCATGAACAGTAAAAAAAAAGCCCTTTTAAGCTTGTTACAGTTGAGCTCTGAAGACAAGTGACACTGCATTCAATTTGGATGCTTCCATATTTATTTGAACAGATAAAATCAGAGAACAAATGTTTTCCTTAGAGGTGCTCTTAAAGCGATTACTTTGGAGAGTCTGGGTCGTTTTTCACAAAGTCCCCCCCCCCCGATGTGGCTTTATAACAGCTTCAGCCAACAAGTTTTCACTTTGCCAAATTCTGCAGCATTCTGATATTGCCCCTTAAAAGAAGAAAAAAAAATGCCCATTCCCGACTACGCTCATGAGGGTAATGCCTCAAAACAGGTGCACCATTCATACCTGTTCCTAATTTGAACTTTTCAAGCCAACAGTTTCCTTGTTTTTTTTTTAGCCTTTCATCTGCTTCTGAGAAAAGAATATAATTAGTTCAATTTCCGATTTGAAGAATTCTCTTATGACTAAAGTGTAGGTACATGCACATGTAAGCTGCGTGCATAAACCTGTATGGTACGCGGGCAATGTAATGTAATGTACATGTAGCTTGCTTCCCTTGTTTCTTACTTTTTATGATTTAATTTGTCATTCGCCCCCTTCTTTGGTAAAGCCCACAACTTACAAGTAAAGGTGATTGCACTGTTTTGCCATTTATGATTAAAACCAGACATCCATCCACCACACTATAAGCTGCCTTGTCACTTGCAAGGTCAAAAAACATATTAATTTTTATACCTGGTCACGATCGCCTGAACAACCTGATCTGTATGCAGACCTCATTAAAGTGTAGTTGTGATCATTGACGGAATTCATTTTGAGGTATGTTTGCCACTATATCACCTTTCCAGTACATTAGCTGGCAGAGCAGATAGGAAATGGTCACATTTGGGTTGATTGAGGTTTCCTTAATGCTGTTGAGAATTTCCTTACGAGCAAAACAGCTGAGAGGTCTACCTCTAAGCGTGTTGCTTTGCAGAGATTTTATTGAGAAAAGAAAAATGATTGATTTGAGTGAATATTTGATTTCACTGATTTATTTGAATTCAAATCATGGGGAAGGGCTAGGGTCTGTTACTATCTTTAGAACGAAGCTATGGACAAATGGGAAGAACTGCCAGCATACATGTAATATCATGATAAATATGTGTGTGGTTTTGTAACCATCTTATCCCATCTTAAGGATGGGATGCATTATTGTACTTCTATTCTACATGGGTAATTCCAGAAATTAGGGATCCAATTTTTTTGTGCGTGTCCCTGTCACATCTGAGACATGATTTTGTGAAAGTTCAGAACACATTTCCTAATTTCCACGAGTGATGAATTAATGCAAATTACCTGCCAAACAAATTGTAATAGGTTGAAATCCATGCCGGTGATATTTCCATGTCAAATGACAAAGGTCGGATGTACATGTACGGTAACAGGGACGGGAAAATGTCCCACTTTTGGACCCCTAATTTCTGGAATTACTCACATGTACCGGTAACAAAAGGATCCTGCGTTCACTGCTGCATCAAGGAAATCCACATGGGGATTTTCTCCTGTCTTTTCCGATACACATTGACAGTTGTACCACAAAGTGACGTACCCTTTGCACACACGATACTCATGCGTCAGTTTCTGGCACCACTATCCATAGTATATGTACATGTACGTCATTTCTTGATGCAACGGACAAATATATTCATAACTACCTGTACTAAAATAGTACATTGTATTTGCCTTAGGGAAAATGGTATATGACTATTGCCATATATAGAAAAAATGGCTTACCAGGGAAAGTGCCCATCCATAACAACCTTTTTGTTAAATGTCAACAGCCTCTATATTTGAACAAATTCCACTCTATATTTTAACAGATTCCATACTGAACACTTTGAGTTTTTGACTGTCTTTAAACGTGACTCTTTAGTGGTATAAACTTGTAAGCCAACCTGTTGCTTTGTGCAGACGTACATGTACATTTGCATATACATGTACAGTACATTACATTTACCATGTTTCCCAAAAGGTCCGTATCTGGCCTTCCAAAGAGAGCGCTTTGAATCAACAAAATGAAGGAATTCACTGACTGATCACAGCATCCCATACATGCACAGTGACTAGAAGAGGGTGTTGATTGGTTTGTGAAAAGGTTGGATGAGGTACGATGATTTGGAGTCGTGATCGATTGCTACATAATGGAATTACTCAGTATCAGCCCTTTGCCACAGTGTGATGCGTACTTCGCCTGTTTGGAGCTCTCTAGCGGCAGGAGAGTTTTATTAACTCCAGTGTGTACAAGTACATTTCGCTTAATAGTGGTGTGCAGATCAGTGGCATATGCTTTCCTTCAACTTCTTGCCTTTTTTTAAAAAGTGGGGTTTTGTTTAGTTAGGAATGAAACGTGCTAGTATTTCATAAATTGGACACTTTTCCTTTTTGTTGAGTTGGGGGTTGAGGATTCTTTTACAGGTGACAAAATGTCGACGGTTGTTTTCAGAAAAAAAAAGTATCCCATTCCCCCCCCCCCCAACCAGGATCCTCCACTGGTGCAGATGTATTTTTCAAAATTGCTTGCTTGATTGATTGACTGGCTGACACAAGCTTTAAAACGCAAGCAGAATATGCTGAACTGTTTTGTCTTTGCCTGTGTTCCAGTTTGCCCGCCCACGTGTTTGTCCGCCTGCAATGGAATGAGGTGCTGTCACGACTCGTGTGTCGGGGGATGCAGCGGTCCCACCAACCGGGACTGCATAGCCTGCCGCAAGCTGGCCTACAACGGAGAGTGTATCAACACCTGCCCTGCATATACATACGAGGTAAAGGATCCTGCAGACACTATGATACATGTACCTTGAAAAATTACCGTCTGGTGTGGGGAGAAGCAGGATCTCCTCGGCCCTCTTTACACAATTTTACATTCATTGCATTCAACTGTTTCCCGCACACTTTACTCTTGGAAGCCCCGTCTGCTTTCAAGTTGACACTCACACGACTTCTGGCATTTACTCTGGCCCAACCCAAGTAAACGACCTGCTGGACTGGTTACTTGGTCACCTGGTCAATTCCCGTCGCGCAATACAAAACTATGGCAGCATAGTCAAACGGTGCAAAGGAAAGTGATTGACACAGTTGTAACTAGCCCAAAAGACCATTTGTGTGGTTTTTTTTCCTTGTCTATTGCTCTCAACCTTTTGAATTCATTTTGCAAATTTAATTGATGTATGGCCTCTTGACCAGGTCAGGGGGCTTGGAATTCAATCCAAAACTGTCAATTTATCACTCTTGCGGGTGCCAGTCTAAACCAATGACGACAACAGGGGTAGGCGCAAGGGAAGTAATTGAATGCACAGATCATATTCGGGGTTATTCCAGCTTCTGCGACCTCTGCTACAATCTGTTTTTCCTGTTACCCTAACAGTCCCCAGTCCTTCACCTGTTGGATGATTGAGGACTGTCAGGGTTAAACAACTTCAATTTATACAAGTTGATGAACATGACTATCGTCGATCATCATGTGAACATGTATGTGTATGTAACCTTGTCACATTGGGTGACATGTAAGCCCACAATTTTATATCAGTCTTTATTAAACACAGAGCGCACGTGTACGCGGTACCGATACCCTTTCATCATATTCAGGGAACAGTTTTTCTTCCAGGAAAGTCAAGACCAAATTGTTTGGTTGTCCCAATAACGTTTTTGGTCCCCTTTATCAACACGTGTGTACTCCCCACAACTACGTGTGTGGGTAAACCTTCATCGCGTTAAGGGGACGGTTTCATTTGTTAGGCAAACTAGGACTGAGTTGAAGGGACATGTGTCTGTCCCCATAACATCTGCAGTCCCCACGAAGTACCGAGTCGGTGAAATATCGTATGTTTGTCCCTGCAACTATGGTACATGTAGTTGAGTCACAGTGGCCATATTGAAGTAAATGTTGCTCTGTGCAGGGCCACAGAGCTCTGCAAAAATGAAGCTGCAGGGAGAAGTGCCTAACTCCTACACAAACACCTGTACATGTACACGTACACCTGTAACTCCCGCGAGTGAGCATTTATGATGGCCTGCTTGGCTATGGAAAGTGGCTCTGGGATCTCATCATTTCAAAACAACGTCAAGATAGTTGGCCTAAAAATACATTCTGGTAATGCTGAGCGCAGAGCCCATTCCAAATAGTACAGTCAGCAAGTGGTCCAGAAAGATTTATTTGAGGTGCTACTTAATAGCTTAGTGTTATTACAAATAATGAATGTTCTGTTGTCCAGCGGTAGAAGCAATTTCATGAAGTGACGGATGTTCTCTTTCACGAGGCAGTGCCGAGTGGAAAGGAACATGCAGTCCTTCATTCAGTCCAAGAAATACTCTCTCTGTTGTGTTGTACATGTACAGTGTACAACACCCGGATAAATCCCCTTTGTGTGCATGTCGTTAGTTTACTATGCCTGCTTGGCATAAAAGCACGAATGTGAGGAGCCGTGACTGTGCCTACATTATATTTAATGGGCACCTTAAACGGTCGCACTGTTGAATATACCAAATGCCGGTGAGTCAGGTGAAATTTGTCGTATGAAATGGGAAGGTGGTCAGAGAGTGTCGGGGTACTCTACCGGTACATAGCGAGTGTTGCACAAACCGTAACCACATTGTTGTGATTTTGAACTGTTCCGTCCGTCCAGTACAAAACCCACCGATGCATCCACGCAGCCCAGTGCCCACAGCACTGGAAACTACACAATGGTCAGTGCATCGAGGAATGCCCCACCAGCTTCATCACCAACATCACCAATGCACGCTACTGTCAACCGTGTGACGGCCCCTGCCCGAAAGGTATGGAGGAGGGACGTGTGTGTCTGTGGTCAGGTTGGGGGGGGGACTTGCCACTGAAGGAGGCGCATGTATAGTGCCCATTGGTTCGTTTCAGATGTCCTTACATTGCTACCCGCTGTTGCGATTTGCTGTCCTTATATGCCAGGGTACATGTAAGTAGGCGATTTCGAGCACCAACCATTTGCCAACTACCAGTAATTGTGCCTGGGACCCAGGATATCTTTTGTGTACCAGGGAAAGTTGACCGGTAGTTGACAAATGGTCCTTGCTCGAAAGTGCATCAATTTCTTAAAGCCTTATACAGTATCCGTTGTTGACCTTGTCTATTGAGACAATATTCTGAAGCCATTAGCATGAAATGACAAAGGTTTGCTGATGTACATGACTGAATCAAGCTCAAAGGCCAACGCATGGGTGGCGTTAACCAAAACTGGCTCCAGAAAAAAATCAATTCTGCATGTACAAGACTGAAAGCGGCTTGAATGAGAACTTCCCATCCAGTTTGTTAATGACTGCATCATCTGCGCACGTGCTCCGTGGATGACGTGCGTCCATTAGCGAATAACGCCGCTTATGGGTCCAATGGATCCATTACTGCACCACGTTGAAGTTGGTGGCGTTTAAGTTGCAACAAGGTCACATTAGCCCTAACACCCTAGGGTGTGTATAAAGATCATCTTGACAATGGAGGATTGATGACTGCTAGGGCCAACGATCCGGACACTCACCTGGTAGTGTTGGGGGTACTTCTTCCTACTTTCTGGTCCTATTACTCAAGGTCCTGAATAGTTAGTGCTGACCCCAAATCTTGCACTTGTGCCTCAAACTGTTCCTTGCATTCCGGTTTAATTTTGAACACAGTGGTTGTGAGAATAGAATGTGTACATTTACTGCTCCCAAAGTCCCATAAACTGACAACAAGCACTTACCGCTGAGGACAATATGCTGACTACCGGGGACATGGACACATTCTACACAATGTACATGTATGTTCCCTTGGTGTGCTGTACTCTTTGGTACAATAAAAGTTTGTACAAAATATTTTGGAAAGTGTGTACATCCATGTTGATGCCTCATTGTAACACCATCGTTTACATATGAACTATAGAGAGCTATAGTATCTCACATGTACATGTATGTGCCATGCTGCTCCCATTGCTGTTAAGCATGTTAAGGAGGTTATGAATTTGTTGGAATTCATTTTTCTGATTTTTTTTTGAGTAATCGTATTCCTTCTTCTGACTGTTTGCTAAGTTTTTTCCTTTTTGTTTTGTCATGGTATTTTGATTATCCTATTAGTTTGTGAAGGCCGTATGGTAGTCAACTCTGTCGGGGATGCAGCCAACTTGGCTGGCTGTACCATCATCAACGGATCCTTGGAAATCGGCATCCGGAGTGGAAGTAAGTAGCCTCGCTTTCCAGGGCAGGATTTGAGATTTGTTCAGATATTTCTGCATATCCAAAGTTTTTGTAATAAGTCTCAGGATAGATGCATTTTTCTATTTGGTAAATGGCTTTCCCGACACTTGTATTATTTTCAAAATTTTGCCGGAAAGTTGAATGGCATCAAACTGTGTCTCATTTAAAAACAAAGGGCTGTGAATTAATCTATCAAAATTGAGATGATTTGTGGCATTTCTGAGCCCCAACGCTCTGAGTTCACTCCAAACCCAACAGGAGGTTGGTCAAGATTTTACTGGATTGGGGCCTCATGCCACCTCTGAGGTTGCTTGTTGTCAGTATCACCGTGACGAAGGTTGGGACAGGATAATATTAATAATTAATAATTGATTCATTTATAAAGCACAAATTCCATATAGATATGTTCAAATGTGCTGCAAAATGAAGACATTAAGCGTGGAACAATGAATACATTTAAACATGGTCGAGCCGATGGCATACAAGGATGTTCCTAAATGGCTGTGTCTGTACATAAAAATGCCTTTCTGTCGGTGACCACACGAGGTTGCCAACAACAAATTGTCGTGTTTGGTGATCTCCGTTGGCAGTGCATTGGCTAACAATCAGCTAGCACTACATGTTGAAGAAATTGTGATCCCAAAACTGGATGATATTGTGCAATAGCAGAGTAGCGTCTGGCTTTTGGGCTAGTCCAACAGATTGATCCAAACTAGCTGACAGTGTTAATTTAGAACGTCGGTGTGATCTCTCCATCTTCTGCTGACAGACACCCATTTGATGTTTTTTTTCCAGCACGATTCCAGCTTTGAGAAGTATTCAAAGTCCCACAATGTGGCATCCAGATTGACAGACTGGGCATAAACAAACAGACTTGCCCGGCATGATCAGGTCCCATTCCAGCAAAGCCGCCTAGGTTTTTTTTTTTCTGGTTTTGTTTTGTTGTGAAAGTTCTGGCATTCCAGCCCCAAAAGTACAGCCACAATTAGCTGACCCCCCCCCCCCCGAGGAGGTATCCAGTCCAGCCTAGGGACCCCTACATCAGCCAGCCCTCCCAAGAGGTGTCATTCACCCACGGGCCCAGGTTCTCCCAAGTTCCATGACTCACCTTGGCTGCTTCATCCAGAGGGGGTATAAAACCTTGGGCGGAGGGGAGGGGAGGAAAACTCCCATCACCAAAGGAGGGGTGAACTCATGGAAGGGGGTAGACCTTCAAAGGGTCCACTGGCCTTTATTGGCAGCTTCAGTGGGAGACTGATTAGATAACAGGTTGCTTTGGTTTCTGTGCAGCTTCAAAAAGTGAGGGGCTTGCATCCTTCTTTTCAGAGCTGTGATGCATCATTTTGAAGAGAATTTGAAGCAACGGGGGCAAAGTACCTTTACATGAGCATTGAGCGAAAACATGAAAGGATGCATCCATGCTGAGATTTTTTTTCTTAGACATACATTTTGTGCATCTGTATATACCGGTACTCATTTTCAGGCTGTGAACTGTTTGAAGAGTTGATTTGTCAATGCCATTCTGGACTACCGAGGGCGCTGTTACTGTGATGTCATTCAGGGAAGACATTATCCTTTTCTCTGGTCAAATTGTGAACCCAAACTTTGCTCATTGATGAAAACATTTTTTGAGAAAGAGTTTCTCTTTGGCTTATTGCTGTTTACTTTCATGATAAATCTTCAATGACAAAGGAAATTAAGGGTATCAAAATATCAGGGTTGTACCTGGGGAAACCAATTACTTTGTAACAATTTGGATAGATATCACAACCTTCTGTGGGCCTCGTTAAAGAAGTGACAGTAGTCATTGGCCTTCCCGGAAACTGCATTGAAACTGCATGTGTTCGGGCAAGGAAAGATGGCTTCTCAATCATCAATTTCCGAGGGCTTGATAAAGAAACCAGGGCCCGACTGCCGAGTCCTACACCTCATTAGTGAAGAGGAAGAGATGAGGAAGAAAATTGGGGAGTTGGGCAGGCACGGCTTTAAGGTCTAAATCCATCCCCCAGACACCTCAAAGCAATTGAATTGTGGAGAGGCTCTCCCACTGAGGAGAGGGAATAATGCGGTCCTCTGCAGGGAGCTGGGCACCGGGGCAACATGTGGACTAATTTGTAAAATTTGTGGAGCAAGGTTCTAGGATAGCTGTGTGTGGTTGACTGGAATGTGCAAGTGTATCATTTTTTTATTTTTTTATTTTCCCCCTCCTGTTTTGGCCAAGCCATGATGATGAGTGGTTTGTGGGTTCCGTGTTTGTACACAAGTAGATCGTATCACAGTGACTTGAAAAAAGGACAGTTACAGCAGTTGTAGAAGAAAAATTAAAAAAAAAAAATGGGATCATCCCTGATCCCCCCCAAATAAATTTTTTCAAGTATGAAGACTTGAGTTTAAGGTCGTACATGCACCCAGTTGTAATTTTTAAGTCGTAAGATTTTCACACCCGTAACCACATCGGTCAGATTCTTATTCTAAGCAACCTTCAATCTGTGACTGAAAAGAAGGAGTCGTGCAGGAATGCTGGGGATGGTCTTTCCGGGAGGATCATTGAGGAATTAACATCGCTGTTGTCTGCAGTTATTCCCTCTCGAGGCGCAGGTTTTTTGAACACGGTGACTTTGCGGCCGGAATTAATTTTACAGGACATGATCAACTCATGTTGAGTTAAACACAGGGAACAAAAATGCATCTGTAATATGCCACCAAATCCTAACATCCATGGTTTTAGAGCAAACCTGTTTATTTTCATTGTAGTGGTGTTAGGCTATTGGAGGTATCAGCGTATTTTGGGGCAGGAAATGAGGAACACAAGTCATACCTACACCTGTGCCGAGCAAAACATGGTATATCACATACTCAGTGTTGCAAAGAAAGTGACTTGAAGAAATGAGCAGTGGCTTTTGGCTTGACACGGGAGAAACAGTGACTTGTAACCGGGATCGAGAAAAAGGAAATTTGTGGAAAATTGTCTTGTGACAGAGGAAATTACGTGATCAAAAAATGATCATGATCAACCGATTGGCTTGGTTACAACACTTAAAACACTGAGCTTGATGCGGGATTGGGCAAAAGACGTGTGAATGGACTCGGGTGCACCTGAGTGCTGCATGTATAGTTGTAATACGCATACTTGGACGTTTAGAGCTTACATGCACCCCGGTACGTGTGTGTTATCACCACAGAAATAATCCTTTACATCATGCAACATATATTTTCACATTTACATTTGGGAAGCATTGGCGTGTGTGTGTTTTTCCCATATACCGGTACATGTATGGAGAGCTGCAGTACACGTAGGCAGGTGCCCAGTCTCATTCTACATTCAAGACTAGGGAAGGAGACAATAGAAACCAGTCTAGCCAGGAAAGCTCTCACCTTTAATACTGCAGTGCACATGATGATTCTGCATGGACTCACTCCATACAATAAGTATGGGCTCCTTGTAAATCAACAAAAGTGTAATATTTGTATTTTCACTTGGGGGGAATTTGCCCATGTCCACTTTTTCATATTTCATTGAACAGGGGTGTGAGAATTCAGCTTTCTTTGTTTAGATATTGCCCCTGTACATGTATTTCAGCTTTTTTGTACACCTGGTCTATACAAAAGTATGGACCTTTTTTTTGCATTTCAGCTTTTTGCTACTAGTACCCGAAAGCTGTAATTTTTCAGCTTTAATTGTAAGCGGCTACCCACACCCCTGATTGAAAGCCCATACACTTCGGCTTCATATATGCGGTACATGTACTGTGGTATGGAAGTTCACTTAGCCTTGGCATTGCTTCATTGTAAAATTCCGTTGCAGTGGATGGGGCCTGGAGACACGATGCGTCTTGTCCAACTACATGTACAATGTACGCTAATAGCTTGCCTTGTCGTTGTTTTCCCTTCTGCCCCAAAAAGCCAACATCATGAAGGAGCTGGAGAAGAATCTGGGCATGATTGAGGAGGTGACGGAGAAGATCGTCATCAGGATGGCCCACTCCCTGGTCAGCCTCAACTTCCTGAAACACCTCAAGCGGATTGGTGGAACCGTTCTGGAGAATGGGTGAGCGGCCATTGAGCTGTGGTGACTCTAAATCAGGAAGGATTTGAATCATTTCGCATCTCGGTGTTTTAACGTTTGTACTCGAAACAAATTTGTGACTTGTAATAACTCAAGTCACTGACCCGACTCACGTCACAATATTTGTTGACTGGACTCGACTTGAGTCCCATCGGGTAAATGGCTCGACTCAACTCGAGTCGCTGCAAGCAAATGACTCAACTCAATGCGAGTCCCTGGTCAGAAGACCTGACTCGAGTGAAAGTTAATAAGACTGAAGTCCCAAACTTTTTTTGCGGAAAAAGAAATAGCAATGACTTTCAGTGCTGGTTCATATGACCACATGTTGAAACCCAGAGTGACTTGACTTCCTGTTTTTATTTATCGTTTTGTATTCAAATATTGGTGGCTGGAATTGACTCAAGTTAAATACTTGACTCAGCTCGACTTTCTCCCCAATGACTCAACTACTCAAGCCACAAAAATTAGTGACTTGTTACAACTCTAATATGGGGGAGGGGGTAAGTAACTGGCTGCCCCTGAAGTTTTTCTTTGTTGGGGGGGGAGTTTTGCAGTTGATTTTGGTCAATCTGTAATCTGAAACTGTTGGAATTAAGCCTACAGGCCATTGCCAACCTTTGATTTCATTAACAGTGCATATGTAAAAGGCACGTGTGAATACTTCAGTTTTGCAGTTTGGTCCATCACAGATCTTTCAACAAGTCCTTGCACAAGAGTCATTAGTCATAAGTAAAAGAGTGAACAAGAACAAAGGAATGCCTTTGTTACTGTTTACTGTTACTGTTTTTTTGAATCGCTTTTGACCTGCAGTGAGACTGGGACTTGTGATGGACTTGTCTGCAACACTTGATTACACATGTACATGGGAAGAAGTTTAAACATTATGAGTTATCACACGAGCACGAGTGGTACACAGAATAGTGTAGTGCGTCTGTGTCCCATATACAATGTGCATGTACCTAGAGGACGAATATACGTGCAAAGATGGCACTACGTTCTGTGTTGCACGAGCATGATAACAAATTTATCTTGGAGCAAACTTGATGCACAGTAAAGATGTTATAAGGGCCGATGTGCGCTAATGCGCCACCTTTGAATTTACAGTGAATTTAGCAGTTGTGTATTGTGCTTTTAGTGTAAAAATAGCGCAGTGGCTTGACTTTATTAAGAACGCATAACGCGGGGTTTGACATGGACCGTGCAGCACAGATATGTATCACACTGTTGGTTGCCATAAATCAACCAGTCAGAATTGAAACTTCAAGTTTGCCTGAAGATAAGTACACATGTCATTTGTTGGTAAATGTCTGCGGTACATGCATTAGACATTCACTGTGTACATTTACACGGGGTTGCTGTTTTTGATATACAGTGCAGCCTGCGAGAACTTGAAGATCGAAAGAGCGTAACGTTGGCTATTGTGCTTACCTTGCCTGTGAACATTTAGTATGATGCGAATTAGCCATAGATTCTCATCCTTAGTCTGTGTTCATTTGTGTCCTAATTTCTTTTCCTTTTTTATACTCCAGAGCTCTAAGCCTGAGTGATTTCTGGTTTAATGCAAACCTGCCAGCCATTCCAATTTAATCAGAACTGTTCTGATTTTCAAGTTTTGTAGACTGCAAACAAATGTGAACTCTCCCATCTCTGTAAAAAGGGAGAATGAATAGTTATAAGAGTCCTAACAAAAGAGGGCGCTATTTGCAGAAAAAAGAGGGCACTATTTGATAGTCAAGCTGGCACTTGTTTCTCATACGTATACTGTACAAGTGTGTGCATGCACATGTACTATGCTGCAGCTCATTTTGCTATGGGCTCGTATAATGGGTGTTCCGATTTCTGACTCAAGGTGACCTCGAATGAACTTCAACTAGTAGCATCATAACCTTTGTTGGTCAATAATAAGAACCTGACGCTGCTATTTGAAGCGTGCCATGTCTAGGGAGGCATGCATTTCCGAATCTGGGTATTTCTCTTGGCAATTTCATGTACGCAAAAATGTGTAAATTGAACGCTGACCGTTACAAAATTAATCGCGTGACTGAAAATTTTCCATTCCATTTGGCACGAAGCCAGTGCCGTCCTGCAATATCTGGTCTTCCTTTGAGAAGGAGGGAGGAGAAGCTTGTGCAGAGGAGAGAATAAGGGGCAGACAGTTTAAGAGGTGGGAGAAAAACCGCCGACAAACACTCTGAAGGAAAAACCCACAGAATCATTTAGCGACTGAATGCCCAAATTGACCCGCAGACTTAAATCGCAGAGGTGGACAGGTGGGTAAAGTGGAGCTTGCTGCGCCCAGCCGTCTTAACCGTCCTTGCCCTTTTCCAGGTTGTATTCTTTCTACCTGCTGGACAACCGCAACCTACAGCAGCTCTTTGACATCCAGAACTACCCTAACATCACCATCAGCAACGGCTCCCTCTTCTTCCACAACAACCCCAAGCTCTGCGTCTCCAACATCACCACTTTTGAGTCCCGGGCCAACTTCCTGACCCAGCCCAAGAACAACAACTTTGGCACCAATGGGGACCAAGTAGCATGTGAGTGTGAATAAGTTGGGACTCTGTTTGTTCGAAATTTTCTTTTTTGGCTTCTTTTTTTCAGGAATTGAGCTTTTAATCATTTTTAGAGTAATTCATTGCAGTCATTTTGACACAATTTTTGCAAAAATTCGAACGTACCATTCTTGCGCAGCGCACATATTTCCGAGGTGGGTCAGCCCAAAATGCATACTTTTTCCACTGCGGTGCTCAGTACATGTGTACAGGCACGCAGTTAGCCATGAATTTCAAACGACTAACAAATGACCATGACAAACTTCACATTTGTAATAAGGTGTTTCTGTACATGCGTGGCAGATTTAAAAAAAGATTGGGCATGGCACAGCCATGTCCTTGGGGGGGTGGAATCAGTCCCCCCCCCACCACTGTGAGATGGGCCAAAATAACCTGGCTCTTTTAGGGTTCATGTATGAAAATATTAATTTGTTCATTCTTCTGGTTATTTCCAAAAGAGCGCTTCTTTAACACATTTATCTATGTCATCTTTAATGGGGGTAACTTCCAATCAGTGCACAGAACTGCTTTCTGTAGAGGTCCCCAGATTTACAACATAACTGGAAGGCGTAAAATGTTGCAGTTTTTCAGCGCAAACTTTGCTGAAAGTTTTTCATCTTTTTGAATGATTTATTTAAATTTAATTCATTTAGATAAATAAATTAAAAACAAATAGGAGGCGCAAATGCATCTTCAAGAATTGCGTGGAAAAACCAATTGACATTGTTGTGGGCCCTTTCAATTTTTCTTTGCTATTCCTCCTTTTCCTGTTCTGTTTTTCTGGGCATGCAGGCAGCATGCACAAGATACGCATCAGTGTCAAGCCAATGGCGAGCACACTGATGATCCGATGGGGTTTTGACGTCAGTAAAATCAGTGACAAGCGCAACTTGCTGGGGTTCATCGTTTCCTACCGAAAAGCGTAAGTTGCACTTCTGCCAGGTCTGGTAACTAACATCGTTCTGTGACAGTGTGTAAGATTTTCAAAAACAGCGGTGGCGCTGAGAGAGATTTTTTACAAATATTGAGCAAATGACCGCCCTGGGTCAGAATTTGTAATCTCCAACTTTTTAAGGAACCGTGATGGGGGGTATTTTGTCGTTTTAAAAAGTCAGCCTTTTTGTCAGAAATAATGCTGTACCTTTGACAAGCCCATCGTCGAATATTACCGGTACCATCGCCAAGTGATCAGGAAAATTTAGGAATCAGGTTTCATCGTAAATTTTATTTTGTCATTTTTTCTGATTTTCTTTTGACAAGGCCTTTCAAGAACGTGACAATTTTTGATGGAGAGGATGCTTGTGGCACGAGCCAGTGGGAGACGATCTACGAGAATCCGGGGGAGCCTTTCACCTTACTGGTGGGGTTGGAACCCTGGACGCAGTACGCCATCTTTGTGCGGTCCTATATGATCGCCAACACTGGGGAGGGGGCCCAAAGCGACATCAAATACGTATCCACCAAAGAAAAAGGTAGGTGGACATCTGACCATGGCTAGTTGATAGGGCATACATGTAGTTTTCTCTAGCGAGACAAGGTCTACTGTAGTTCTTATTTTTTAACCTATGAGGACAAAATGACAGTGGATGCACATTTGCCTGGGATTTTTAATCAGAGTCAGAGCAGCCTCAAAGCATACATATCTCCCAAAGACAAATGTTGGCACCAGACTGTTGCTAGCATTCTGTAATTGTCTCTATGGAGACAAGGGCTACTATATAACAGTCAACCTGTAAACCTTAGCAGGTCAAAATGACGGTGGATGTAAATTTGCCTGTTATTTAAATACCAAATTCAGGCACAGTCTTGAAACGAACATTTCGAGATGCAAGCGGCATGTAAAGTTCATTGAACATCAAGTACAAGTTCCTGTCTACATGTAATTGGTTACTTCACCATAGCAGTATTTTATAGCACTCCCTCCCCACATAGTTGCTGGTTTCATTGGCGTAGTTTGGGATTGTCTGGGTGATTGCTTCATATTTGTTTTTATTTCAACTTCAAAATTGCCTCTGGGTAAAAAAAAACATTTATATTCTGACAAAGAAACAATCGCTGTAAGATTTTAGATCTTTTTTACCCTCTAGCATGCAACTATTCCTCCGATCAGCTGATCTTCCTTGTTCTTTACCTTCCCATGTATGGAAGCTGGAAAACACTCAGAATCTTGCAGTTTGGAATTTCCTGTGTTCCCCCCCCCGCCCCAAATACTCAACCACATGGTAGTTTATCTGACCCCATGTTCCCCCTCTGTTTCCAGAGCCAGGCCCACCCTCAGACCTTGTGGTGCTGGCCAACTCCTCCAACCAGCTGGTGGTGTCCTGGGGCCCGCCCAAAAAGCCCAACAGTCTTGTCGTGGAGTACCGGGTGCGTTGGCAGAAGCAGGAGTTGGCTGTCAGCCAGTTCAGCTCTCGCGACTTCTGCCGAGAAAGTAAGCAAGAGCCATTGAGACCGGGCCAGATATCGTCCAAGATTTCTCAGTGCGAAATACCGGTTAATAGCAAATTGAAGTGCCAAGGGAAACATCAGCTGAGAACCAGTTGGGATATGTATGCAGTATTAGACAGGTTTTTTAGCTGGTAACCTGTCTTTACTGAGCAAGTATTTTCAATGCCAGGGCATTTCTCTGCTTAGCAGTTCTTTAGAATCAGACCCGAGCCTTCAAAATGCTCTCACTCCATTATGGATAATTGTACAGGGTACTCTCCAAGCTCTAAATGTTAAATTTAAATGGCAGCTGAACAAAAGTACTGAAAACCTGGGGGGGGTAGGGGGAGGAGAAATAGTCTCACAGTAGGGTTCAGGGCCCACTTAAAGAACTCCCTCCTCTTGAGCCGATGGACTAGTTGTCACTGGTGGCGGGAAATGGCCAGTGGTCCCTCCTCCTCCCTTCAATTTTTTGCAGGGCGGAATGGCCCCCACTTTTTGCAGGTCCTACAACGGGGTGGGCTTCATGGATCTGCCTGTTAGTGGCTGTTGCCCAATGGTTTCACAACTGCCCCCCCTCCCCATTTTGGAAATCATTTTGCCGCCATTGCTAGGTGTCTAGGTTACTAAACGAAATTCAAACCTCATATGTGTAGTTTCATTGGTCTTGAATGCCCACATAGCGTCAGGTTTGTGGAAAAAACAAAATTACATCACCTGTCTCTCAGATATATAATAATAATAATTACACAGTACAACATTTGTAATGCGCTTTCCATACGTTTCAAAGTGCCATTATTATCCCTGCACATTGGGCTCACACATCTGTGAACATTCCTGAAACCATCTCAGCTCCCTGGGGAGTATACTAGCCCAGTGCGGCCATTTCGGCGCAAACGGCTAAACATAACCGTGTCTGCCCTCACAGGTGCCCATTTACTCCTGGGTGGAGAGAGGCACATAGGGGTAAAGTGACTTGCCCAGGATCACAACATGCTGCCACCAGCTGGATTCGAACCCCTGACCCTATGATCAGGAGCTACAGACCCGAAGCACTAGGCCATGTTGTTTTTGTCGCAATAATGCAGTGTTTCGGGTGTTGTAGGACACGGGGTTGATCATAGGCCTCTGTGCTGATGACGCCACACTCTGTTCATGTGGGTCCTTTCCCAGTGTGCTCAGTGGACCATTGGTCCCTCTGGTTGCATGGGAAAGTGCACAAGTAAACAAAGGTGGCATCATCAGTACACAGGCCTGTCATGAAGAGACTTGAACTGGTTTGAAATTATAGGGCGACCATGTGGAGTCGTTAACTGTTTTGTGGGGTTTCTGTTTTATGACAGAGCCACCCACGCTGGTGTCAGAGGTCATCGTCAAACCGGAAGAACAGGACACGGAGGGGAACCAGACCTGCCAGGAGGGCTGCTGCCCCTGCCCGAAAGACAAGGAAACCCTGAAACTGGAGGAGGAGGAGGCACTCTTCCAGAAGCAGTTTGAGAACTTCTTGCACAATCATGTCTTCATTCAAAGGTAAGGGTGGATCACATGACGTTACAAGATCACAGTTATTCATCTCCACCAATTTCAATACACTTTTGGACACCTCGGGGTGTTAGGGGTATGAGATAAAGCTAGAAAACTGCCTAAGACAGAAAATGTATGGAGTGCTAGCGTCAGAAGTGATGTTGGTGTCGCGGGAAAGCTGTGTGACGCTCCCCGGAAAAGTATTCTTGCGAGCAAGACAAGAAGCAAAAGAACTTTTTTCGGAAAAATTCTGAAGAAAACTATTTTTGTGTCGAAGAGAGCTATATTAGAGTTCAGAAATGAAATTCACACCTTGCAAGTTAAGTCTGACATAGGAAGAACATTTCAAAGCCATGCAGGAACTATTTTTGTTGGAGTTAATTTTGTTTGTTGAAGAAAGATTGAATATTTAAAAAGATATAGTAGTACAAACCAACAGTACATGTGTACATTGCCAGGAGTCCTTAAATGCAAAGTCAAAAGTAGAGTACAATCTACTACACCTGAAGATCAGCAAGACAACCAGAAAAAAAGCCACTCCTGTTCATTACGAGCAATCGGGCAATTTGTGGTAATCCCCCGGAAATAAAAAATCACACACCACTGTGTGTTTCCGAGGTATTTTGCACAAAGCGGTCATAAGAATACCTGTCATAATGCATTGGATCCCAATAAGCTGTCTTTTTTCCTACCAGTGCACTTTCAACGATGCATCCAGTGACCTGTAAGCAGTCAGTATTTTTTCTGCCGTATTCTGTCCAGTTTTCAATACTGGAATTGCTCATGTTTCTATTATTGGAAGCTTCCCGCAGTCCCTGGCACGGAACACTGAGCGCCAACCTGTTCGCTCAACAAGAAAAACATGCTCCCATGTTTTAGAAAGCCCAAGACCAAATTATCAACCCGCCCCCCTAAAAAAAGTTGAAATGTGCGACCATCATAACGTCATGGGCTTAACCCTCAGTTGAAAACTTTGCATTGATTGTACTAATGTATAATGTCGTGGTTGAGTCCAGTTCCAAGTCCAGCGAGTGCAAGGAAAGAGATAAACTTTTTTTTTGGAGGGCACAGTAGCGACGTTGCTGGTGCTTGAAACAGCATTTTGGACAACAAAGCGACTGCACTTTTGAGCTTGCAAAACTGCAGACAAGCATGCATCATGCGTTGGGGCGTGCTCACTTTTGCTCAATGATGCTTGCGCACTCCAGCCTTCCACAGTCCTTTGACTGCCATGTTGCCCGTCATGTGACTGCATGGACAGTCAACCGAGCACCCAGTTTGCCACATGTCTGTCGGAAATCAAGGACTTAATTAGCCTTACACATACTGTGAGTCCTCGCATCCACAGCTACGCAATGCAGTCTCTGCTTGTCCGCATGCGCTACCAGCAATCAAAAGCTTGAGTACAGTGCATAGCGGCGGCATACCGGCGAGTGTACGGACTGATCTGCCAACATGGATGAGAAGCCGTTACTGTGGTGGTACCACGCTCGGTGCAGCTGATTCGCAAGTGTTGCGTGGCTCTCCAACCAGCAGAGCGATGTGATGCCACAGCGGAGCAGACTTGGTGGCAACCGACTCACGGACATGCTCTGACACCTTGGGCGCATGCACGTTTTGGCGAGTGACAACACCCTCGCGATTGAAAAGTAATGACTTATTGGTAGGTCTGATCTCTCGGTCAATCCGCCTCGAGCAGAGGCACCCCCTCATCGGTTGAAAAGAGCCATGCTGGTCGGGAGTGTTTGTTCTGTTGGTAGCGACGTGCATGCAATTCGTGCATCTCATACATGTAGTCGTTAGTGAACCAGCAAATTGAAATTCCTACCAAAGGAGCCTCCGTTGCCAGGAAAATCGCTCCCCCTCTTGGTCCAGCTCGGGGCCTGTAGTGTAAAACTTGATTCATACTCAACTGCTTTGTTGTCTGTGCACTTCCCAGACTCGGGGAAAGGACTCAACCACGTGTATAAAAGTTAATGTCTTTTATGTAACATTGATCCTGAACATTTTATGGCTGGTGTACATGTATTCACACTAATTATATTTATCTTAACCACAGGGCTATTGTGATACTAACACAATCTGTTTAATGTCCCTTTAACAAGCTGCTTTTTCTCCGATCAAGCCGCCATCGCATTACCGTCTCCAGCACCTCATGGAGACCAGGAAGAAAGTGCTTTTTTTTAGAATGAGCTGATCAAACCATCCCAAACCGTAGAAAGACTAGACAAAAATCATCTCATTGTACATAGTTCCATGCTGTTTGCTGAATACATCGATGTAAAGTAGAACTTCCAAAAAACCCAGAAAAACTTGTAGAGGCTTGTTTACATCACTACGCGTCATGTGTTTGGCTCCCATTTCATTCATTTGAATATTGTGTGCAAGTCAGTGAACCAGCCTAGAGGCACTACATTTCAGATATCTTCAGTTGTCTCCAACTTGTTCAACTGCTAGTTCTAAAAAGTCCACCCAATTTTGTGTTTTAGCACCTCATGACAGGAAAGTTGCAGTCCTGTTGCATTGGTTGATTTGGGTATAAAGTAGGGTCATGAGTTGCAGTCTAAAGTTTGCTTTTCCTTCAGGAAACGGTTTGTAGAAACATGCAGTCAGATGCTGGGAACTTAGATTAATCATCCAAATAGAGAATTTCTTCCGCCTGTTCCGTCCGTCTTTTTTTTTTTTAGTCCCAATGTTGTGGAATGATTCATGAACAGATTTTTTTTCGATGGATGCTTATACATGTATGGTACATTTTGGTGGTGGCGGGCCGCTACATGAAAATCATTCAGGTTTGTCCAAATGAAAAGATTCTCGTTTCTAATTGATAAAAGTCGCTCATTGTCAGACCTTCCCATTTCGCTGTGGATCTCATTCATGGGTGGTTCATTGCTTTTGTAGTGAAAAGCATGTTCACCTAAACTTGTTGCCGTCATTGAACAGAATCTGGGCGTCAGATTCCCGGTCGATTACGACTGCACCCCCTGTGCTGTGCTGACAGAAAAAAGACTGGTGCTGTTTTGTTTTTTTTTTTACAAGTTAACCGCCCACCAAAAAGGGAGACAATGTGACTAACTCTAATTTGCCTAATGACCTCACCTTCTCTCCCCCTTTTTTTTGGGACTCCTGTCTTTCCTTTTCCATCCATCCAAACGCACTCTCTTCCTTTCCCCCTCTGCCTCTCCTCATACGACACACTTTAAAAGGGATTACGTCGGGTTAAACCGAACGATCTCAAGGTAAGGTCGGACGTGCCTGTTCGTCATGCCTCATCGATTCTCTCTCCTTTTTTTTTTTTTGCATCATGCGGGGCATCTTGTGCAATGCTTGTCCCTATTGCTTGCCGCTGTTCAGCGGCACTGCTCCCAGGCTGCTTGTTACCGTTTTATTGTTCGCTGAACTCTTTTTGCAGTGTCGTTTGTTTTTGTCATTACATCTTTCTTTTGGCAGGCTTTATGGAATCACGCTTTTGCATACAATGTCAATACAGTTTTGCATGTTTTGCAAGTGGCCACACCCACACCACACCTGCATGGCGTAGAAGCACCGAGTAATTGGTCCATATCTTTAAGCAGGATTGGAATGGCACAATAAGACTGATGCTCTACCGGCAACTTAACCTGGTGTGCTAGGTAGTAATGTTCCTAGGAACTGATTCCACAATGGTTCGATCTTACACATGTACAATGTATGTGCACATCTTCTGTTCTAGCCAGATTTAGTGTTACAGCGTGCAGAGCCGGGAAAGGGTATTCGTGTGCACCCACAAGATGTGCTTTCGTACACGACCAAGTATTTTGTGGCCGCACGCTGTGTGTATTCTATGCACTGGCATTCAAAATAGTGTGATGGTGCCGTCACTTGAGTATGGCCCGTGTTTAAGATATTCTAGCACCGTGTTCAGTGGTTTGTGGCAACTGTGGACACGATTGGTGTAATTTGGGAAAAGTAACAGGGATGGCAATGAAATCCCAATGAAGCAAACAAAAGGCACTTTAGAGTTTACAGTTGCTAGGTACATGTAAAAGTTTCTGTAAAACAAGATTTTCTTTAGGAGGGCTGATTCTGGTCATTGACAAGTCAAAAAGGGAATTAAATACACATATCTGCACACGCAACCCTCACTGCGAATAGATGTTTCCCCAAATTTTGATTTGTTCATAATGCCTTAAATTCTGAACTCTACATGTAGATGCTACATGAAAATCCCCGCACTCCTGAGGACAGGCTAGGTACTGAAATTGTTCAACTGTCCTTTTGTCCTTGGTTTTCGCTTTTCCCCGATTAGAAACACCCCCCTCCCCAAAAATAAATCTTTGAAAAACTATTTGGGAACTGGTATTTCACACACCTTGCCATAGGTCAGGGGTCAGATAGCCTTTATCCTCAGTGCTTTCTGAATGCAGTTGTTAGTTGTTTTTGTCCCGTGTCTTACAAATGTAGTGTTTTGTGGTTTTGTGATGATAAGCTGCCATTCTGTAGTGTATGATTTGCTCAAGTGGGTTAAATTGCTGTTTGTTTTCAAGAATCCGTTCCTGATTTTCAGACTGAGTTTGGAGCCAATACTCACAGTAGCTGCTGTACAGAAAATGCTTCTCAGCAATCCAGCCGAGTCCCTGCGCCTGACACAATTTGGCTGGTGCAGTGTAAATTTAGGCCGATTTTGCACTGGCCGCGGAAGCGAGCACAAATTATGCGATTTTGTGGCATCAAACCAAATATTCGTGCCACGAATTCACAAAAGTGGAACGCATTTTCAACTCCAGCAAATATTGCTGCAAATGTCTTTGCGACATCCAATTTGCTTCGCGTTTGCATGCCCTTGAATTATGAATCGGCCCTTTGAGTATTTTCTGTGCACAGCAGCCGAGTTGCACACCTGAGTTACGGCCACCTGCTGATCTGCCGAGGTTCTCAACTAAATACATGTATGAACATGTACAGGTAGTTAATTAACGCGTGTAGCTGGCCACATGGGCACGAGATACTGTTTGTATCTCTGGAGGGGGATAAATAACAGTTCTTTTGTCACCAAGCAAGCCAGAGTGAAACAAGGGAGGAAAAATATCCTCTTGTCAACCAATCTCTTTTACCCGTCTTGCCGCAAACCTTGGTGAGTCTTCCAAATCTACCACTTCACACAAATAAATGGCACGTTCAGTGCGCCTACACCATTGGGCTGCGAGCCCAAGCGTGAAGTACAGTAAAGGGCATTCACACAGCCAAGCAGGGACAGAACACGATAACAGAGGGCAGTATACCGATAATGGACAGTCAGTACTTCAACGCTTTGTCAGCCCATTTTAAGTTTGCGGCCAAGTCACTTTTCTCTCGTTTTAATTTTTCTTATGTTTAGACATCAACTCCACAGATGGCATTTAGTTGATTTCGAGCTTTTATTTCTTTTGTTTTGGAGCTAGTCGAAACAGGAATGCATATTGAAATAAAAACCGCCACTTGGCAAACATCCGTCATGCTTTGGGTTGCTTGAAAGAAAAATTGGTTCATTTTTTGAAAGTTTGGAAATGAACACTTTGTGGCAGCAGCACAGAGCAAGTTTCGTCAAGAGCTGCAGGTGACACCGCAGCTGATGTGTGACCCACATTTATGTCATACCAGTGCGCAAATCTGCAAACAAACTCCATCAAGTGCTCTCCCTCAGAGCTTCCTAAGGACCCACAGATCTGAGAAATTCCTGGTTAGTCTCCCTAGCTTTGAATTGAGGAGGGATTGTTGATCCAGCACTAATCACAAATGCCAGACATGAAATAGCCATGCAAAGTTAGAGGTGAGCTTCAGAGGGAAGCCTCTTCAAACGAGGGAACAGTACCATATACACTTTTCAAAAGCCCGTCATGAAACCTTGACACTCCTGATTCCTGTTTTGTCTTTTGAATCTGTGCAGCTGTTGATTACCAGTGAGGCAACTGACTTGTAACTAATCAGTCCCATCATTGTGAACCGGTGTGCTAATGTCAACCCATGGTCACATAGTTCTTGATTAAAGTTGCTACTAATGGGTACTATATGGCCTGCCAAAGGTGTGACTGTGATGTCTTTATGAGTTGGGTTTATCCATACAGTAGATGAAATTTTTGTTTTAGTTAATAGAGACAGCATTATAAAATTAGCTGGTGAAGCATGTTAAATGAAAGAACCATTTGGTGGAGAGCATTGTAGCCCCCAAGCTGACGAATGAATCCACATCCTATGTGTTCAGAGCATGCAGCTCATCCTAAGACGTGACAGAAATGGTCTGCACCAGTTGGCTATGTTGTCATCAGTAGTTCTCTTGAAGTTAAGCAGTACACTTGTAGAGCTGATTGGCTGTTAGCTGATTGGCTGTTAGCCGATTGGCTGTTAGCCAATTGACTGTTAGCCGATTGGCTGTTAGCCGATTGGCTGTTAGCTGATTGGCTGTTAGCTGATTGGCTGTTAGCCGATTGGCTGTTCGCAGATTGATTGTTAGCTGATTGGCTGTTTCTAGCTGATTGGCTGTTAGCAGATTGACTGCTAGCTGTTTATAATAGCTTGTTCAGCTTTTTTTCTGACTTCTTAATTCTGAGAAGCCATTGTACCCTTCCCTGTGCATTTAAGACCAGTTCATCCTTCCGGCAAATGTGAAAAACAAAGAGAATTCAAATTCTGCACAATATTTCTTCCTTGACTTTGTATGCGTTCAACTTTTGGCAGATTTAATCTGATCTCACAGTGCCACAGTCGTACTTACTTCCACACCAAATACAATTACTGCAGCCTTTATGGTGGAGAGAGCTGGTGGCAAAGTACCTCACTTCTCAAACTCAAGGATTCAAAGCCAGTGGGGGGCTTTTTTTCAGGCATTCTTTCAAATGTAGCGCTTTGTGTACACGATACACATGTATGCGTGTAAAACAAACTGGAGCCCATTTTGGATCTGTGTGCTAAAATTGGCCCTAGGCGTAATCTCAATGCGTGTGCTGTTTTCTGCCAAGGACAGGGTTGTTTCTTTGACATTCTGCATGGTTAGGAACTGGGTCATTACATGAGGTTGGGGGCACAATTTGTGACGGTGTCCTTTAATACTTAAAAACAAACAGCTATTTCTCTGCATGTGAATTCCAAATAATACATCTTGCAAGGCTGAATACAGAGTTGTGTGTTAGTTTTACAAAGTGAATGACCTACTCTACAGGTCACGACAGGTGGAGAAAGTTACCCATGTAACAAGGACACCGTCACAAATTGTGCCCCAACCTCGTAGACTGACCCAACTGCGTTTGTTCCTAGACCATGATGTGAGACATATTTTCACGCTTTGTAAATTAAGGAGAAATGCAAACTGCTCAGCTACCGTACCGTACCAGTTGTCTCATGTGTATACCAAATTTCCACAAAATCTGTCAACAGCTAGGATTTGAGGGAAGAAAGTTACGGAGAACAAAAATGGAAAAAAGAGGGCCTGTGGCAGGGTTAAACTTTTTTAAGATTAGAATTAGACTAGTTCTGGAGCTTGCTGAAGATCGTTGATTTGTAACATCTGAATGGCTACATGTATTGTGTGCTGTGTGTGTCGGTGCTCTTCGTGTCCTGAATGTTTTGTTTTGTCGTGGAATGTTTGAAAAAAAAATCGACTTGCACTGCTCGTTACTGTGAAGTTGAATTTGGTACTGCACTACAGCACGCCGTGGATTATGTACATATGTAGCCGGGTGGTCCTGTGTGTTTCAGCAGACGCATTCGTTTAGTTGTACGGGTATGTTGTGTGGGAAGAACTTAGGCCAATGTTCAGATCAATCTGGTGTGTGCATTATTAGGGAGAAATAGTTCTCAGTTAAAAGAGTGTAGGCATTTCTGTTGGTAGATCACAGTAGACTCATTATTGGTGTAAGCTAGGCCGACATCTTCTGAAAAACATGTGCATATTTAACTTAATGCATTTTGCTTGACTTTTTAAGGGTAATGCAGTTCGTTTACTGTGCTGGATTTGAAGTATGACACATTGTCATGAATCCACCTTAGAAAGAGTCAGTGCATTTGTCGACTCATTCTGCTTGCCATTACTTTCCCTGACCCATTTGCCCTTTATTAATTCCCCGATGCTCTTCTATACCTCCCCCCCCCGCCACCACCACCACTTCCCTAGGCCTGATGCCAAGAGGCGTCGCAAACGCGAAGCTCCCGAGGACTCGCCTGCAGGTACTCCCCCTTCCGCTTTCACCACCCTGTCGCCGGGCAGCTTTCGGGTCGGGAACAGTACCAGCCCTAGTCCGGTCCCGGGCCTGGGGACTTCGCCAGCCCCCACCCCACTGGTCTTCATGGAGCAGTTTGTGACCAACACCACCTTTGTGCTGGAAGGACTGGATCACTTCACCGAGTACATGGTTGAGGTCCAGGCCTGTAACAAGGTGACGTGCGGCCTGAAGATGGCCACCTTCGGGAGAACGCTGCCAAAGCGTGAGTGGGTTTGTTTCTGTTTTTGCCCGAGACAGTCCGTGCAAATCTATCACAAGTCATCCAGTCTTAAGCCAGATCTCCAGCTTTTCAAATGGACTGTGACAAAAGCATTTCCGTTGTCGTTGTTCACCCTGTTACTTGACTGGTCTTTGATATGAAACCAATTTTTGAAGGGAGACTTGTGATGGATGACTTGACAGTTGCACTGACGATGATACGGTTTATATTTCAGTTGTTGTCTCAAAGCATGGGCTGCAACCAATACTTACGGTGTAACACATATACGATATTAAGAGGGTAAAAAATAGTGGCAACCTTGCACTCTGCTCAAGGGGAGACCTATAACCAAATTTGTGTGGAGAAATTCCAACCAATTTTTTTGTGTAACATTTTACAGCTTTTTTAAGGTTTAGGCCACATTTTGGGGATTTTTTATGTCCTTTTTAAAGGAAATTAAATAGTGAAAATAGCATTGTCTTTCTTTCATTACATTTCAAAATTAATGTCCCTTTTTTGGGGGGGGGTTATGGTCACCCTGAATCCACCAAGGATTCTGCCTTAACAGGTTTTGGTATACTCAAGTAATGACAGTCCATTACTACCAGAGAAACACTGCTTTTGATGTGACTGATCCCATTAAAATTTTGCTGTGCTTGTAACGACTTTGAAAATCCGTGAGGTGTTTTCCAGTGGGAAGGAGCTGTGGCTAAATAAAAACTTATTCAACCTAAAAGGGATTTATTGCCAAGTTCACACAATGGACAGATATGTGAAATTTTGTTTAAGATGTACCCTCTTTTGTTGTAGTTGCAAGATTGATTTCATACTGTCACCGGATGTGATTACACATTTTAAGTGACTTTACTGACGCAAGCTTTTGATGTCAGTGTCATGTGCTGATCAATCTGGTTTCACCACTGTAGGTGACGCTGATGCTGTGCCGCCCTCCCTGACGGCCAATGTCACCTCCAAAGACCCCCAAAACAGGCGGGTCAAGCTTAGCTGGGAGGAGCCCCCCTCCCCCAACGGCATCATCATTTTGCACGAGATCGTCTACAACAAGATCGAGGCCCAGGACAGAGAGGCTCCCCCGTCAGGTTCCGGTGACCAAACCGGCAGCGAGAAGAACAGGGAAGACGTGGTGGGCAAGGAAGCAACTCCAACCCCAGAGGTGGGCAAAACCAGCGTTGTTGTCATGGATATATCCTCAAAAGCCCACAATGTGTCCTTAGAAGTCCATCATAAGTCCTCGGACCAGTTGCAAGTTCACAGAGGTCTATCAGAAGCCCTCAGAGACATACATCTCCTCAGAGAAGCACCATAAGTCTTCTCTAACGAGTCCTTTGTTCTGCATCCCTCCAGAAGTCACTCAGGCTGTATGCCATAAATCTTGGCTTTGGCCAGATACACGTAAGAACGTGTTCCTGTGGATGGCATTGGCTTGGGTCTGCATTCAGGGCCCTCTTACAGTACATATTGCCAGTGCTGCCAAGCCTTTTAATTACACAGGCTAAGTTAGGAGTCAAGGCACAAGCTCTTCAGGTGACCAGCGGCAGAGGCATCTCATTTGTCATCGTTTTTTTTCCCCTGCTCCACACACTTGTGTCATGAGGCTAGAGGGCTTCGGCCCCTCTAAACCTGAGCCGTTTTCCAATACTCAACTTCGGCTCTGTCTCAGGCTTCCACTGTTTTTTTACTACCTGACTTTGAAGCTGTAAGCGCACTAATTAGTCTAATAGTGCCACAAAACATCATATAAGATGCAAGAGAGTGAAAAACTACAGTAATCAAATTTGATTTAAACGCTTCAGGCCCACAATCGGGGATTAGTTTCGGGGACGAAGCCTGAGATGGAGACCAAGTTGAGTATTGGAAAACGGCCCAGTAGTGAATTCATCGCATTTACTTCGGAGGTGGCCTAAGCAAGGATTTTTTCCTCGAAAGATTTCCTTTTACTTCCCCCAAAATGAAAACACTTTGTGTGCTGCAGGAGGGTTTGTATAAATCATTTGTCGACTTTAGGAGCTGCTTGTAAAATGAAAGAAAACACTGCGTGAATGCTCTTCTACCAGGTACACGATGCATGTTCTCTACATACATTCCCTGTACCGGTACTTTGGCCAAACAGTTTATCAGTCTTTTTCATTCGCTCTTCAAAAGCAAAGTTTGAAAAAAATCACTCTTATAGTACACTCTTTTTTGGGGGGAGGACGTTGCTTTGGCTCCTCCCTTTTTTTTTGTCTACCTTCTGTTGATAATTGCCATTTTTGTCCCCCTTCCCAGCATAAGCCGAAAGGCGTAGAGATCTGCGTGTCAGCGGCCAGATTCCGCCAGCAGGGCGGGTACGAGTTTGCCGGGCTGGAGCCTGGCAACTACTCGGCTCGAGTGCGGGTCTTCTCGTTGGCTGGAGAGGGAGTTTGGACGGACCCATTAATGTTCACTGTGCCTGAGCCAGTTCGTGGTATATATAGGGTTGACCCTGTTGTCTCTGTTGACCTGTAGGAAGAAGGATAATTTTATGATTTAGATTTTATGCATTTAGATAAAACCAAAGATAGAGAGGGCTGTAAGGGTTAAGATATAAATTTCTCAGTTTTATAATCGGAAACCTTGATACATGTATAAATTGACAAAACCTTCGAAAAGTTGCAATTGCTTGTAATTTCCTTTTGCTTACAGAATTGTTTTCCTGTGTGCATAGTACACAGTTGCGTGGTTTACAGTTGAGGACTCTGCTTTTGCACACTTAAAAAAAGTGAAGACAAACATATTTTACTTATGCTGTAAACTGTTCACAACAGCCTTACATTTTGATTGCGGTTTTCTGGAATGCTTCTCCTCATTTTGTGACAGAATAACCCCAACTGGATATATCCTCGAAAATTGTTTTGCACTGTAAGAGAAACCTTGGTTGGACTGGGGCAAGTCCTTACAATGTTTGTGTTACCAATGCTCTGAGGATTTCCTTTCAGGTCCTCAGAAGGAACGACAGTGCCTTTTCTTTATATTTGGTTGAGGCTGCTTCACATCTGCCCCAGCATTTGGATAATCTTGCTGCATCTGATCTCATTTCAGTGCCCACAGCGGTCCCGAATTCAGGCCTTGGGGCCATGGGGATCACCATCGGCTCCTGTGTGACTGTTGTCATCATTCTCGTCGTCGCAATCTGGTGTCTCATCAGGTGGAGGTACGGGAATTTTTCTGACACCTTGTGCGAACCAGTGTTGCATTCAAGTCCATCACAAGTCTCTATAGTCCCTCTAAGTCCATCACAAGTCCCAATAGTCCCTGTAAGTCCATCACAAGTCCCTATAGTCCCTCTAAGTCCATCACAAGTCCCTATAGTCCCTCTAAGTCCATCACAAGTCCCTATAGTCCCGCTAAGTCCATCACAAGTCCCTATAGTCCCTCTAAGTCCATCACAAGTCCCTATAGTCCCGCTAAGTCCATCACAAGTCCCTATAGTCCCTCTAAGTCCATCACAAGTCCCTATAGTCCCTCTAAGTCCATCACAAGTCCCTATAGTCCCTCTAAGTCCATAACAAGTCACTATAGTCCCTCTAAGTCCATCACAAGTCCCTATAGTCCCTCTAAGTCCATCACAAGTCCCTAGGGTCCCTCTAAGTCCATCACAAGTCCCTATAGTCCATCTAAGTCCATCACAAGTCATTCATTCATAAGCCAATGCCAATTTACAAGCTTGTCTCAGGACAAAGCATTCTTTTGTCATTGTTCACCCTGTTACTTACGACAGGACTTGTGAAGGGACTTGTGATGGACGCGAATACAACGCTGGTCTTAACTGTACTCTTTTCAGAGGGGAAACGTCCGTCTATGCGGACGTCATGGAAGCTGTGCACAAATACCCCCCCCCCTCGTCGCTGGTGAATGAGTGAGTGCCGTGGCTGACATAAAACACCACGGTTCCATGCTGTGCCCAATGCAAACGTGAAACCTTTCTGAGGTCGCGCACATGGAGTACACATATACCCCTCGACGTCACCTTTTTGTCCGTAGTTGTGATGACGGCATACGTTATGGGGACCAGAAATATTGCGGGGGGGACACAAGTCAGTTATGACTTCCCTAACCAGAGAAATTGGTCCCTCAATGCAGTGAAGGCCCCCTCGCCTATGTAGGCAAACAAGTGAACGCAAATAGTTGGCCACTCCTACTAGGAAGTTCTGGTGTGTAACAAAGTACCCCCACTAGTTCTTCTTGGTAGGACGGAATGAAGTCGATGCCCTGCCTCATCAGCGTACCTTTTTCTCACAGATCGGTCTAATTTATCTACAGTAGTTTCACTATGACATTTGCTACACAGATACAAGAAAAACCAAATGCCAGATGGTGTGTTATATGCTTCAGTGAACCCCGAGTACATGAGCACCAGTGACAGTGAGTACCAGCATTGCACCCTGCAGTGGTGTCTCACTTATAATATTTTCACATGTTTTAAGTTTTCTTTTTTTCTCTTGGTCTTTTGCTAAAAAGTCACTTTTCATGTGTACACTCTTGTTGACGTTGGGTTTGTGTGTGTGCCTGTTCACGTTTGGAATTTTTAAAGAATTTTTTTATCGCCCTAAGTTGCTGCTTTGCTGTTCGCGTGCTTGGAAAAAAGACCCAACTTGGTAGTGCTGGGGTTAAACCCTACCTAGACTGGGGAGACAAGTTTGAGCCCTCCCCCATTGGATATTTTGCCACTATTGCAAATATCACCTTGTCCTTTCCTGTCTTCTCTTTGAAGTCTTGCAGAACTTTTGATGCCAAACTCACCAAAGTCAGGCTGAGCATTCTAAATGGCATGTTACATGGCAACCAAGGGTCAAGGGTCGTCCAAAAGCATACGTTTTTCATACGCTTGTGTCTAAATGGTTGTGTCATGCAAACTTGTTGAAGTGCGTTCGTTTTTCTGTCAAGGTTTTCCTCTCATTTTGGATGTCATATCTAACTAATACTGAGTGCCAGAACGAGCAATACCTGAAAAATTCAAAGAAAATACAAATGAAAGAAAAATGACAAGCATTAGGCACACACAATGTATGATAAAAATGTATTGCAACTTTCATGCATAAAATATGCAAATATAAACAAACTGTGTCAAAGTAAATACATTATTTACATAATAAACTATGTCTGTGTTTCATTTGTAGTCAAGTGGGTACTGGTTTCCTGATATTTTAGCAAAGATGGAAAAGAGGCATAAAATAAGCATATTTCACTAATTAATATGGACATATTTTATTTGAATAAAAGTCATGATATCAATTAATTATCTATATAGACATGCAGATAAGTTACTCTCCGTAAAAAGATTCTGTGTTAATCGCTCATTCCATCTCTGAGATCTGGGAGGGGGGTTCAAATTGACACACCCCCAGTGAATACACTTCTGAAAAGTCCCAGTCTGAGTAGGGTTAATCAGAAGTCTCTCCTTGTGTGTGGATTTCAAGTACAGTCCAATTCTACAGGGTATCAGTTACAAAATAACAGCTTATTCAAAGAGTCTGGGACTTTACTAAAAGAATGGTTGATTTGGGATTGGCTTTTGGTGAACTTGTGAGGACTCATACAGCAGACTTGCGGGGACTTATAAGGGCTCACACAGTGCGAGGGCTTGTAAGAACTTGTACAATGAACCTGTGAAGACTTTGGCACTTGGGACACTCTTCCACACTTCTTCAACTTTTTGAGTTTGAGCTCATGCAGTCACCACCGTTGATGTCAGGATTGTACGTGACGACAGCCAGCACCCACTGACTGGCTTGTTTGTTGCTTGCAGTGTACGTGGCGGATGAGTGGGAGTTCCCTCGCAATCAGCTGGACATCATCTGCGAGCTGGGCAAGGGCAGCTTTGGCATGGTGTACGAGGGCCGAGCCAAGAAGATCCTCCCCGACGAAGATGTGACCACGGTCGCGGTCAAGTCGGTGCAAGCAAACGCCTCCATCCGGGACCGCATTGAATTCTTGAATGAGGCCTCCGTCATGAAGTAAGACCGTCCAATCCAATGACTGATGCACAGCAATACTATTTTGGTTTTATTTGCATTAGAAAGCTTTGATCGCAAGTACCCATTATTGCATTAGATTTTGAAAGATCAATTAATTGATCGTGTCACTCGATTTGGATACAAAGAGGGCAAAATATACTGGTGACAGATATGAACACAATCTGTATTGGCCTGGCCGGCATTTTAAGTTGGAAGTCCACGGTAGAATTCACAGCCAAGTCTGTGTTGGCTTGGATGGAGATTCTGGGTCTAGGATAGGAGCTGGCTTGTTCTGGATTCAAGTTACATGTAAATGTAGGGTCCATGGTCGAATTGGCAAGCAAATGTGTTGGTCTGGTGGGAATTCTAACCAGGTTCTAGGGTGGCAGCTGGTAGCTCATTTTGCTCTGGCCTGGTCGGGATTCGAACCACAATCTAGGGTTGGAGCGTAGAACTCCATCTCTGCTTGCTTGGCCAGAATTGGAATTTGGGGCTTATGGCCCAATCACACCCTGGAACATGTACCCCTTCACTTGCTTGTACCCTCCTCTAAGTGGATTCGTCTCAAGGGTTCTTTTCCGAATCACACGTACCATCACAAAAGAGATATGTCACTTTACCTCTTTACTCAACTTGCATCCTTCCCCCATGAAAAGCTTCAAAGCTCAGCTGACAAAATGACTTCTAATTTTCTCTTTGGTTGGATTCTGGTAGGGCCATCCACACACACCATGTGGTCAAGCTACTTGGTGTGGTGTCAAAGGGCCAGCCTACGTTTGTCATCATGGAATACATGGCACAAGGTGACCTCAAGAATTGGCTGCGTGCCCGTCGACCCGAGAATCAGACAGATGTACCAGTAAGTGGTTGGCCTCAGTTGTCATTGCTCACAGCGTCTCTTTAATATGAAAGTTTCTCTGTTTTCTTGTTTCCGAAAACATGCCAATGCTTCCTTTGATGGAAACCTCACAATCCCGTCAACTAATTCCTAAAACCCCCCAAATCTACTACAGTTTTGTTGGTTCTAACTTAAGTGACTTCAATTTTATTCTTCTCAAACTCATACTTATTCCTATGAAGAGAATGAGATGTTATGATTATTAAGAAGAGTATTTCCCTTTCACTCATTGTTTTCCCTTCAAACAAATATCCATTCTGTGAAGTTCTCTGTTACACCTTATATAAAAGTGATATTGAAGCAAGTCCATTTTACAAGGGCAGTGCTTGATTATTCCACATTCAACACTGCATGTGTAAAGCCACAACCATTCTCTCTAACACAGTCTGTGAAGATGCAATGGCATTAGGATACCTCCTATCCATGTTGGTGGGGGCTTTAAACCGAACCCTTGTCAGTGTGTCACTTTCATAAACACAAGGGTTTTTTGTTCAGTAGTGCCAGAAAATCAGCAATATCATCGATCTGAAAAATGTTTGTCCTGGTGTGCAGCCGAAAAGCTTTGATGGGCATGAATGTGCACAGACGTTCAAGTTTCTGAAAATGTCCTTGCTCGGAAATCATAGCCAGTAGTTTGCTATTATCTGGATTGAAATACCATAGGGAAAGTATGGTTTGAAAAGGCAGCTCTCCTCTTGGTTTTCGTGTATCACTTAACAACATGGATTTCTGTGCCCTGCAGCTTCAAAACAGAAAGTACCCACCCAGTCTCCCAGAAATTTTGAACATGGGGGTGGAGGTTGCGGACGGCATGGCCTACTTGACAGCCCACAAGTACGTCCACCGCGACCTGTCAGCCCGTAACTGTCTAGTGTCGGCTGACAACACCTGCAAAGTGGCCGACTTTGGCCTGGCCCGCGACATCTACCAGTCGGACTACTACCGCAAGGAGAAAGGGGGCATGCTGCCCATACGTTGGATGGCGCCCGAGTCCATCCGGGATGGGGTCTTTACGTCCAGCTCTGATGTCTGGTGAGTGCTCGGGACAAACATGTATACCCAGAAACTGGGGCGCAGTGCTGTGTTCTTCTTTATAGACCAATCCAAGTGGACACCATGACTACACTGGCACTGCACTCACTAGGGTGTTAGAGCTTGAGACGCATAATGTAATACATGCATTTCACCTGTCCACAAACGTAATGCTACTGAGTAATGGCTTCTTAGTCTGATTGCTGAATAGCACTGTAAGACTGTGCACAGTAGTATGGTCTTGGTCTTAGTCCCCGGGTGCCCCTTTGGTGGTGCACATGCTAACCATTGCTATCAATATTTGACTCTCAGCCGTTCATGAAAATGTGTCTGTGTGAATAAACCACAGTATTCGCACTTTGTAACTGGTTCCCACCCATTCTTTTCAAATTTATTAATGCCGTGAAGGGGCAAGGAACCTGCCCTTTCTCGTTCAGTCTCTTTACCCTGCTTTTGCTAATGGCGCCTGACAAACTGTCCATGTGAACCGGGGAAGTGTAAGTGCCCTTCCCATGCCCATGTTGCTTAGTTGTATTGCGCCCTCTATAGTTTATCCACAAAGTCCACTCTTAACTCACGGAAACTTTCCATCCACGGTATCATGTACGTGTACAGCATCCCAACAAAGGAGTAGACCTTTTTTTCACATGCTTTTTTATATGGTGGTGACGGTGGTGTTGCTATTTTTCTGCAGGTCATTCGGGGTGCTTATGTGGGAGATAGCCACACTGTCTGAGCTGCCATACCAGGGCATGTCCAACGAGGAGGCAGGCGAATATGTCAAGAACGGCAGCGTCTTAAACAAGCCGGAGTGCTGTCCAGATAAGCTGTGAGTGCAAGGGCATCATTTCTGCTCAGGCCTGAGGTGCCATTTCTTCCCCTTGGCTTTGGTCTCAAGTCCCGGACTTTGGCCATTCCGGAGCATAACACGCCTCCTTTTTTTCTGCTATAGTAATATCCAGTCCTTCAAATCAAACCAATCAATATTGAGAGCGTTTTAATGTCCTCAAACCTGTCACTTCAACAAATGATTTAGTGCAGGAGACTTTACGTAATAGCCGAGCCTGAGACCAAGAGTTGAGAAATGGCTTAAGTGTAGATTGTTAACGGTATTTGTTACAACAAAATGCACTTTTTATCACTTTGGAAAACTATACTGTTAGCAAGGTTTTTCAAGTTTGAACTTCATTATGGAACTTCATACTGCAAGGTTGTTTCCTGAAGATCATCAAAGCATGCATGCAGAACGGACACTTGCTAAGGCGCACGTGACATTTTTTATTTGGAGAAACCATTTATATCTCGAAAGCAACAATTCACATTACAGACGCAAACCTTAGCCCGTAATCTACATGTATCTTGATACTGCATTGTTTAGGAAGTCCGTTTGACCAAGTACACAGACCTCATCATCCTTGGAAACGGACCCCAGATCTGTATTAATTATAATTGGTTATGCTTACATGTAGGTAGTGCCTTCCATCAGACCAGTGATATTGACACTGCCTCATAAATGTCATCTTGTACATGTACGTCAGGCCAGGCAAGTCATTTGCCGGCATTGGTGCACATGCAGCCTTTGCTCTCAAAGGTGTGCAGTTCTTACAGTTGGATGGTTAGAGGCAAGCAAGGGTAAAGAGCCTGGCTAAAGGCCCCTAGCAATAAGCTGTTGGGTTCAAACGGCAAACCCTTTGATTGCGAGTCACCACGCTTAACCATATCCTGATGGGGAGCCCGGTTTCGGGTACTTTGGGTTTGTACACATGGCCGGGGATGCCCGGAATTGGACAAAAGTGCTGGGCCTTGTAACAAAAGACCGTACTCCGAACAAAAGGCAAGAGCTGCTGGGAATTGCCAACTTTTTTTAAGCTGTCAATAGCGGAGGAAACCTGTCATTGTTTTGAAAGATTATACCACTATTGTGGCATTCAGTGCGAGCGGACTACCACCGGGGACAAAAGCCCTCCGGCACTCCAAATGAGCGATACAATACCGCTGCATGCTAAATCTGGCCCCTATTGAAAAGACGCCAGCAGCGCACTGTGCTGGTTTCGGGAACAAAAGCAACTTCTGTAACACCACACAATCTGGGCTCTTTTTACAAGGCGGCAGACCTCGCTGAAATACTTGGGGTGAAATACTCGGACATCAGTAGATGTCTGTCAGATTAGAGTAGCCACCAGACAGTCACTCCATGGGGTTTAGGCGTTCAGGAAAAAAGAATAAGAATTTTGGAAGATTTTTGAAAACCGAAGGTATTGAAAAATCACCCGTATATAGGCACTGCATTTTGAAAGGCACCCGGCAGGAAATGGTTAACCATTAATGACATAACATTGGATTTTTGTCCTCCCTCTCCGTCACAGAGACGAGATCATGGTCATGTGCTGGCAGTACAATGAGAAGCTCCGCCCAACCTTCCTGGAGATCATCCAGCTGTTTGAGAACACCGGCACCGTGCTGCCCCGCTTTGCCCAGAACTCCTTCTATCACAGCGAGGAGCGGCAACACCAGCAACAGGACAGCCACGACAAGCTGGACGAGGAAGAGCTAGAGCGCGTCTCCATCCTGGGCGACAGCGAGAAGGACATCTACGAGAACATGGCTCCCAAGGAGCGCAAGCGAATCCCCAAGAATGGACTGGTGCCGGCCAACGGCCGGGCCGTGCACAACGGCTCCAATGACAGCTCCATAGGCAAAGTGACACAGTGCTGAGGTCTTCTTGCCGGTGGTGCGACGATGCCCCAATTGCACATAAGGGCAAGCAAAAGGCTGGAGCACATGTGCCTTGGGCACATTGAGTGAGAGGCCAAGATGGGAAGAACAAATGTATGTATATTGCGTATGTATAAATGTCAACACCTGTGCATATTTGTTGAAGACTTGTTGGGAAAACCGTGCAAGACGTAAATAACATTATTTTCTTGGTGTTCACTATTGACGAAAAATCATTGTACATGTGTAATTCACCGAACTTTACTGGCAGTGCGACTAGTTAATACAAACGTTCATATCGGAAATTGTTTGAATTATTCACGAATATGGCATGAACTAATGTTGATTGTTGCAAAGTCCTGAAGGATTTTGGAAGATGAGTCAGGCACCTCTCTCTTGTAATCGGAAGGTGGCATGGTGCTTATTGAACAGGAGGTGGCGGTTGGCGATTATTGATCAAATTCAATTGATTATTGATAAATTGAACTGCACAGACAGACAGCAAGGGATGGTTGATGCTTTTTCTGTCCTGTATATATTTTAGATCATGAGCAAAAGCGAATTGCCCGTTCAAAGTCATATCAGTTGTCCTGGAGTGCAGTTCTAATCAAAGGTTGGCTGTCTTTGGAAGAGACTGGTAACTCTGACTTTGAATGTGTAAAGAAATGCGCTTTCTGGCGTTGATCGCAGAGAAAGTCAGGGAGGTGGTCATTGCAAGACTGCCTCTCTCTTGGAAAAGCTCTTCTGGAAAAAAAAAAAAGGTAAATCTGCTCTGAACAGGTGGAAGCAAATAATAAAGACCAGAAGAAACATTTGAACTTGCTTGACATGCTGGCATTGAGACGTAACTCGTGACATGAATTACCTCTTTTGTATAACATTTAAAAATTGATGGCAAATGAGAAGAACTTCTGAATGAAATTGACAATTTGACCAAAATGGTCCCCACAAATAGGATTTTTTTTTCTATAAAGCAAAACACGATATATTGTATATGAAAGAGTTTATTTTGTATGGAGAGTTGTGTAAGGGTGGGTGAGAGCGTGTGTTGTTTGCCCTTTTTTTGTTGTATTTAGTTTTTCAAGTGACATCATGTGATTGTTGCAGAGATGTATTTCAAACGTAGTGACTATCAAAACCTTTCATGTTTAGGTAGGGAATTCAGGTTTGAAGTCTTTCCCAAAATGAGGTCCGAAATTTTTATGTGATTGACAAAGTTACACAGCTACTAAATTCTGAAGGAAAACAACCCAATTTGGAAATCAATTTAGACAAATCTCCATTTTGAATGAAATTGTGGTAAAACCGAAAATCACCCAAAAGGTGATATTTTTGCAAATTTGGCCACCCACACAAGTTGTAGGCAAAACGAGAGGGGTCTATATAGTTTGCTTCAGAGATACTGGACTACCTTCCAAGTGATATCATCTCAGGGGTAGTTCCTCGTAGTCCCTCAGTAGATGAGACTTGAGGCTATGCATAGTGGAAGTACTAACTATGGACAAGTTTGCAGTGACACCATGTGGATATATTATATAGTGCCTCAGTGTTGGCACTTAGAGATATAGTACTTAAATGATATTACTTCTGTGTGGGTACACGTGGTGTCTCGGAAACACCTCAAGAGAATAACGCTGCTACTTATCTGGTACCACCTGCAGTTTAGAGCCATCACCAGGATATGTGCATGGAAGCACTGCAGTTTACTTGTCAGTGCTCTTACCGTTTTTACGGTTTGACGGTACAATTCGCAACAACCTGCATGTAATTGATTCTGAAGTACCACCAACTACATGTACATGTAAAAGATGTCGCGTGAGGTTTTGTCTTGCCTCAACAAGATGAAACTGATTCATTCAGAAGTACTACATCGATGCACGTTCCTCGTGCTGTCCTCCACCGTGTTTTGAGTGTTTTTCTCAATTTGGTGTTGTACTTGGATCGTGTGAGACAGTGCGGCGTGTGATGGTTGTGTGAGTCTGATTTTCCTGTATAGAAATATGTGTACATAAAAAAAAATGGAAATTAGATATATCACCACAATATATATAAATAGTTTACCATAGTGCTTTAAAAAATAGTCAAAATATTCAATGTGTGTTTTATTTTATGTCTGTGCCAAAGTGACAAAAAGTAAGTAGTTTTTGTAGAGCTGCAGTACACAAGTGCACCGGGGACCATGAGTTTATTGGTCTAATTTCTGAATACCATACAGAGAAATAATGGCCCTCCGATGATAAGGACTTTATTTTAGGACATTTTTGAAGCCACGAAAGGGGACATTAGGTGGCGACTGAAGCTGCAAAAGCACTTTTTGGTTCCTTCCCCCCCCCACCCCAAAGTGTCGGGACCAACCCCTCTTGTCCATTTCAGCAGGACTGCTGGGCAGTACCAAGTGACCTTCTTGTCGGGTCGCGCACCTTCAAAGCAAGGCACGGTACATTCATGCAAATAACAGCTCCAGTCTCAAAATATCGAGCAGAAAACAACTGTCTCTCTGCTTTCAATTTTTCTTATTAATCTCAACAGTGTTCAGTATCAGTACCGGATCCCATCGGAAATGAATTTTCACTCATGCTTACACTTTAATGAATTCATTTATCATTCTTAGATGTCTGTCTGAAGTTTAATTTGTTTGTACCGTACTGACATGTTTTCCTGTTTCCAAACAGAATTCCCATTGTCACAATGTTTTTCAGTTAAATTTCAAACTACTAGTTCCGGTAATATACAGAATCGTCCATTAACTGATGTGAACATTAGCTGTGTCACTTGTACTACATGTATTATCTCATTTAAAAAGTACCTCTTATGTTGTCCAATAAACTGAATTTTTTTTTATTTTTATTTATTTACTTTTTTTAAAATCCGTATTGGCTGATTAATGGCATAAAAGCCCAGTGCAATATTTGACGAGTGTGCTGTGTGCCTTTTCCTGCTGTGCAGAAGCAGATAAAGAAGTCCTTTCTTTTCCCCAAATGTTGACTAACATTGTAGAACTCCACTAGTATCACACAGCAGGTTGGATCATTGGGCCTTACTTATTATACCTTACCCAGCTGGTGGTCACGGTGTAAACTGGATTTTGGTTCAGTACAGTCTGACTGATTATCAACAGCATGCATGCACATGTTCTCAGTTGATAACCAGTTAGGCAGCAAACAACATTTGTATGCCTGGTCCCAGAATAACCCACTGGAATAGTTGGGCCATGTTTTCCCCGTCAGACTACAGTGTATTTCATAAAGTAGTGTGGCCACTGATCAGCCAATTTGCCTTGGTTCAGATTGCCTTTGAAGCAAGGATACTAGTACATGTAGATCCAAAAGCGATTCTTTTCAAGGGAGGCCAGAAGTTGGGGGAATTTCCGTAACCTTTTGTGAACTTTTCCAAGGGGTGGGGATAAAGTTGGGGGCATTTTACACACTTTTGGAAGGAAATAGTCCCCGTTAAATTTCATTTTTCCCCTACAAAATTGTCCCTTTTTTGGGAGGGGGGAGGTGTATAACCCCTTTGCCTCCCCCCTCCTAATCTGCCCTTTGCATTGAAGTGACCTACATGGCACATGTATCTCTATCTGTAGGCAGACTTGTCAGTTGCCAAAGAGGTACTTAAATTATTAACAGAAATCAACTCATTGTATAGTTTGTAAGAACTAAATTTCAGTGTGCTCGTTAAAGATATGTCATTTCTGACGGCGTGGCTATTGACACTGCCATTTTGTTTTTGTTGAGCGTTTATCTTTGGCATGTCCTCAGCTAATGTTCCAATACCATATTTACCTGCAAATAAGGCCTGACCAAGGCCTGAGTGTTAGAGTGCCAAGTATCGTTTGGCTGGTGGCTATACCCTTTCGCAGTGCCGATTCTCCCAACTGAAATCTTCAAGCTTGCCATATTTCCTAGACAATGCTGCATCCAGCTTGATGCAGTACCGTTAAATGTGTTTTTTTTTTTATTTCATTCGGTTGGAGGTTCTAAGATAAGTGTTTCTCCTTTTATGGGAGGTTACACTGATGTTTAGTATTTAGTTAAGCCCTTCCTGATATTTGCTATAAAGCAGCTTTTTTTAATTAAATTCAAATTAGTTGAATTGTTTGAATTATTTCTGCAGCAAAATGCACATGCATTAATTAACATGACAGCAAGTATAGCCCACAAGGTTTTGCAGGAAGTAAAGCCAATGCTTTCATTCCTTAAAACATTGTGTAGGTATTAACAAATCTCAAAGAATTTGACTCAGTTCAAGACTTGAGCCAAGACTAGAAACGGGACTTACCCATGCACGGAGGAACACAAACCTCCTTTCCATGTCAGCAAGTAATTACACAACAATACGATTTGTTATTCATCCTGTAATCAAAACTCCTTCCCAAAGTTTCTGTATTTGTATGTTATTTAATGAAGTTTGAAAGAAAAAAATAATGCCAAGTATTGAGTGCCCCAAGAAGTCAAAGGACAGTCACCCACCGATGCCGTCCTCGTCTTAGTATTTTGACAAAGCATCTCCTTGCGATTACAAATGTAACATAATGAATCATTGCATGTTTGTGTTAAAGTACTCCATAGACAATGTACTTATCAAGTCATAAGATATTAAGCGAAGAATTTGGATCATAAATTCAAAAAGTACTACCATCAATGGAATCTCTACCTAGAGACTTGCAGTAATCAGTTCGTTGACAATCGCTGTGTCTTGTATATGCTTTATCAACATCAAGCTCATTAGCTCAAACGGTTTTCTGACAATGCATGTTATGAAGGCCTTCATACATTTTTGTATTCATCTAGCATTGAAATACACTCTTGGTTTGATTGAGCTAAGACTGGGCTTGATACATGTCGACTGTAACTATATATTTATTTATTGACACAACTCATTTAATATTTTGTTGGAAGCACGAGTAGTCTTGTCAGTAATACTACGAGTAGCCAGTTGGGTTTTTTCCCTTTTGTGCTGAGTAAAAGAACAGGCGTAAGGCATTCTTATTTGAGAAATTTAAATGTTTGAGCCTGATCGAGGTATTTACTGTAACCGTATTGTGATATTAACACAATTGTAATAAATTTTCATGCATTCTTGATAATTGTATTTGAAAACTGGACCAAACCAAGCCTACTAATTGGCAGCTGATAGCAGTCTTCTTTCCCCCCGTAAAATTGGGCAAGACAAAACCTCTGCCCATAAATGATATGTAGACCGTAGCTCCAAATTACATGTAGTTACAACAGATTAATAGTGAATAAATGAAGCCACTTTACACGTTGACAGCATTGCATCCCTGCACCGTGCACGTATTATAAGGGTGGGTTTTTTCCGGGGGAGGGGGGATCACATGCCCTTCCGAGAATGTACACATGATGGTGTGTTTGACCATTCAACATCGAGAAACTTAAACATCGTTCGTTTCGTCAAAGTGAAAGGTTAGTGAAACGAAACTCTGGACCAGTCCCTCACTATAAAAAAAGTGTAGAGAAACTATCTTTTTGCACATATTTATAGTGAGATATTCTCGACTGAATTTTGTCCATACATTTTATCAAACTGTGATTGAAGAAAGAGCCCTTTTATTTGAAAATTTAGTTTCATGCTATGCAAGTTCAAAGCCCACCCTAGCCTAAACAGAATCGAAACACCCTGAAGATGTTCCTCTGAAAGTGGACCCCCCCCCCCTTCCTGAAAAGCAAAAGTATGGTCTGGTTTGAAACTGCACCCATTGACTGCTATCTAGCTAAAACTTCACTGTACCCTTTCCAGGCGTGTTGAAGTTCAAACATACCTCAGTGAGTTTAATTCATGCATTTTGGTTCCAACCCTCTAAAAGGGTCAACCGAGATATTCAGTAGCCTGCCAGGTTTTTTTCAGCTAATGAAACTTGAATATCAGGGATTAATCGACCAAACTGAGTGATAATGTGTTCACTTTCTCCACAGATTTTGTGTTGTGACACACATACGTAAATTGGAAGTTTAAATGATTAGGCCAAGGGTTACAAACTAACCAATCACAACTTGCACTCACTGGACAAAACAACTTCCGCATTGTGCATTGAATTGAATTTGTTCTTTAGAAAGATTAGCAGCAAGTTGCTTCGTACGTTCTATTTGCTGACCAGCAAGTGAAGAAGTTGCTTTTTGAGGTAGTCGCCAAAGTGAGGCTTCATTTGTAAAATGTCTGAGGGAAACATTACAACGTATCCGATGCAGGCATTTAAAACTTGTCTGCGTTGTTACTGTGTACTTTAATAGGCCAGTACATGTACAGAATCTTCAAGTTGTAGCTGACTCTAGAAAGCCCCACCCACTACGCAGTGGACAGTGGTCATGGGCCTCTCAACAGTGTCAAAATGCATAGCTGAACCACACACGTTATATGCCCTGCGCTCATGTCGGACTGTCGTATAAACGTCGCAGATATATCATCTTGACTTTGAATGGCGGGAACACTTTAGCGGGGTTTAATGAATCGATCAATTGCTAGGGTAACCTCACTTTCAACCCAAACGTGTCCAAGAAGCGGAAGATTATATAGTGCGTTGTACAAAATTGTTTTTCATGGGGCCCATGTGTGTACATATTTGAACGGATAGTTGAATCCTGTATCAACTTTGTACATTTTCTTATACTGAATGCATTGATCTCTGAATGTATTTATCAGTTGTTAACCCAATACTTACCCACTTCACCACACCTTTAACATCTATTTGTTCCTTTTCAACCGGGGTTACACGAGAGAAAATATAGTCCCAAATAAAAAGAACTGGCGCTATCCAAAGTCGTGTAATTAAAAAAACAACATCTGAGTAAATGGATGCTGTACACATAGGGGTTGTTCTACCCGTGTTTGCCGTCCAGTGCCAACTTCAGATTAATCCGTCGATTCCTTTTCCAAAATATAAACCTTAGCAAACAGAGTTGTCAGTAAGCATTTGAAGTCTGACACGCCTTGGAAACTACTTTGCAATTTTGTAAAAGAGGCTCTCGTTCCGAGTTGAAAAAAAAATGACGAATGATATATTTTTGAATGCCATGTTGGTGTTGTCGTGTAGCAGTAGACAGGTATCCCATAAGACTGCGAATTTCCTCTCCCAAATGTATTATAGCATGAAGTCTTGTTTCATTCATGATAGAGTCACAATGTTTGTAAATGAAATGCATTGCACCATGTAGTTTTTCTTCTTTCTTTTTCCTGTTTTAGTCCGGATATATGTTGAACCTTTTCCCGGCAAGGAAAAAACGATTCATGCTTAATAAAAGATCGTTGTTCGACTTAAAAACTGATAATTGTTACCATTTTCAAATTTTTATGAATGGTGATAACAGGAAAGTTAAATAAAAAATATTTATGCCGAAGACAATTCTGTTGGTCAGCATTTTGTGGTTTTTATTTGTAATACATTTGTGGCAGTGTCATACTTGGAAATATCAAGGGTGACAGAATGACATGATAAAGGACAGGATTATCCTGCTGTATCGTATGGTGGATTTAAAACTGGATGGGGTCAATTTCATAGAGCTGCTTTAAGCACATAATTTGCTTAAGCAAAAAACCTTGCTGAACCATATGCTGCCGGGTTTAATTTGAACTTGCATGATGTATACCTGGGGGATTTTCAAGTTTTTCCGTTTCAAAATTCTTCAAAAATCCATAACGTCATTTACTGGGCATTTACACCCACATAAATGACTGTCTGGTGGCCACGCTAATCTAACAGACAATCTATTGACACAGTATTTCAGCAAGGCCCGCCGCCTTGTAAAAAGAGCTCAGATTGGAGTGACGCATTTTCTTTGTTCCCGAGACTGGCCCAGTGTGCTGCTGGCGTCTTTTCAAATATGGACCAGATTAGCGTACAGCGGTATTGTATTGCTCATCGCTGGAGTGCTTTTGTCCCCGGTGGTAATCCGCTCACGCAGAATGCCACAAACAGTGATATAATCAGTTTAAAAAATGACGGATTTCCTCTGCTACTGACAACTGAAAAAATATTCGCAATTCCCATCAGCTCGGTCTTTTGTTCCGAGTACGGTCTTTTGTTACAAGGCCCAGTTTCCTTTGTCCAATTTCGGGCACCCTGGCTATGCATATAAAGCCAACGTCTCTGAAACCGGGGTCCCTGGCATCAAGTGGTTAAGCCAGCTCACAGGCTATTCAAATGAGCTGTGACAAAAGCATTCTTTTGTTATTGTTCACTCTGTTACTTATGGCTGGCCTTGTGAAGGGACTTGTGACTGGCCTTGTGAAGGGGTGACTGGCCTTTTGAAGGGACTTGTGACTGGCCTTGTGAAGGGACTTGTGACTGGCCTTGCGAGGGGACTTGTGACTGGCCTTGCGAAGGGACTTGTGATGGACTCGAATACAACACTGATACAGTATCTAAGATTTTACTGGTTTAGTGCCTTTTGGACACTGTATTCCATGTTGTGATTTTCAAGCATGTGTGAACCCACAATGTATTGCCTAAAGTAAAATATTTTAATAAATAATCACACACCGGTGAGTCTCCGAGTTGTAGAGGCAGTGACTAGGTGTGAAACTCCTCAGAAATTGTTTCCCCTTGGCAAGACCTTTTGAAGGTGGAATTCTCTCTAGATCACCTCTTAAGGGTTGTTCACGTGGCAACTGACGTTTAAACCAATCTTACCTGATTGGTGTTTTCAATTTTGAAAAGGACTATATCATGCTCTGTTACACAAGAACCAAACTCCGTGAATTTTTCAAAAAGTTGAATTCGATGATGTCTTGCGACTTTTCGCCCAGGCTGTTGTGGGCTTCACCATGGACAACAAACTCCGCCGACCCAACTGTATGTTTGACAACCAGAAGATGCGGTTTGAGCACCGCTTTGCCGCCTTCAGTGCGGTCCTGACCCCGCCCCTGGTGCAGTACGAGACCTTCTGTGAGATGACGGACGTTCGTAAGATGGACGCCAGCCGTACCCTGCTGGACATGTACATGTACTTCACTGCCTACAAATTCTTCATGCAGGCCTCCACCGTGCTGGAGAAAATCCCCAACCTGACGTCAGAGGTAATCCTCATTAAAAACCTTTTCTCGGAAACTGTTGTTTCATATTTGAAAATACGATTCCTCAACTTTGCTCAAGTTTAGTTTTCTTTAACTTTACTCTTAAACTCTTCAAGTTTGCTTTCCTTTTGCTCTTCAAATAATTCGTATGAAGTGTGACCAAAATCTGTTGAAATATAATGTACAAAAGCTAATTTTCATAAATATTAGGTTAAGCAAATCTTGACACAAACTGCATCATGCAGACAAAAAAATCTGGTTTAAACCACCCATTCTCCCATGACCACTTTGGGTTTGTAGGCTTGGATTGATACAGTACACAAAACCTGTGGTTAAACATTCCAGCAAAGGACCCGACCTGCACGGTCACAGAAAATTTGTTCTGCCCCATCATTATTATGCATCCATCCCAACAGGACTTGATATACAACGGTCATAGATTGTTAAGTTTTATTGGTCGCGAATCGATCATGTGACATGCCACAAGCACGCATGCACCATTTACAATCGGGTGCAATGGTGATGTTGCTGGGCAACAAAGAAAGATGGATAACAATTAATAATCTTTCCCACACTTAATGTGTCCTGTCCACTGCATTGTAATTGTGTGACCTTGGGTACAAGGATGGATGGCTGTGCTGGTACTACGCTTTCATTATTGTAAGAGATGTGCCTAGTAGGGGACAGTGAAGCACCGTGTGCTTTCACATGTGTTACTCTCTTTACTCTGATCATGATGGACACTGGCGAGTTATTAGACCTCGTTCGTATGCCCAGCTATGCTTGTGGAACACACATAGCATGCTCTGATCACTGTTTTTACTGTAGTCGCCATTGCTGTTTTTATAAACGCTCAAATGGTTGTCACTGCTCGTCTGCTCTTCAAGCTTGCCAATATTTTTCACTAGAATTTTGTGTAAACAGTGTCCAGAAATTCAACCAGTCGACCAGTTTTAGTTTATGTTGCAACAAAATATGCATGTATCATTCATATATGTAAGACTGTTCCAGTGTAATCTATGACCATGGTATAACAAAACAATTGTTACCTGCTGTGACGGGGTCCATAGGTTCTGTACACCCTCAGTGGCAAATGGCACCCTCGGCTTTGCCTCAAGTTCGGTCATCCCCCTTGGGTGTACAAAAAAACACCATGGACCCCTACACTGCAGGTAACAATTGTTAAATGAATCCAACAAGCACTGCGTGGCATGGGGTCCCATTCAACTTACAGGTACACGTATATGCCAGACAGCTTTTCAAGAGCATGGGTCTGTTACCATGACAACACTCAGCTTTACCTGATCCCTGCAAAGCCCCAGCTTCCAAAAGCGAAAAATTTGTTTAAGTGTGAAAAAACTTTGCTTGACCAGTCAGGTTACCAGCCAAAACGTCTTTTGATGTATGTTGTTTTGGAACGGTGTTTACCTGTCTTTTGGTGAGCATGGCAATCACATAGAGTTTGAGCTGGTAACCTTTGTTTATTAACCTCTTCGTGCCGGGGGACCTAGTATTGGGTACCTTATGTTTGTACTCGTAGCCAGGGGCCCGAAATCGGACAAAGGAGCGAGGTCTTCTAACAAAAGACCGAGCTGCTTGGACTTGAACATTTTTTCAGTTGTCAATAGCGGACCGAGCGGGACAGAACACAGGTGCAATGCTTGCTAAATTCACCAATGAAATCCTGTCAGGACAATCAAGAAACAGATTCAACCCTTAACCTTTGACCTCTATATACTGGTACAAGTAACCCTTAGGTGCTGATAATGACAGAGAATACTGATGGTACTTACCACCTCAGTGTCATAAATACAATGTCAATGTCAATTTCAAGAAAAGTCACTGAGCTGCAAATCCTTTTACGTACATTTAGCACCTTTGGCGAGGATGATCGTGGCTTGTACAATGTCTAGTGTTTTTCAGTCATTGAAACATTGAGACATTGAAAGTCATTAAACAGTCGTCAAATTAGTTCCATCCACCACTGAGAAAAAATTCCACCTTTTCTTCATTGGAACCAGACAGAAAAATGTTGTTCTCTCACACCAAAAACATGTTTTTCAAAACACCTTAGAAAAGCAAAAGTTGTAGCCGTCTTACATAAACCTTGTTAAGTTGAGCACAGATGAGCCTTAATGGAATAAGATAAGTGAGCAGAATTGTTCATTTCTGATTTGTTCAGTGCAAACTAACCCACCGAAAGGGATTGCATAAGCTACGCCATAATTAGTTGGTGACTTATGCAGTGCATAACTTTCATGAAATTTATCATAATTAGTTGTTCAACTTACGCAATAAAACTTGGCTTAAGTAAAGTTACAGCACTGCACAAAGATTTGTGAAATCGGCCGCTGGCCCTTGTAGGGTTAACATCTACTAGATATCCAAAAAGGCAGACAAGAATTGATGTGTGGCTCACCATAATAGCATGGAAGGAGTTCAGGTTGGTGACCTCACAGACCGTCCTCAGTCTCCCAACCAGGCCCTCGAAGTACGTGACAGCAGCAGGACGGTCAATGATCTTGGAGTAGCGAGGGAAGGTAGGTGGTAGGAGTCTCTGGTTGACCAGCGGCTCAAAGCCCATGATCAGAGGGAAATCTAAACAGTTAGACGGTGTCTGATAAGCCATGATTAGTTGGAAATGTAGGAATCATTGGTAAATCAGTGGTTGGTAACCAGCTTCACCATCGTCACCTTACAGTCCAACTCGCCATCAATCACCTCTCACATCATCGATGCCTCATTCACAATCTTCCCCCGGAACTGGGTATCGTTTAAACATTGTTTCTGGTATTAAAAATCCCTTTCCAATGATTAATTTAGTAATTGTAAACAGGGGCAATTCACAATACACTGCACCACCAAGAGTTTTGCACAGACAAGCCACTTTTCAAGTCTACGGTCGACACCCTGCTGTGATTTAGCGTACTTTATACGTAATTTGGGGGAATTTGATTGATTCAGGCATTCTCTGCTCCAGGCACACAAAAAACATCGTTTTGGCTTTCTAACACCTGTTTGCAATAAGCACTTTTGAATTCTCTACCAAGATAAACAAATATTAGAAGAAAAATTAAAGTTTTCCGTGCACAGGACAGTAAACAAGATTATTTTGTCAACTCTTTATCTCATAATGCACTGTGAAAAGGCCTCTCTATGACAAACTCTTGGTGGCGCAATATGTGAATTGCCTGTATTCAGTGATTCAGACATACCTACCTTTAGCTCTTTTTGTTTGTTCCCTACACGGGATGCTGGCCACCTCTCCAACTATCCCTGCAGACCTATTTGCACCTGTGGAGCTGTCTGTTAAAAGGTGTTCTATTAACTAGCTCCACCTCATCAGCCCCCCGTCCAGTCCATCAGACATCTCTGCAACCATATCCCCTCACTATTCCAGTGGCCATCTCAGTTCAATGGACCCACTCAAAGAAATAGGTACACTCAACCATTCCTGCCTTCAGTTCTCACGCTGAAAAATAAGTACTTGAATAGGAGTTCATTTCCTCTAAAACTTTTTCAACTGCACAGTGCTACATATTGCATGTAGTATATGATGATGTCAGTGATGTCTAGGCCTATAGCTTCTATTCAATATACGTTTGTGCACTGATGTTGGTTTGATCAAAGAATCAGAAGTTTATCATGTTAGTACATGTAACTTGGGGAATGCAATATCCTTGTTTGTTCCCACAGGGCGAAAGATCAAGTCCACCCCTCTATCGCCAGCAATTGCAAGATGGTTGGGGGCATCCCCCAGGAATCTGTCCATCATTGCTGGCCAACAGAATCAACCATCAGCAAGAAACCAACAGCAATGCCCTGCATCATCATCACATCAGACACCATCAATGTCGCCTCAACAAACAACCCTCAATACAGTGTCCGGCGCTGCTGCCGAAAGTTGAAGCCGGACTCCAGCCTCCCTTGTCCCTACATCTCAGCATTGCAGACTGGAGGTGTTCTCCAGCTTTATAAAGGCAGGGGTTCAAAGAATAGATCCCTGTGCAATACAACTGCCCGCCAGTGGCAAGGTCATCCTAGGGAGTGGTGCCTTTGGAACTGTCTAGCAAGAATCCTTCCATGGAACAAGAGTCGCCATCCAATTTATCAGGTCAAAGACCTGTTTCTTTGGCCTGGCATTGGCTGGCCACCACCAAGGATCGACTCGTGATGGATCACCAGAAACTCCATTATGGGCCAGTTGCTGACCTTGACAGATGCCATGGAAGGACCCAGCTGACCACATCTTGCCCCGTCGTCCGTGCGCCGCATCGTGCTGGATGTGTTGGACGGTCTGCGAGTCATGCACGACAAGGGTCTCCTTCATAACGACCTTAAAACTGATAATATTTTGGTCTGTGATGTTGGGGGCCCCTGCTTCGTGTGTATTATTGACGTGGGGTTGCGTATCCTGGCGAGCCATCCTCGGGTACACTACCTCACTCCACCACAGAAGGCGCGATGGCGGCGCTATCACGTGCTCATCGCCCCAGAGCTGGTGAAGGATGCAGTACCACAGACCAAGCTGAGTGATGTTTTCCAGATGGGTCTGATGTTGTATTTCATTGTTCTCTGGGGCAGTGTGCCAGGCATGATACCGCTCGCCAATTGGTGTCTGAGGCGAGACCACCTGATGCGGTCATCAACGGCCGTACTCTGGCTCATGTTGGCTGGGGTTGCATAGGTCAATTAACTTGCCATTTTAGTTGAACTTTTTGTGGCTGCTAATGCTAAAATGTGAGAAATGTACAAATTATGAGGCATCACAGAGGAAGAGCTTAAAATCTACTCAAACAAGAACATGGAAATGCCTTGAAGTTTGTAAAGAAACAACATCAGTAGGACTATGACTGATTCTTTTGGGGCATGCGATAAAAAAATGATGCTGTCAAAAAAAACCGGGCGTTATAATTTTAGTTGTGGTGAGCTTAAATGTGAATCGCTTTCTTCGATAATTTTAAATTCATAAGTGCTACAACAACCTCATCTAAATGTTCTACTCTTTCTATGAAACGAAAAGAAAGGACCTTGGATTTTAGGGGTTGGACGACGATAATTAATTATTCAATATTAAAAGCAAGTAATTCGCAAAAAAAAATTACTCAAAAATTTAATGATTGAATCGGTTGGATAATATAGTGAAATGGACATTTAATGCAGGTCTAATCGCGAGAAGGTTTTGCCGACAGATTGAAAGTAAAGCAAAGGAAGTGTAGGACATGAACAACGCAACCTTTTGGAGATGTCTTAACAACTGAAAAATAAACTGATTTCTCTGTAAACGTTGCCCACTGAGGACAGTTATCTCTAACCAGACGATGTGGATCTTAATAATTTAACCTGCTATAGAAGATAGGTCAACCAGAAAAAAAAAGATATTTTCGGGATAATATGTCTTTTCAAACATGAAATGGCAAGTGTGCATGTTCGTTAATTAAAATAATTTAAAATTAATAACAGTTGTACATAGTAATATGTAGGATTAAAAATGTAGCAATTGATTACTTCAGTAGAAAACTCAAGTATGAAAAAGATTTGTGGAGATGTCCAACTAAGTTGAAATTATAAGTGTATTTTTATTTTCCAGTTAATTTTTAGGGTGGAACTTAACCAGCAACAGCTACTGAATAAAAACAAATGATTCAAAATATGACAGGATCAGAGGTGATTCATTGAAACCACCTGCCCCCCCCTTCCTAACGTTTTTCTCCCAAAGGTTTTTGAGGAGAACGTATAATCAGTATGGGGTCAAGAATACCTTTAAATGTAAAAAAGTTTTGTGAAAAGTGAAAAAAAAAAATTGCAGCAAGTTTTCAGTAGAGGGCGCTAGTGATCAATAATGACGAAGTCAAGCGTTCTTTAGAGGGCGCTATACTAGTAATTGCAATCTATACGAAACTGCAGAGGGCGCCATTTCATTTATGGAGATATTTCAAAGTATGGCTTCTTTGCCAACTTTAACTTTTAGTCGAGCTCAAAAACGTAATAAAAAGAGTCCAAACTCAAAGATTACAGTTTTTGGGTCGTATAGCCCTTTTTTTTTTGCAAAAGAGATCTGAAGCTGACCAAAGTGTCGCAAACCTTTGTTTTCTGACTTTCAGTTATTCTTTGAAATGTACCAACAATAATTGTCACTAAAATAAAATTTGTGTACTATAATAGAGGGCGCTATTATTCAGGGTCATCACGCAAGATCGATTGTCAGTCAATAGAGGGCGCCATTGCTTTTGTCAAAAGAGGGCGCTATTTATTGATCTTGTGTTATATGTCGATAGAGGGCGCTGTTATTTTTCTCAATAGAGGGCGCTATATATTTGGCAAGAATGTATTCATGGCGCGACTGACAAGTATACATTGTCGAACGTGAGCTGATAGTTTTCAGTTTTCCGTGAAATGAAATGAGTTTTTAAGCCGGCTGTCTGCTGCATCGATGAAAAGCAAGGTAAATATCCTGTGTCCACAAAAATATAGTACGACGCCGTGTTTAAGAAACTTCTTTTCTGTGGTATTGTTAATGTTACTAGGCCTACATCACACATACAATGTACACATGATGCAATTGTTACTGGTTGCTTGTGTCTGAAAACTAGGCCTAACGCTACATGCAACCATACGTATGAAGCCAAACCACAGTGGTTGTGTATGTATTGCACATGCCCAATGTGTATTAGACTCTTGTTGCAGCCGTTCATCAGTATATCAATAGTAAAAACACCGCCAAGTTTTGTGAATTGCAGTAGTCAAGCGGTAATCAATGTTGTAGGAGCCTAATTTCACACGTGATGTTTTTATGGTTGGTTGAGCATCGGACATGTCATGCATAATGCACGGTTGTGAATTGTGGTTTGGCTATCATACGTATGGTTGCCCATATAGCTCGTATTTACTGTCATGATGGCGGTAAGTTCTTTGCTATTTTACTGGTATGCGTGGCTCGAAATTAGAACGTACACATGGTACAGGTGTGGCTCTGTAACAAATTTGTGTGTAAGTCCATAGACCTTACCCCCCGAACCGTGGGGTCCAGCGTCTGCTTCTCTTCTGGGAGAGAAGCAGTCGTCGGACCTCACGGTCCTGGGGGTACATAGACCTAGCTATAGAGGAAAAAAATGGACTGCCAACTTCAGACACTGTACTCGATCTCGTGTCAAATTTGTCAGTACTATAAGCCCAATAGAGGAATAAAAACACACTTGCATGTATTCGTCCATGGTAGGCCTAAGCCTTATAATAATGCTGGTACAGCATTAGCGATTTTGCGCGATGGTAAAAAAGCATTATGGGAAAGAAAAAGAACCAAACATTGCCCCATTTTCCTTTCTAGAATACCTACAGTAGTACCGATTACCATTGTGCAAAATCTCTCATGCCGTATCAGCAATAAGGCTTATGTACTGGAAGTGCTGAAGTTACTGGCAGGGTCATTCCACGTGAACTCAACCGGAGGTTCCATGGTAATCGACTCAGATTGGACTCAATTTTCTTTTTTTTTTTAAGAATGCAGCTATCTGGTATGACCACATGCAAAATTGTTGGCTTTAACTCCAAATGGTTCCTGAGATAAACCTCCCCCAAATTGGAGCCATGCTCACTATTTTGCTCTTGCAAACCACAGAAATTAATTTGCAAGGAATTTTGGAGGCCAGTTTCTCAAAAATGAATAAGAATTACAGGCTGCGTGTTGGTACCTATAGGGTGATTTGAACCGAGGCATTTGGAATTTTCCATCAAAAGTAATCTCTTGAATAGTCCAAGTTGGACTCTACAAATCGCTTTTTTTATATTTGGACATAGTGGGGTGATAGTAGGGTCCAAGTACCTCCCATAGGCTTTCCATCCCATTCATTCCTTTCACTCAAAATAATTCGTACCCCGTACCAAAATCCTCCGAATTCATCTGCAAAATGGTCGTTCTAAAGACTGTCTAATGTGCCCGGCTTAGGATCAAGTGAAAGATTCCAGTAATGATGATAAGGAATGATAAATGATGAAATGAATTAATGTGAAGGAAAACCTATTGAAGGTACTTGGACCCTACTACATGTGTATTAAAAAATTGTAGATTTGTAGAGTCCAAGTTACTCAGACCATCTCTTGCATACTTTCAGAGTTATTGCCTCTTGAATTTTGAAATTATTTATCGGTATAAATAAATAAAATCAGTTTTTGAGGATACCCATGCAGTGAGCACAAGATTTTGTTTAAGGACTTACGATATTCTATCCTTGTTATTTGGGCAAAAGGTCTGTCTGCCTAAGTGAAATAGCCACACATGAGTTTAATGTTGGAATTATAAGCCTTTGAAAAGAGTCCCAGTTGAAGAAAGTCGACATTTGCCCCAACTTTTGGCTGGCAAGCTCATCATGTGGGCAATTACCCATGGACACTAAGTTTTTGCCACATAAATGTTCATATCTTGCCTTTATAATCATTTTGAAGTTGGTTTTCAACCCCCAAGCCTGTTTAATGATTTTGTCAAATGCACTGTAGTCATTTTTTGCTGGTAGGGCCAACTCACACTGTACATGTTTCTTTGTACATGTTCATGTACTATACACAATGTCCATATCTCATACATACATGTACTATGCTGAGTTAAATAGTTGACCCTTAGTAAAGGGATGAACAGATTTTTTTACAGCAATTCCAAAGGGAAGTCCAGTTGTTAGCACGGCCTATACATGTACATACATGTACATACAGGGCAAATGTGCATACATGTATCCTGTTACATGTATGCTGAGTCACATGTACACCTAGGAAAAGAGATTACATTTTTGGTATGTACAGAAGTGCAAAATGTAAGTTCATATCACATCTTTTCTTAATTCCCCAATGGGACAACATAAGCTGCCAGAACTCCAAAAGTGTGTACAGTACATGTACATTGTACATTTTAGATTAGATTCCTAGGAGCCCTATTTCTCTGGTAATGGCTTCACTCAACCAAGCAGTTCAATTAATTTGCTTGAGCTGCAATTCCTAAACTATTTCCTGTTTTTTTAGTTGCCCTGTTTAATTTGTGCTGTTTTATAATTAGGGATTTCAAATGTACATGTGTAGATTGTAATCATATGATTTTAAGTGTTGTAATATGATTAAGGTCAAGCTTTTGTTTGTAAAGCGCACTGAGGAATCTTTAATTCATAATGCAATATATAAATGCAGTTTTATTATTATTATTAGTGTGAAATGTTCCCTTCCCCAGAGCATGATTATGTTAAACAGTGTTGAAAGTAGCGAACCACAATACATGTAACTTGTTGGGATTGAGTCTGAAATCATTGCTTCACAAGCAACAAATGATGCGCAACTCGAGACAAGCACTTTGGAGTTTTAATTTTAGTTCATTCACTGATACACATTGCTTCATCATGTGTGTCTAGTTTCCAGACACAAAGCTACTTGTAAAACTCTCATTGGAATCTTGGCATTTATCACTGTGTGAGACTAACAAGAATGTGACTGTATTTGCCTATTGAGATTGAATCTGTGTAGCAAATGAATGGCAGTGACTGTTGAGATTGAATCTGTGTAGCAAATGAATTGCAGTGCCCATTGAGATTGAATCTGTGTAGCAAATGAATTGCAGCGATTGTTGAGATTGAATCTGTGTAGCAAATGCATTGCAGTGACTGTTGAGATTGAATCTGTGTAGCAAATGAATTGCAGTGACTGTTGAGCTTGAATCTGTGTAGCAAATGCATTGCAGTGACTGTTGAGATTGAATCTGTGTAGCAAATGAATTGCAGTGCCCATTGAGATTGAATCTGTGTAGCAAATGAATGGCAGTGCCCATTGAGATTGAATCTGTAGCAAATGAATTGCAGTGACTGTTGAGATTGAATCTGTGTAGCAAATGCATTGCAGTGACTGTTGAGATTGAATCTGTGTAGCAAATGAATTGCAGTGCCCATTGAGATTGAATCTGTGTAGCAAATGAATGGCAGTGCCCATTGAGATTGAATCTGTAGCAAATGAATTGCAGTGACTGTTGAGATTGAATCTGTGTAGCAAATGAATTGCAGTGCCCATTGAGATTGAATCTGTGTGGCAAATGAATGGCAGTGCCCATTGAGATTGAATCTGTGTAGCAAATGAATTGCAGTGACGGTTGAGAGAATAAAATGAAGAACAAAATTCAAAAAACAAGAACAGCAGAGGAGTTGCAGTTCAGGTGAATAAATAAACTTTAGATGAGAAAGCCAAATTGAAAAGTATTGGGCTCGCAGCAACCTTTTTTTCTGCAAAATCGCAACTTTTTTTCTAGTTTGAACATTGTGACAGGGGGTAGCCTGGTAAAAAAACTATCGTCTGGCATTAGCCTTGAAAAATTGAGATACACGTACACACAATTACCAGGCTTACTGATGAGGGGCGAAATGTGTTTTGTTGCCTTAAACCCTAACCCCATCAGGTGAAAAAGTCTGATGTTGAGACCATGGGATCTAGTCCCTCTGAACATTGCTAGTTTTGGATCTTGTAGTGACTAGCAACCACAGACTCCCAGGCTTTTGGCCTTGGGGAGAGTTGACCTGTGGGATCTTATTACACGTGCAGGCAAGCCACTTTGACAAATGATGCAAAGTAATGTGTCCGCAGGTGTTCTGGCCAAAGTAGGCTGGAGAGGTCGGGTTAAAAAACTCAGATATGTGACTACTGTTCAAGTGCTGTTTGTTTTCATTGGCTGATCTTTTACAGGAGACTTGGAACAGGTACCTGCCATCAGTGAGCCACCTCAATACGGTTATTCCATGTCAGATGAGAACACCGTTGACCTTGGGTCTTCAGATTTTGATACAAAAATGCTGTGCTTGAAGACATGTATAAATAATGTACTTGCCAACACAAACCAGCCAGTCATCTTGTGAGCCAATCAGCCTACCAACCAGCCAGTCATCTTGTCTACCAATCACCCTTTCCGCCAGCCAGTCATCTTGTCAACCAACCAGCCGACCAACCAGCCAGTCATCTTGTGAGCCAATCAGCCTACCAACCAGCCAGTCATATTTTGCACCAATCAGCCTATCAACCAGCCAGTCATCTTGTGCACCAATCAGCCTACCAACCGGCAGGTCATCCTGTCAACCAATTAGCCTACCAACCAGCAAGTAATCCTGTCAACCAATCAGCCTACCAAACAGCCAGTCATCTTTCAAGCCAGTTAGATAACCAGCAAGTAGTCAGGCATCAGTGTTACTTATCTACATGTACATGTATACCAATCATGCAGTGGATTAGCACAGGTAGGCTGCATACCAAAGCTCAAAGGTTTTGATGTGTACCTTTGGATGGATTTCCCCCTTTTATATTTATCAAATATGCCTTGTCATTTCCACACAGTCACTGTCATCTTTTAATGCGAATCATGTTGAGGTGAGGTCTTGTGAAGACTCAGACACAACCTGCAAGTACTACTCACAAATGCAGATAAAAACATCTTTCTAACCCCAGCATGCCTTTCTTGATTTCTGAATGAATAGTTCTCCACTGTACATGGAAATGGAAATAGATCATCAAAGAAATTGAAAACCTCACAATATTATTCATACATAAAGCTGTGCCAGTGGGCTGTTAGTAGTTAAAAGTTGTTTCTGTTTTCTTGAAATTAAAACGTTTTTCTTGGTTCCACTTTGTGCATTCCTTTTGCTTATATTCCTTGATGATTTCCTTTTAGGTAAATCACCCCCAAAATGACATATGTTTTGTGGTGCCTTTGACCCTTGGCCATTGTGAGGCTATCATCCTGACCTGTCCAAGAAAACCCCTTGAAGACAAATACAACCAGCCATTTCCTGCAAGGTGAGTTCAACATAGTTTAAGGTAGTATTCCTTTTATATCGACTCTAACCTCTAGCATACATGTATGTGAAATTTTTTTATTAAAATTTGGGGCTTCAGGACTTAAATCACTCCTTTGAAAGATGAAATACATATAACAAAGCTTGGTCCAAGTTACCCAGTCTCTTTTGTCTAGTTTCAGTTAAAATTAGTCCAAGTTACTTTGTGTCATTAAAGACTCTGAATGACCTCTTGGCAAATTGTTCATACCAAAAGTCCCATGACTGAGGCTCCTATATCCAGTGTCACATGCTTATAGTGTTGTATACATACGTAGACCTATGGTAAGACAGAGTCTTAGAGTTAACCTTGGACCAGTGTGTGTAGATTTTCTGGGACGTAATAAAGAAGTCATTCAGACAGGAGGTTGTTGCTCAAACATTGGTCAGTGGATACTTTCTGATTCACTGGTTTGAATTAAAGCCAATTTTTCAAGTTGTAGCTTCATCATGCTCATCACAATACTGGTGTCTTTTGGAAGATTTGGAACAAATTAATCCCACAATGAGTGATTTGTGAATGTGATGGGTATTATAAATGAACAGATAATAGCTAGTCTGTTTCTTTTTACTGCAACTATATGTAATTGCTTAATTGTGGAATAATTGAGCTTCATGTATTATTGTGTTTGAAAACTTAGCACAGACTTTCAAAGTGAAATAGATGTACTCAGAGTTTTGTTTTAGATTTGTTTCCAGTGATGCATTTCTCACTTGTAACTTTATTTTCTCCTTGCCATCATTGCAGGTAAACAACGTGATAAACAACAACATCCTTCGTTACCATGACAACAGTTTTGCCTCCAGAGATTTCAAGTCAAGCCATCCGTTTTCATCAGAAATGTAATTAAAAAGATCATTTGTACATTTGCAGTTTTTAATAAGGTGTCAAAAATATCCTTCTTTATCATTGAACTTTCCTCAACTTAAGGAGATATATTTTGAAAAATCTTCAGCTTATTTTTTTCCTTCAAATACATGTGTATGGTTACATGTTTGACCAGTACCAAAAGCAAAAACTGGAAGATTTTTGAAAGTTTGTTCTGAAAGAGAACTTTTCAGATTTGAGTGATTTTGAAAGGTCATTATGATGTAAACCTGGATATTTTTGGAGCCTTTTTTGAGCTATCCAAGTTTTTTACTCCAATCATTAGAACAGAAAGTTTGCCCATCTTGAGTTGATGAAAGAGAAAAAATAACAACATGGAATATATGCACTTTTCCAAAATTTTGGATTGTTTCCAAATGTCATTCTTTAGTCTGATGAGTATCCAAATTTCCACCAGAGCGGTTGTTTTTATTTATGAGAGGCCGAATACAAAATCAAGTCCCATTGATAGCAGAAGCAAATTAACCTCATAAAGAAAGGAGTAAGAAAGGTTGGATAGGTTTTTAAGCTTTTGCTTTGTAAGCTCTGATGTGTAAATGTCTGTAATGTCTTATCTTCAAGCAAACTCAAATCGTTAATGCTCATTGGTTGATACCATTGTATGATGTCACCTTACCTTGCATTCACCTGTAACTCAGTGATGATGGTACTTGCCCTAACATTGTTTGTCAAGTTTGCTTGAGGATAAATTTATTTCTTCTTTTTCTGTAAGTGATACATGAGATATTGTTGTGTTTTTCATTCTTGGAAAATCATAAAGTCTTACAGGAAAACTCAAATGAATCCAGTGACATTGCAAAAAGTATGTACATCATATAACTCAGAATCATTGCATCAAAGCATACACTTTAATAAACATCAGACTGATCCCCCCCCCCAAAAAAAAAGTTGTACAAAGTTTATAAGTTTCAAGTTAAATGTTGACAAAATTCTGAAACGGTATACAGAGCAAAATTTAAAATTCTGAAACAACTGGAGGTTGCTACATATATTCCTTGAGTTTTCCTGGTAAACATTTTTCAAACTATACTGAGATGGATCCATGAATGGTCTTTTTTATTTCTCACGTTGGGATATCTCTTACATTCTTGGCCTTTTCTTGTGTGTGATACATGTACTTCAAATGATGTCTTCTCTTGTACAGAGATCTTGAGAAATTGTTCATTGTTCCCCTATTCTGGGGATGTCTCCAACTTTGGCCCCTTCCCTGGTGTGGGGATGCTTTCAACTTTGCCCCTCCCCTAGTGTGGGGATATGTCCAACTTTGTCCCAGCCCTGGTGTGGGGATGTGTCCAACTTTGTCCCAGCCCAGATTTAGGGATGTCTCCAACTTTGCCCCTGCCCTGGTGTGGGGATGTGTCCAACTTTGTCCCAGCCCTGGTGTGGGGATGTGTCCAACTTTGTCCCAGCCCAGATTTAGGGATGTATCCAACTTTGCCCCTCCCCTGGTGTGGGGATGCTTCCAACTTTGCCCCTGCCCTGGTGTGGGAGTGTGTCCAACTTTGTCCCTTCCCTGATGTAGGGATGTCTCCACCTTTGTCCCTGCCCTGGTGTGGAGATGTGTCCAACTTTGTCCCTGCCCTGGTGTGGGGATGTGTCCAACTTTGTCCCAGCCCTGATTTAGGGATGTATCCAACTTTGCTCCTCCCCTGGTGTGGGGATGTGTCCAACTTTGTCACTGCCCTTGTGTGGGGATGTGTCCAACTTTGTCCCTGCCCTGGTGTGGGGATGCTTCCACCTTTGTCCCTGCCCTGGTGTGGTGATGTTTCCCATTTTGTCCCTGCCCTGGTGTGGTGATGTTTCCCATTTTGTCCCTGCCCTGGTGTGGTGATGTTTCCCATTTTGTCCCTGCCCTGGTGTGGTGATGTTTCCCATTTTGTCCCTGCCCTGGTGTGGGGATGTTTCCCATTTTGTCCCTGCCCTGGTGTGGTGATGTTTCCCATTTTGTCCCTGCCCTGGTGTGGTGATGTTTCCCATTTTGTCCCTGCCCTGGTGTGGGGATGTGTCCAACTTTGTCCCTGCCCTGGTGTGGGGATGTGTCCAATTTTGCCCCTTCCTTGATGTAGGGATGTGTCCAACTTTGTCCTTCCTGTGTGGGGATATGATGATTATCCGTTTCTGGTGTGTAATGTTGCTTTTTTTGTCTTTCCCATTTGTGGATTTTCCAAACACATCCCCATGGATCCATCTCAAGGGATATGGTCAAAGGTATGGTTCAAGATTTCAAGTATTACGATAGTAGTGAAGATTTCTAAGAACATAATATGACATTTATAAGACATTTTTATAAGTTTTCCTTTTTAAAAATCTGGAATTTTGAAATATCAGAATTTAGAGAACAATGACTTTTTTGGGTACATTTTAACACAGATGTGCACTGCTTATTGATTTAGCCATTTCATTGACTCGAAGACAATGTCAAAACCACTGCATTTTAGTCTCAAACAGATCAACTTGGGTTTGCTGATTTCGCATAAGATTCCAGCTCAAAGAGCCGTGTTCTGATCAGCTACAAATTGATGGTACTTGATGTTTTGAACCATACCCTTGGATGTTTGTTACTGCATATTGATGAGAATCACTCCCACAAATTGAATCTGAGACACAGACCCTGAGACAAGCACTTTGCGAAATTCCAAAATGAAATTTAAGTACAGCAATTCTAGTAGAATCTGAAACCTTGAAATTTGGAAATCATTGTCCACGTTTCTGCAGTTCATGCATGATTTGGTGTAGTTTTGAAAATTTGTTCAATTTACATATATTTATTTGTTTTATTCATCAACAGTGTTTATTTACAGAAACTATGTTTCATTATTTTTTTCAGAATGGCTCGTGTCAAGGGAGTGGTTCTCACATTATCTTACTTACCAAATGTTTCCAAAATGTCTTTTTGTGTTATTTATGAAATCCCATTCTACATGCATGTACAAGCAGCAGTGTTGTGCTAAACATACATTGTTGGTTGGCGCCCTCTACTGTCTGGGGCGTGTGGCAGTCTGTGGCCCAGGTACTGTGGTTGATATACCTATTGTTTAGTGAAATCGACTGTATGTGTCGCTGGTGCTCTAACCCACCGGTGTCCTGCCTCACATAATTGGCATGCTATTTCACCCAAAAATCTCAAACTCTCAAGAACAGGAAAGAAAGGATTCCTGTTGCTTACTTAAGTCTTTGGAGTCCCTGTATGGATTGGTGTGACGGACTGAGGACCATTGCACTTTTTTCCACCATTTTTTCGATCATTTTGTTATCCTAAGTTGGTACCCGTCACTCTTTGTTCCTGTGTAAACAGGTTGCTTTTTTGGCAAGGTCATGATGACCAAACCTTTATCAAAGAGGACATCTGCTTCTGATCTGAGGGGGCTCTAGACCTGATGAATGATAGTGCCTTCTTCTCAGGTGTTGATGTGAGACTTGGAGGAATACATTCAAATATGGCTGCTCAACTTTACCTAACTTCTACAAAATCATTTCAGTTTTGGTTTCATTTGTTTTTGGAGGTAACTGTTTTCTTAAAGGTGGTATCAAAGATGACAGTATAAAAGTTTATTGTGAGTAGGAAATGGTACTGATAGGTCTGCGTTAGCAACAAAGGATCATCTAACGTAGTGTTTAAAAGTGTTAATTTGGTTCACCACAAGTAAATTTAAGAAAGATAAAGAAGTACTTTGTTATTTCTATGTCAAACTGGACAAGTAAAACTTGATTTCAAAAAAGCAATTTTGATAGGATAGTTTATAAAATGAAGGTTTAATTCTGTTTATGTAAACCTCAAAACCTTTTAAAAATAATTAGAGTTCTGTTTCAGGATTCAAATAGTAATGAAATTCTTCTAGAGAGTTAAACTTCATAGTTTATGATTAGGACTACAAGGTGAGGTGGTTTTCTATTACTGTTTAATTTTCCTGAGGATAGTCAAATGATAGGATTGATGATTTGTTTATGTCTATTGGAGTACTCAGCATTACTAACAACGACAACACCTGTCCCTCAGCGAATACAAGATAAAAATAACATGCGCATGAAACATCAAAGATTGGTAACCAGATAAGTTAATGTTGTCAGGAAAAATGTATAGTTTAAATTTACAATAAACTTTCATCAGGGTTTGTAGGTAATTGATAGGGGCATCCTCAAAATGTAAACTTTCTAAAAAATTAAAATCAAAGTAGAATAAATGAGTCTTTAGTCAAGTAGAAGTAACCTTATACAAACAATGTTTTGGAAGCATTTGATAAAACTTAGATTATCCTATTAAAGGGAATCTTTATATTTAATATTAACAATCATATCTGTTAGAGGAAGTTAGGTAGGTGTATGTGACCATTAGCATTGGAGATGTTTGAACATAGTCATTTGGGCAGATTTCCAGGAATGCCACTCACTTGTCATTAATTAAGTGTTATTACACTCGTTTAAGTTAAAGAAAATGTGTTTCTTTTTTCTAGTATTAAGGAGGTCAGAGGCAAAGTGCAACTTATTGTTGAGTTTGCAGTATCAGATACATGTTTAGCTGTCAAACAATGTAAGCAGAATATTAACAGGTGTTACCAATGCTTCAGGTTAAGTCTAAAGCACATTGGATTGAATTCATTAGATTTTGTACATCAGGGTGTTTAAAGTGATTGTAATCTTAGTTGAAGGAAGATTATGAAAAGTTAACAATTTAGTTAGTTCAGTGAAACGTGTCTGTTTATCCCGAGGATCAATATTTTGCTCTGTGGCTCTGAATTTATAATATGATGATAGGAATATAAAATGATAGGAATAAATGTAGAATATTTTTCATAGGAGTAGACCATTAACAAACCCAATGTCATCTACAGTATCTCCTAAGAGGAAAACTGAACCACACAGCTTTTTTCTGCTTATCGTGCACAGTTATTTGTCAGTTACACTGTCTAAACATGGAATGTTGTGGGGTTCAAGTTGTTTCTCAAAACAACCAAAATTGCAGACAAATTTGGGAAATGTTACTCGGTGAAATTCTCATAGATTGTGTGGTTCTTCCATCACAAGTCAAAACAAAATTATCTTCCAGAACTGCACCTCAGTGCATTTGATTCAGTGGAACAACGTCTTGAGAGAGTGGGATTTTTCAGGATAATTTTTCTCCAAAATGTAGTCAAATTGTAAAGTAGCCAGCCATGTTAGAATGTGTTTTTCTGATTCGCATGTCATCATCTGGGCTGAGGTGGTTGTCATTTTGGTGGTCCAGGACTCCACTGGAGATGAAGTAGAAAAGTCCAATTCAAAACAGCTTTCTCATTTTTTTTTTCAAAAAAAATTCACTTCCAAAACACATTCATAAATTTTGCAGCCTGGTTGCCCGAACAGGGGATGACGTCCGTGAAACACCCCATACAGACTCAGCAAAGATTAGGTTGGCCAACAGTGAATCCTTTCTGACCTTTGTTTTGGCCAATGTTTGCTGGTTTAATGAAGTGAAATGCATTTTAATTATGTAGTGCAGGATACCAGTGGTGCAGAGTGCCAGTGACCCATCAGTGGATTTCCCCGAACAATAGGTATATCAACCATAGTACCTGGGCCACAGACAGTCACACGCCCCAGACAGTAGAGGGCGCCAACCAGCCAATGTATATTTAGCACAACACTGCTGCTTTTTTTTTTTTTTTAAGAAAAACATGAATAGGGGTCCCCTAGAATAAATTCACACAGAAAATTTGAATAAGGTGTCCTTTGTCTTTATTTCTCACAGAAAAAAACAATCCCCCTCCATGCAAGGAGGGAAGGGCGTCTAGAAAATAGTCAACCAAGGATAATTCTTTAGAGGATGGACCCAGAAACTCGCGCATGGTCTTGGAAGGGCAACTGCAAAAGTTTCTAGTGTCAAAGTTCAAATCCAGAAACCTTTGTAGTTCCCCTACTATGCACGTATTTCTGGCTCCTCCCCTAAAGTGGCTACATTGCATCATGAATGTGCATATCTATGGCCACACCTTTGTAATTTGTATACAACCTCTATACATGGAGATCATATACAAATTACCTAAGGTTGGGTCATAGGATGCGTATCCAAATTCACTGTAGCCATGTAAGGTATCATTGCCTACCTTAATCAGTGACCTTTGAACCAAAATGGGGACTGGTTTAGGTTTATCACCGAGATGTATGCCTGAACCTGGGATGGTGTCGGTTTTTGTTCTAGCTCACGCGCCCGAATGGATTTGATACTAATTTTCAATTTAATTTTTTGCAGGAATAACGGAGCCAGTCGCTGCACAATAACATAGACGCAAGCTTCATTGGTCAAAGGTCACTTGATAAGGTAAGAAGCAATACCTTACATTTTGTAACCTGTTACCTTCGACAAGTCTGAATAATTAAATCATCCCTGTATTCATCTTTGAAATTACTTGTTAACTGTTCAATTGTCGAAAAGACAACTTAATGTCAATATGCATTTTGGAATGGTACTATGCAAGCGCATTTGATAAAATAGTGAAGTATTTGAAAGACTTCCGATTTGAATTTGCATTAAGAGCTTGGCAGCAGTTATTTTGATTTTAATATACTTTGGATCCTTTTTCTGGGCATGTTCATCAATAGACTCGCTATCTCAGTAACAGGTTACAAATATCCTTGGTTGACCACATAGTTGAGAAATTGCCAGTTGATGTTAAGGCAAGCTATCTGTGCTGCTATTTTTATTTTGTTTCCGAGTTTTGGGTGCATGACATGGTTTTTACTTTGGAGTCAATGTACTTTCCAAGCCGTTTTGAAAACATAAGCGAAAACAAAGCTATGAATTATGAATTTGTCAAAAGTTCACTCTCTCCAATTGCTTTCCAAATATTCTGTTGACAATTTGGGGCAATGAGATTCCAAGCACAAATATTTTTCCATGGTTTTTTTTGTGGGCACCTTAGAAATTATCAAACTTTGACACGGCAAGACTGATTTATGAACGAAACATTTCTGAAAGGTTGTGGAACATCAGCTGGCAAAGTCTCATCTTGGAAGTAAATGTTCGAGTACAGATGAGGTCGAAAAATTCTCCAATTTCAGTTGAAAGTTGAAAGAATTGTGTAAGGACTTGTGTGCACAGTGTTTACATACCGAGTTAGAATTAATGATACGGAAAGTTTCTAACACAGTTTATGCCACAAGGACTGTGCATGCGCTAGCAATTGCTACGAGTTATTTATGGCTTAGAGGAAGGCATTGGAAGCTAGTAAAGGTTGTCTCAGAAATTGGAGCAAGTTTTTACCTCAGTATAAGAATCTTTAAACACACCAGGAGTGCACCAGACACTCCAAAACCAAACTTTTTTTTTCATTCTACAAAATGTTACCAGCAAGTCTTGGTATAAATCAATCTTGAAAGTTAGAGTTCATGCTGAAGTTCACTCATGAATCTTGTTGGCAATTTGATAAAGTGGAATTCACTGTAGGAATCTGTTGTTCCGTTTGTAGGATTTTCAAGGGCAACTTTAAAAAATTTGATAACTTTCTAGCCGAGGTGTTTTAAAGTCAATTGTTCTAGATTCATTGAAAAGTCAACTGTTGCATTGCTAGAGGAACTTTTCGAGTTGATGGGCAAAGTAAAATCTTTGTTTAAATGCACATCTACCAAGGCGATCAAAATGGTGGAGTTCATTTGAAAACAAATTCTCTTCAGATTTGAAAGTGCTTCAATTTGCTTCATTTCTCTTGTCCAGGCAGGAATTTCAGCTTGGCTGTCAGTCGTCTTCAGTGTCTCCTCATTACGAGATGGAGTTCAAGATGTCTTCAGGAACATCCTACATCAATTGGTCCGTCTTATTGAGGGCAGGAGTAGCTTGAAGATCACACAGATGTTGGAGTACAGAAAGGACCCGATGTGAAGATGGACTCGTTGCAGATGAAGGGGAAAAATAGAGAAATATTTGAGCTTTAAAAGTGAATTCCATGTATAAATTGAATTTACATCTTGCAGTGTTCTTTGATCACTATTCACACGAGGCTGTGTTATGGATCTTCCTTTAATTTTGCTGCAATAAGTTAATATTTTTCAAGCTAAATTAGCTTTTTAAAGTTTCATACTTGACAAAAGTTGTTGCACTGTTTGATTTTGAGAAATCAAAGCCAAAAAGTGCATTAGTTTGATCTCAAGTGTACGTTTGTCTCCAGTTAAAAATTGGTTCATATTGTCATTTCCGAAAATATAAAGGACAAGTTGATTCTGTAGTTTTAGTTGTCGTATTTTTATAAAAGAACATATTTCACTGAGGAAAACTGAAAAAGTGTAAATTTCCTCTATTTTAAATCATTTGAGAGTGCCTCCACGTTTTGCCATCACATCACTCGAATAAAGGTCAGTCAGAGAACTGATGGAAAGACATGAATTTGGGACTAAGAAACATATTTCCCATTTTTACTTACTTAGAAAATAACCAGGAACTAAGAAAATTCTTGTTTCCCCATAGACTTTGTTCACAACTGTTGAGGTGGAGCAAGGGTACAACGTTTTTTCTGGGTCAGTAAGAGGCACTTAAAATGAACCAGCAACTAGTAATGAAAAATAAACTCAACTTTTGACCTGCACAAGGCTGAAAGTAAGACTGAGAAATTTGACTTCAATTAATGTGGCACACCCAGTTTTTATTTTGAGGAAAGGAAATTCAAATGTTGCCCTTGAAATTTTGTTTTGAAGTCAGTACTTACAGTAGCCAGTTGTTCACATTGGACGATAATGTAGAATTTTAGAAGAAATAAAGTAACTGCATAAAGATATATTCAGATCTTGTACATTCGGAGCGTCATAGCAAGGATGAATGCACGTGTTATGTTGGCAACACCGGGAGACTGACGGTACGATACTGTTCGGCTGAAAACCCGCCGACGAAATGACAGGAATATACGCAATACTAATAGATTCTAGAAAACCACGTGATTGCAAGGAGCCAATAGAAAGAGAGGAGGAAAGGTGTGCCGCGAAAGGAATAGGATGAATGAAAAGGGAACCCACGCGGTCTGTACGGGGAATTAGAGGCGAATACGAGCCGTTTTGCACACTGCTTCCCTTTCCATACACATACACAGAATGGTACCTCGGCTGAAAAAGAGACCACTTCTTTTGTTGGATTCCTTTGTTCGGTCTCTCCTAAACAATAAAATGTTTGGAGGCTTACGGAGGATTAAACGCCGCTATCTTTCGTTACGCTTGGGTGAACAACAATGGGGAGAATTGAAGCAGAAAATATCGAAAAACTCGCCTTTAAAAGCAGTTCAGACTACAAAATGACACTTTTTGCAGAGGAAATTGAATAACAAACCAAACTATAGTTTCAAAATTTCAAAATTCGCCCGGACAAAAAAGTTGGCTTTTCAGGAATTGCTGGTTCCACGTAAAAACTTTCTCCTCTCCGACGTTGGTGGCGCTATAACATTGAAAGTCCACGGTGCATGTGCCATGTGTGCACAATGCACGCGTTGGCTATTTAGCTATCAAAGTGTCCCAAGAATTCTGTATATTTCACTTTCTGGTCTGAATTTCCAAGGGGAAGAATACAATAAAGATATCAGTTTGTTTTAGTAAAAAAATAAGATTTTTTTTAAAGTTTCGATTGTTTTAATTAAAATTGTTTTCTTGCGGAGAAAGGGCGGCACAAGTCCACTCTCATCAAAGTCTGTACGCGTGGACTTTAAATGTTATAGCGCCATCAACGGCAGGCTGGAGAAAGTTTAAGCGTGGAACCAGCCAGTCCTGAAAAGCCAACTTTTTTATCCCAGCTAATTTCTGAATTTTGAAACTATAGTTAGATTTATTATGCAATTTCCTCTGCAAAAAGTATCATTTTGTTGCCTAAAATGCTTTTGAAGGCGAGTATTTCGACTTTTTCCGCTTCAATTCTCCCCATTGATGTTCACCCAAGCGTAACGAAAGATAGCGGCGTCTAATCCTCGGTAAGTCTCCCAACATTTTATTGTTTAGGAGAGACCGAACAAAGGAATCTAACAAAAGAATTGGTCTCTATCTCAGCCAATGTACGGTTTGTTTAACGTGCGTGCAACGGGACCCCAAAGTTTAAACGCCTTGTATTTGCCTCTAACACGGATTCGTATTCCCCGTGCAATCTATGGAAGGTTTTGTCCCCCTCCTCTAGTTCCATTCCTATTGGCTCCCTTCCCACACGTGGTATGTTTTTTGTCGTCGCGTATTCATTACATATATACGTCTTGTCATTTTGAGGCCGGTTCTCCAGCCAAGAAGCATGATCGAAACGCTCAGATGTAAGGACATCCGAGTCACGTGAATTCCACCTCGCTGTTGACCATAAATCCCCACTGTTAATGCGCCATTTCTTCTACGTTTATAAACCTTATGGTTCTGTCGCCAGTTTACATCCAGCGGCCAGTCAATCTGCACAAGAAGGTAATTAAGAAACTGACTGAGGTCATTTCACTTCAGCATACGATCCTTGAAACCATCAATGTGTACGTAATGGCGCAGTTTTGCACATTTGTACAATTTTCCCCCGTATTTCTTAGTGTTAGCTTGCAGAAAGTCGAAATCCCAGTCGTTTCAAGTGCTTGTTTGGCAGATCTTAAAATTTAGATCCTGACTTTTCACATAATGTGCGGTAAGGCTTTACTTGGGTACCATTAATTTCGATTCAAAGAGGTTATCCCTATAAAATGGTTGATAGCTCTCTAGTTACACTTAACAAATGATCAATTCTTTGAGGGTTTAGTTTATATAAAAATTAAACGCCGATCAAAGACAATACAATAACAGAAGAGACTTGACAAGTAAATTTACTTTCCCTGTTTTATTGTAAACTGACTTAAATTCGTGCATGGAACTTGACAATTATAAAACATTACATTTTGTACATATTACCTTAACAATGTTTGTGACTCTGATTTCAGAAAACAACTATTGCTATAGAGAAAGGTGAATTTCTCTCTCTGGACTTAACTTGCAACTAAATGCACCAAGTGTTTAAGTGCATACAAAGAGTTCCATATCTGGACATAACTCGGCACCCTTTGCACAAATCCTCTGAGACTTGTCTGAAAAATTGGGTTTTTTATTAAGGGACAAAGCAAATGGGTACCCCCTTTTGCTGCATGTGAAATCATAACGACATCGAAGGAGTTGGGACAGTTAGTGTTACATAATTTCCCTGCTGAATGTGACAATTTAGGACATGTTATAACTTCAGTCTTGACGGCTAACAAACCATTGCAAGGGAGTTTCACATACGGACACCACTTTGCACTCTGCACAAATCCTACAGAGTAGAGGTCTCAAACATTCCAAGTTTTTTTCTAAGTAAACAACCTGGTTTTTCTCCCTCCTAAATTGAACTTTACTGGACATGGTTTTGCTTTTTGATGGCTAATAGGAACTCATCCCCAGAACTCTCACCCCGGAACATAAATTGCTATCAAATTTGAAATGCATTTATATGTTCTGATTTTTCCAAATATTTTTAGCCAACATCGGAAGAAGGTTCTAGTCAACATTTCGGCACTTTCTCTAAAAGTCTGCGATGTTGAAGCTGCAGGAGGGACCAACTGACTTATGGAGCTGCCTTGGGACATCTTGCATCATGGAGTCAACCAGCTAACATCTATGGAATCTAAGGCTGTGTGGGTTATCTTGCTTTTAGTCTTGAAGCAACCAGACATCGATGACTTGGTCCAACCATGAACACTACAAGAACATGAGGAAATGTTCAACCATGAACACTAAGTTATTTAATTCCATCTCCAAGTGAAAGCTACTACAATTAACTGCAGTCTCATGGAGACATTTTCAAATTACAATTTGGCAAGTGCGTTGGCTAATTCTCTAGAAGCCTGAACTCTGTCATTTTCAAGTCTTAATGTGACGCAATTGGAAACCACAAGAGTTGAAACTCCAGTACAAACTCTTAAAGAGTACAGTCTGACATTCAACCAAGGTCCAAAGCACAAAGTTTGCTGGTGAAAATTTTGCACTGTGAAGCAATATAAGATGCAGTTTGATTTTGAGTGACTGTTGCACTAAACGTGTACTAACTTTTTACACGAGGTCACTAAATAATCTCCAATTTTTCATCCCCTCAAAATTCCTTCTAGATTATACAATTTCTTTAAGAGTCCCTGCTGATTTTTTATTATGCTCAAAGCCGTTCTTGGATAAATAAAACAAAAAAACCCTTCAAGACCTGTGAAGTCACTTTAATTTGTCGACAAGAGTATCTTTCTTTTCATTTCAAACTCAATGGACAGTGTTGAGGGTTACATCTCAAATCTATTTGAGGGTGATTTACAAACAACAGCTCTTTCATGTCTTACAGTTTAAAGTTTTCAAGTTCATGCCATCTGGAGTTGATGGCTCATAATTCGATGAAACGCAAGTCATTTTCAATTATTTGCTCTCCATAATGGAATGCCAGTGTGTATTTACAAATCCTGAATTCTTTTTGTGGCCTTGAGCATTCAAACAAGTTTCATATTTCATTTGTGCAAAAACTGAATTTGGTGTTGTTCCACCAGAATTTAAAATTAAATGAAGCAAATTTCAAAGGAAAATTCAAACGAAAAGTTGTCAAAAGATTTCATTATCAGCCACAAGCCTTTTTTGGTGTGAAAACAGATTTCTGTAGCAAATCTTAAAGTGCAAAGTAAAATATGTAACAATCAACGGATGATTCACAGGGTTGGCCATACAGCATATCATGGTAACGGGCCAGAAAAAGGTTACAGCATTGTTTATTTTACCTTGTCATGTGATCTCTGACAGCTAATGAAACTTGCCCAGGTACTTCTGTGATGTGAAGAAACTGTCACCTCTGCTCTGCTGTACATAAAAGGGATGAAAACAAATGCAAAAGTTCCAAAATTCGAAACAAATTCTTCACATTTAAGTGTACAGGTGAGAACTTTACCTTGTACAAATTTAGTGGATGAAAAGCCTACTTTTATGCATTGTTTATTCAAAAAGCAAAAGAAAACTAAGATCCTTGCCTAGGTTGAAAGGTCACTTGTCAAGTGATGAAATGATACTCTTAACATGCTTTTCGATCTTTATGATTTGTCTCATGCCCCAACCTTAGTTAAATTTCATGACCTCCACACACATGTACAGATGCTTTATTACAGTTGCTCCATTTGAGGAGTCTGAAAATGACCTCTGGTTTTAAGGGATGCTTTGCTGAGCAAAGAGGCGAATATGTTCCATAAACCAAAACTGAAAAGTATTTCAAAATATAATATTCAAAAGAGCAAAAACATGTAGAAACCTTTGATGTTAGGGTTTACAAACTACCTGTACTAATCCAGTGCATGATTGGTACAGACTTGCAGTAACACGGATGCCTGGCAGATTGGCTCACAAGATGACTGGCTGGTTGGTAGGCTGATTGGATCACAAGATGACCAGCTGGTTGGTAGGCTGATTGGTTCTCAAGATGACTGACTGATGGGCAGGCTGATTGGTTCACAAGATGACTGGCTTGTTGTGATCAATGTTTAACTACTGGGCCACCTAAACGTATATGGCAACTTTGGCAGGTAAGTGAGCGGAACATCAAAGACGAAGCCAGGAATTGCAAACCGTGTGGCTCAGACCAAATGAATTCAAGAGTGTTATTCAGATGTGATATGTTATCTGGACTTCATGTCAGGGCAGACATGTTTGGGGAAATAAACAATATGTGAATCACTGGTCACGCAAGAAGGAAAGGGGGTGTGGCCCTCTCGGACACCACTCCTCCAACAGATCCAACCTTCTATGGAATGGAGTTTTGGGCAGCACTGTGTGACAGTGGGGTTAAAATCAACAGGGCCACATCTACCACTTCTTTTGCACCTGTGGAGCTGTCTTTTAAAAGGTGTTCTGGGTATAAAGCCATTTGAAAGGAAGTACCCGAGAGACATGAACAGAATGGAGTCAGGGGTCCATCCTCACCTGTAAGACCATCCAAGTGAACTGTGCCAGAAAGGAGAAGTGGATCAGCATCCTTAGGGCAGCACAGGAGTGTGCAGAGACAGAGCTACTCACATACGCTTAGATGACAAAGATGATCTGAGGAGAGAACAGGTGGACAGGTTATTTTCCAATTAATATCAATCCTAGCTCCCTCAGAACTCCTGCTAGGAATCTTACTCAATCTGAGGAGAGAACAGTTGGAAAGATCAATATGCCAATAAATATCTTAGCTCTCTCTGAATTCTTTGATTCTTCAAAATCCTCCACTGTACAGGGAATCTTCCACTGTGCACGGAATCCTCCACTGTGCACGGAATCCTCCACTGTACAGGGAATCCTCCACTGTGCAGGGAATCCCCGTGGTGCAGGGAGTCCTCCACTGTGCAAGGAATCCTCCACTGTGCAGGGAATTCTCTACTGTGCAGGGAATCCTCCACTGCGCAGGGAATCCTCCACTGTGCAGGGAACTAACGGCACAGTCTTTGAACTTCAACTTTCAAGAGACAGTGGAGCATCATGCAAGGTAACACTCGCTTGGCTCTATCTGCCTACATCCTACAAAATCTTCCAAACTTCTTACTGGTTTCTTTGAAGGATCTGGAAGACCAAAGCTTAAGATTTGAGCTCTGCTACTTTCCTGTGGGCATCTTTTGGAGAGAACCATCTTGGAATCACTGATACTCCATCTGGTTTGTTACTAGATGCAGTTGCTCTTACCTGGCCAAGTTCGTGGACTTTTCTCTCCCAAATTTTAAAACAGCATCAAGCATAAAGCACATCTATAAATGTTGTTGTGACCTAGAGTGATATGGTGGCAGAGCACATATGCATGAGAAGCTTGGCCAAGAACATGGACAAGACTGAGCAGACAACGTGAGCAATGATGGCACACAACAGGCCCAACTGCACAGAGAGAATGAAAAAGTCCTTCATGTTGGTGAATCTGTGTTTGGCTGATCAATTTAAGGACTGGTGTTCTCCTCACAAAATTTCAAGTACTGATTTTGTTTGAATAGGTAAAAGTGATAACTACATCACTTGGAAACATATAAAATGAAAGGTTTGATTGCACACTGTTTTTGAAGTTTGGAATTCGTAAATTAATAATTAGAATTTGTAAATTAATAACATAGGCATTGCGAACACAGGTTAAGGGTATTCAGCATCTCATGGAAAAGGACACATTAAACTTAACTGCCAAAAAGGGGAATTCACTTTAGAAATAGTTATTTTTTAGAGTACCAAGTAAACTAAAGGGTCATAACAATTTCATGATAAAACAATGAAAACTTCCTAAAATATTTCTATAACCATATTTAGAAAGAAGTACTATTTTAATAAGATCCAAAAAATTGCCATTCATGGGAACATTGAATTGTGAGGTATTAAACACATAGCTCACTGCTTAGCTTCTTGCACAAGTTGGCATATGGTAATAAAGTCTAGGGAATTCTTTTTGCCAAAACATGGACGGTGGGGAACCAACTCATTTTGTTGGTCAAGAGGAATTAGCTTTCCTAGTTGATAAACTTTAAACATTTTTTTACTTACAATGCAGATGAAACAAACTGCACGGATGTAGAAATTGTAGCCAACAATGTTATCTGTCTCGCCTGGGGCTGCATAGTCAGACAAGTGACATCATTGCGACCCTGGGCCCTTTTCCAATACTCAACTTGGGCTCCGTCTCAGGCTTCGTTCCCAAAACCAATCCCCGATTGTGGGCCTGAAGCGTTTAAATTAAATTGGATTGCTGTAATTTCTGGCTCTCTTGCATCTTATTTGATGTTTTGTGAAATTACTGCGCTTACAGCTTCCACGTCAGCTAGTTAAAAACAGTTGAAGCCTGAGACGGAGCCAAAGTTGAGTATTGGAAAACGGCAACCCTGGATAGTCACCTCAGAGACAGGGTACCTGGAGCTAGTTGGGCTGGTGCCTTGCAAGGGGGGGGATACACAGTAAATCACATACACCACTCGATGAGACAATTGTTCTGGCATTACTTCAGAGAAGTTTAAAAAAATTGAACTGGTTATCTTTGTTCTCTATAATTCTTTCCAAAGTGTAGTTTTTCACTATTTGGAATGAAACAACATTTCTTGAAACAATAAAAGCGCTGTTGCTAAAAAGACTAGAAACAATCAACGTACAGGTGCCATTGGAGGAATGTGCTTCTGGTTCCCGAACGATTTTGCAAAAGTTTGCGTCGCTACGAAAAAGATAATGCTCTATGGAATAGACCTACTTTAATTCCATCAACCCGGCTCTGTTCAATGCTTGAGAGGATGCCTTTTATCAAGGCAGATTAGCCAACAACAGAGGGTGCAAGACCGTATTCCCAGAAAAAGACGCCCCCCCAAAAAAATTAACAAAACAGTTAAAATGCTACCTCATCCTCAGGGATTGCTACTTCTGGCACACTGCTAGACACCATGGAAACGAGGCTGAGCAACCACAACAAACTTGTCTGTCGAGTGGTATTCTAATATAGTGAATTTGCTGGAGTGGTGCATTTTTTTGAAGACAACTAACAAGGAAGGCGAAACAGAATGAAGTATAATGACCATTCTAAGAATTACATTTGGAACCAGACTGCATCTGCAAGAGTGCCGATATAAATGTTCCTAAAACCTTTTTTTTAAATGCAAAAAAAAACTGCCTATGATAATAAAAGTTACATTTTTACAATAAGTCAATGTCCAGGAATTTAAGGATCTTTAAAAGTTGTTCATGGCCCCTTTTTGCGCAAGAAAGTTGCACTACACCAAATACGCGCCCATAGAAAACAGTGCAAAATCTGACCAAAATAGCGCCGCCTGTTGACTTTCATGAGGAGGTTGGGCACTGTTTATTCACTGGAAATTCAAGATTATGGCCAGAGGATCACTTTTCCTTTCAATTTCATGGGGGTAAGCCACGAAAAAAAAAATTTATTCGCCTTTCAAGGAAGATACCCCCCAAAATAGCAGTTAAATGACTATAGCTGCCCACCTCTATCCAAAACATTTTGGGCTTTTTGTGAAAGAAATAACCCGAACTTGAAACAGTCAGTCCCAAATTCGAGATTTATAGAAATATTTTCATGATGATCCCTCCTGGTTATGGTCTGTCGTCTTGTAAAAATCCCGTAGGATCACAAAATATGAATGAGCTCGCACGCAGAAATACAACCATTTGGTGGAATGCACCCCAAAGACCCAACATCCTTAATGACAGGACATTTACGCCATGTTTTGTGACGTCACATTGGAGCGTGTATATGCAACCAAGGAAATGTGTGCGTTCACCTGGAAGCGTTTGTGTTTGGCGTTGTAATACAAATCAGACCCTTTACAGGTTTACGTGAGAACAGACGCTTTTGAAGCTATTGCAGCTTTCTATCGAGAATTCTGATCAGCTAGTCACTTCATTTCACTAGTTTTGCGACTTACTACAGGACAAAAAAACCCAGAAAGTATCGCAAGAGATCTCCTTGGAATGAGTCCAGTAAGTTTTTATTCCATATTTCTTTAATTAACCAAGCGACCATATTCTTTAACACTAGAAGGTATTCATTTAGAGTCAAATAAATATTTAAAACTTATGGAAAAATATTTTAGGATAAACTGAAATTTTAATCAGTAGGCAAAGAAAAAATGTGCATTTTTTCAACTGCAGTTCTTACAGAATTTTTGTTTTATGGAATGGAAAATTCCAATTTCATTGATGTAATTATTCGTACAATTAAACATTTTCATAGCCATTATTTTGCATACTGCCTGATTTTAAAGTTGTGCTCATGTTTCCAATAAGTTACATTAATTTTCCAGAGTTGTTCATTGTCGTTAAAAAGGAGACATGCCAGCAGATATGTCCCAAATCTTGGACAGAATATTCTGATCACACAAAATGCCCCAATTTTTGAGTTGTTCAAATATTTATCGTAAAAGAGCGCCACTTCATGTCTTAGGATTGCTAGCTTAGAGTAGCCCAGTGTAGCTTACTTGCTCCCTATTAGGGACATGTCCATCATTTTTGTTGCTTTTCGGCAACCCCTTTACAGGGAGTCATGGATATCAGTTTGGTATCAATTCACCACGGCCAAAGGAGACGTGTGTGGATTGCGGTTTACCTGTAAGTAGGCTCTCTCCAATAATCTACATCCATTTCAAATTTGCAAGGTCTGAAGTTATTTCTATTCCTTTAGAAATAACATCATCAAAGTGGAGATTGGTATGACAACTGTCAAGTCAGTAATGATACCAGGAGTAGTTGCCGATGTTTTCAAAATATAACATCTTTTTACAAAGATGCCATAACTAATGCAAAAGTAAATGTCGCTCGAAGTATCACACAAAATACGGTCGTTTATTTACAGGTTAGTTCACGAACTTTAGATTATATTAAAAATAAAAACGCTTTGGTTGTCCTAAACTGTCATAATCCGCTGAAACTGCTTGGATTTTTCTTCAGGCTGGGCTACTGAGTGATCATTACTCACACGGTGAGACATGTGTGGATTGTGGACTACCCTCAAGGAAATGTCCAGTAAGTGACTACAGTCAGTTTTGTATGATATCGGTTTACTCAATTTAGCTTTTCTGACAGCCACGTCCAATTAGTTACAAAAGTGGTACATGGTTATATAAAGTAATCATTTCAAAGGGCTTTCAATATGAACTCTATCTAAAGCATACAATTATTGTATGTTCAAACAGAACATGAAGGTTTTATCTTCAGTTTCACGGTAGCTCTACTTTTCATCTTTTCCAGCACCGGAGGTGCCCAAGGATTCGCCAATTACAAGGAAATGGGTAGAGAACATCAAAACATTTATCAGATATATCACCATTAAAATTGAACTGAAAGGAAACATACGTCAGCACATGATGATTTTTCTACTTTTTAGTGAGAGTTCAGGATAAGTTATTTACAATTGACGTCTGCATACTTTCCAGTACCAATTTGCAGTCAATGCACACTATGTACATGTATGCTATATACAGTCCTAGATAACTTCTTCGTTTCTTTTATTAGTGTTCTTGGACAGCCTGAGACAAATGCACCGCTTCCAGTGCCACCCACAAAGTCTCTCCCTCTGTCCTGCCAAGCTGCAGGCCCACGACTGCCGACAGCATCACTGCCCAAAGGATGTGGTTCCCAAGCAAATGGGTATGTCGAAGATAGCTTTCTGGCAAATGTCCTGCGTTATCACTCAGTGACTGTAGTTCGGTAAATAAAGCAGAGAATACGACAGATAAACGTACTTTTTGGTTTGTTCCTGCAGGGGGTTGTTGCCAACCTCATTACTTGCCCCCTTACCAAATCACTCCGCTTCGTCGGCACCAGTACCGAACTCATCGATTCTCCACTCTCACACTCGCGAGCAGTCACCTCCCACTACATCGCTGCCTCATGGGCACTCTCCCTCTGGAAGTGGGTATGTTAAAAAAACTGTTTCTAGCCATCAACTTCCAATCATCAATATTCAGTAATTATGATTCAGGAATCCAAACAAAGACGACAGATAAACATGTGTTTTTGTTCTTTCAGGGGTTTGTTAACAAGATCTTCAACTGCCCCCACATCAACTCGCTCTACCTCATCGGCACCATTACCGGGCTACCACGCTCACCCACCGATGCCCCACGGTTCCATTAGCCAGCAGTCGCCTCCCACGTCACCATTACCCCATGGGCACTCTTCCACGGGAAATGGGTATGTATCAAACGTGTTTCTGGCGATGAATTCAGTAATTCGCACAAAGGCTTCCATAGATACATAATTTTAGTTTATGTCGGATCCCTACATCGCATTGCTAGCCCACTCTCCAAACGCCTCTACTGGCTTATCGGCTGGATCGATCTCAGCGATTGCACCAGTCTAAACTGGCCATCATACTCCCCAACCATTGTCTCTTTACAGTGCTACAGGCCAGCAATCAGCGGTGAGGACATCCCACTCGAATGCGCCATCTTTGCAACGAAATCGGTACGTTTAAAATCTTTTCCTTGTATTCCACAAAGAGTACAATGTTTATGAAGAACAATCTCTCGGCACACAGTGCTTCGTAATGGTAACTTGCAAAGGAGCCAGTGATGTCATCAAGGCCTTTTGACAAGTTTATGCAACATATGCACAATGTTGACCTGACAAATGGTAGGTGATCCTGGATGATGATTAAGGAAATGGACGTCCTGCCAATTACCAATTTCAGTAATGGTTATTCAGTAGTTCACACGCAGACAGTCACAGATATACTTCATTGTTTGTTTGATCCCAATGATCCCTACAGTGCACTGCTTACCAACTCTCCTAATGCCTCTGCTGCTGTACTGGCTGGATCGGTCCCATCAATTGCGCCGGTCTCACCTGGCCAGCAATGTCCCTTGCCACTGCCTCCTTACAAAGCAACAGGTCAACAATCAGCGGTGAGGTCATCCCAGCTGATTGTGCCTTCTTTGCAAACAAATGGGCAAGTTCAAAATCTTTGCCCTAGTCAGTTAATATATTAAAAATGAAATTAATAACTTGAAAAAGATTCATATTTCTCTAAACAATCAATCTGTCGGTACACATTGCTTCGAAATAATCTCTAAAGGAGGCAGTGATGTCCTGGCCTGTTGACATAGGGATGATGGACCTGAACAAAAATTTGCTGATCTTGGCCGATGACTAAGGGAATTTGACGTTCTTGTTTGCTCTCTTAGGGTGCAACTGCACTCGTCTAGACCAAGTCATCCAACTTCTTCACCTTCTCATCAGACACCTACGCCGCCTCAAATACAGTCCCCAGCAATGCTGCCGCCGACATTTTATCCAGCACTGCCACCTGCCGTACCTCTCCAACTAAGCTTGCCAAACGATAGCAATGGAGATATTCTTGCCGCCAATGAAAACGGTGGTCCCAAGGATAGAACTGAGGGAGTTGCAACATCCAACTTGTGGCCGGGTCATCTTGGGCAGCGGTGCTTTTGAAACCGTTCATCTAGAAACATTCCACGGAAACAAAGTAGCCGTCAAATACGTTAGGGCAACAACAGATCTAGACCGACTTCCCGTCCTGAGGGAGGCGAGGGCAATGGGCCTTCTTTCAGGGCATCTGTCATTCCCTTTCTTTTTTGGCCTGGCAGTGGCTGGCCACCACCAAGGACTCGTAATGGAGTTCATTGGGAACTCCATTACTGGCCAGTCACTTACCCTAGCGGATGCCCTGGAAGGGCCCAACCGTATACATCTTGCCCCGGCTTCCTGGCGCCGCATCGTGCTGGATGTGCTGGACGGTTTGCGATATGCACGACAGGGGTCTCCTGTATTATTGACGAGGGATTGTGTACCCTGGCGAGCCATCCTCGGGTACACTACCTCACCTCAGCACAGAAGGCGCGATGGCGGCACTATTACGTGCACATCGCCTGGTGGAGGATGCAGCACCACAGACCCAGCTGAGTGATGTTTTCCAGATGGGTCTGGTGCTGTATTTTATCGGTCTCTGGGGCGGTGTGCCAGGCCTGATACCGCTCGCCTAGTGGTGTCTGAGGCGGAACCCCCAGATGCGGCCATCAATGGCCGTACTCCGGCTTATAGTGGCTGGGGTTGCCTAGGTCAATTAACTTGCCATTCCAGTCGAACTTTTTCCGGTGTGCAGTACTCTTTGAGGATTTGGAGGGTGGGGAAATTTTCCATTCATTTTGGCACGTGTGGTTCGGAGATGAGGCTACGTTGGTTGGGAAGGAAAACAAAGAATTGAAATGCCTGGGGGCGGTTTGCCCTTGCCTTGCCCAAAATACTCCATGAAATAGCGCATTGAGTTTCAAAGTACAAACATTTTGGTGAACGGATGATCGCCAAGACTGAGATTGGCAGTTCTTACTGTTGGTGCTAGGTGTTTTAACAGAACAAAAAATGACATGTTTGATAAACAAACAAATGACTTTAAGATATTGCAACAAACAGTTTTAAACTAATGATTGAATTTTTGTTAACTTTTGTTAAGAGAAAATAAAAGTTAATATTAGTCTTCTTTGGACAATACCGTATCATTTCTGGTTTTGATACACAAAAAAGGAAATATTTTGCTTCCTCATCTTATATTTACTGTTTACAAAAATGTGAATGTTTGAAAACACAAGAGTGATAATCTAATTACATTTCGAAAGTGAGGTGAAACTTTCTATAATTACACTTTCTCAACATGTAAGCAATGCCTGGGTGAAACCTTAATTTCTTTCAACATAAAGTTATAAAAACATTTTGCCAAATGAAAAAGTGACACATTAAAAGTTATTTGAAGTCAGTATCGTCACTTCATTGAATTGTGGATTTTATGGGGAAAATTGTCATGAAAACGTTAAAATAGAAGCATACAGGTATATTTTACCTGACATGCAATAAGTGTTTTTTAATTACTTGAAAACGAAGAACATAAAAATACTGGGTACTTTTGAAATGTGTGTCAATGGATGTATCGTGCATTCATAGTTTATTCGGTAGTACAGTTTTGCGATCATCATTTAAAAAATGCTCTGAAAAGGTCGGCAAAATAAAACCAAACCCCAAACCAGAAAATGCTTCCATTTGTTGCTATACTCTTCAGTTCGGTGTCTTGGAATTTGTATTTGGTTGACAATAGTTATTCTTAACGGGAATTTTCAATATCGAAAACAAGTAATTCGAAAAAAAAAAAACAGTACTTAAACTTTCAAAGAAATCAGTTGGATAATATAGTGAAATGGACATTTGAAGCGTGTTCAATTGCGTTTTGACAGAAAATATAGCTCCAGGATTTCCATTAATGATTTACATGCCCTTGCGGGACAAACAGATGAATTTTTAAGGCCTGCATAGCCTGGGAAGGCGTGGAGTAGTACAGTGCATCGAATTTGAGTCTGACACACGACAAGAGCCGTTGTGTGCCTGACATCACTCAAGTTTTAACCGCTCACATTCCATTATCCACTCACAGCCTCACAATCAGCACCAGGGGGGTGGGTCGATGTACACATCTGATGGTAATTTATAACTCTAGCTGTATAGAAAAATATGAACATATAGTTCATAGTTAGCCGCGCCTCTATATGGAACTTTGTGTTGAGTTTTGTTAATCTTAGATATTGTGCGTCCCTAGTCTGGCTCCCGGAGGACTGAGGACCCCCAACGACTCTTGATAAAATCTATTAAGTCACCCATCATCCACGGCTAAATGATTAATTAATCACGCAACATGTCATCATGGTAGCCAGAAGCCTAATTTGGGTCACGGTCATTTATGGCTGGATTCCTGTTTGTTTATTTATTTTACCTGCCCCTTCAATCGAACGAGAACAGTCAGATTCATCTGGCCTGTGAACCAGTCTAGCGCATTTCGAGTCTATTTCGTATATTTTATAAGTCAATATTTTCTATCTTGATATTTGCAATAGACGGAACGTCTATTTTGTGAAATTTTGTGAAATTTTGTGAAATTATAGAACTACTGCAATGAGCATAAGAACTCATCTTCTGCACATTAATTCCCTGTACAGTATTTGCGCACCACAATAAACTGGGTTTAGTACCTCACAAATAATAAATGACAGCATTTGATTCCTTAACATAGAATTATTGCAGCATAAAGCATTTAATTTTTTTTATCAAAACATTATTTGTATCGTGCAACATACCTAGCTGGTGGGTGGGCTGATTGGTTCACAGGATGACTGGATGGTGGGTAGGCTGAATTGGTTCTCAAGATGACTGATTGGTTGGTAGGCTGATTAGTTCACAAGATGACTGGCTAGTGGGTAGGCTGACTGGTTCACAAGATGACTGGCTGGTGGGTAGGCTGATTGGTTGAGACAGGATAAAGGATGAAGCTACTCATCACACCAGCTGATCGATGACAATGAACAGAATGTAGTACATGTATCTGTCAGTGTGCTCATTGTTGATCACAAACACCTTCCACAAATTGAACGCCTGAAGACATAAAAACATGAAGTTAACTTCACAGACAGCACAGCAAAATAACAATATTGGGGACAATTAACGCATGGTTTGCTTTACTAGCAATGGGGACAGTCCAGTGATTTGTCACTGTACACAACTGTACAACGGTGTGGCTCAGACCAAATGACTTCAAGAGCACTTAAATATTGAGATTTGCTATGTTATCTGGACTTCATGTCAGGGCAGACATGTTTGGGGAAATAAGCAATATGTGAATCACTGGTCAGGCAAGGGGGTGCGGCCTTCTCGGACAACACTCCTCCAACAAACCCAACCTTCTATTGAATGGAGTTTTGTGACAGTAGGGTTGAAATCAACATGGCCACATCTACCACTTCTTTTGCACCTGTGGAGCTGTCTGTTAAAAGGTGTTCTGGGTATAAAGCCATTTGAAAGGCAGCACCCGCGAGACGTGAACAGAATGGAGTCAGGGGGTCTGTCCTCACCTGTAAGACCATCCAAGTGAGCTGTGCCAGACAGGAAAAGTGGATCAGCACCCTTAGGGTAGCACAGGAGGGTGCAGAGACAGAGCTACTCACATACGCTGAGATGACAAAGATGATCTGAGGAGAGAACAGGTGGACAGGTTATTTTCCAATTAATATCAATCCTAGCTCCCTCAGAACTCTTGCTAGGAATCTCACTCAATCTGAGGAGAGAACAGCTGGAAAGATCAATATGCCAATAAATATCTCTGAGTTCTTTGATTATTTAAAATCCTCCACTGAACAGGGAATCGTCCACTGTGCAGGGAATCCTCCACTGTGCAGGGAATTCTCCACTGTGCAGGGAATCCTCCACTGTGCAGGGAATCCTCCACTGTGCAGAGAACTAATGGCAAAGTCTTTGAACTTCAGCATCAGGCAAGGTAACACTCGCTTGGCTCTATCTTCCTACATCCTACGAAATCTTCCAAACTTCTTACTGGTTTCTTTGAAGGATCTGGAAGACCAAAGCTTAAGATTTGAGCTCTCCTACTTTCCTGTGGGCATCTGTTGGAAAGAACCACCTTGGAATCACTGATACTCCATTTGGTTTGATACTAGATACAGTTGATCTTACCTGGCCAAGTTCATGGATTTTTTCTCCCAAATTTCAAAACAGCATCAGGCATAAAGCACATCTATAAATGTTGTTGTTACCTGGAGTGACATGGCGGCCATGCACATATGCATGAAAAGCTTGGCCGAGAACATGGAGAAGACTGAGCAATGTTGGCACACAACAGGCCCACCTGCACAGAGAGAATGAAACAAGTCCTTCATGACTTCTTGAAGATGACGCAGCTGGCTCCGAGGGGGGGTCACCTGAGCGTCATTGGTGTAGATGCAGTATTAAAGTGACAAGGCTGCACAACCTGGTGAAACTCTGCTTTGCCCCTTTGATGGCTACAGACTAAAGCTGAGCAAAAAATACGAGCACAAAATGTAAGCAGGTGGGTTTTTCTTCCCAAAATTATGTTGGCCATTCAACTAGAATGTCAGTAAAACTTTTAGGAATGCCCAATCATATTTAGAAATCAGTAAAACTGTTAGAAATTCCCAATCATAATTAGAAATCAGTACAACTTTTAGGAATGCCCAATCATATTTAGAATCAGTAAAAGTTGTAGGAATACCCGATCATATTTAGAAAGCCTATCAATACCTGGAAAGTAGAGATTTATTTACACCCAGGCCTAGTAGATATTCATCAGCTGACTGAGCAGGTTGCTAGGCAATTTCCTCCCCCCCCCGCACGACCATCTAAATGGTATCCATGACAACGGCCAGCTGCTCCTTGGTCACCTGGCCCCTAGCTAGCCCTGCCATGCTCCACCATGCCCAGGAGGATGTTGTAGATGTTGTCGTCACTCAGGCCAATGAGAGCGCTGTAGTGGTTGTCCCAGATATCAGACAATCTGCTTGTCTTCCAAGAGGGTGATGCTGGCTGCTGTGCTGGGTGTGGACAACGGCCCCACCGGTAGCCCCCATCAACAAACATGCACAGTCACTGGTCGGCTGGGCATGTCACCATGCCCTGCACTTCCCCGAGTTGTGTGTAGAGATCAGCATCATTGGTGATGTCTCCGATGGGACTGTGCGTCGCTTGCCACTTCACCTGAAATTGAAACAATCTTCCTGCTCACAAAACTTTATCTTTTCAAGACGTTCAAAGTGAGTCATGCTTTTCAAAAAAACTTAAAGAGTAATTTATTTAATGCAAATGATGGCTAAGGGGAGACTTAGCGGACTTCACCAAAGAAAGCCTGCCCTCTATCAAGAGTGAGTGTAACAGAGGGCTGGGCATCCTCAATTCTTGCTCAAAGCGGATCACTCCGTTGAAGTTGTCACTCACGACGATGGTGAAGTGAGTAAACCCCTGAACGTGGGGAAGCAGCAAATGAAATATTAAAGTTGAAAAAGAAGAAACTGGTGTTGAAGTCGACTCCATCATGAGCCCTTTCACAAGACCAAGCACAAGCGTGAGGTGAACCATTGCAAAGGGGATGCCTGTGTGTGACAGCTTGCATGTAGTTGAGTAGCATGTGACTGGATGGCTTTTTGGGGACTTCTGGTGGATTCATGGGTATCTTGGGGTAAGGGGTGGCACTTCACCCCCCAAAAAGGAGGAAAAAGAAAAGATGAACAAAAAACTTCAAGGGAAGTTGCAAGATTAAAATCACAACTTCCCTTTAAAAACTTTGAAATGTACCCCTTCTACCATACACACAATGTAGTTCATTGATTTGTTGGTGAGTGCTTTGTAGCCCCACCAGAAAGAAATCTTGCTCTCGATGCGAAGAAAATCCTGGCAAAGCCAATGGACGGACTCAACTACAACGTTGACAGAAACATAACACTAAACAACGTCGTAACACCAGATATAAAGCCCAATTTACAGAATCGGTACTAAATTTTTTCACTTTACATTTTACTCCAAAACTCCATCTATTACATATCAATTCCTTGGCGCTCATTTCCAACGCGCCGCTGAACCTCGCAGCTTGTCCACACAGAAATACCCTTGAAAAATCAGTGCTCATTTCTAGTTTTTCTTCCATAGCCCAGAAACGCGTCAAACACTTGCTTCCTCAACTGAGTATTATGAACTTCAGATACATTTCTTTTGAAAAATCTTTATAAGTTGGCAAAATTCATTCGTTTAACCCCGTCATTTTTTAGTTCAACATTGGAGTTTCATGTAAATTCACCGTTTACGCTCTCTTTCTGCTTAACTTCCCAACTTCAACCCACCGTAACTCTGGCTAGCGCCACCCTTTGACCTCCTCAATCGCAGGGTAGTTTCTTCTATTCATTAGCTAACTTACAGTACCATGTAAAAATGTTTTTGATTGGCCACTATTCCGACCAGTCTTTATGGAAACAAAGTTTTGCTTCCAATGAAATAACAGTTAAGATCGGGCATTCAGCCATCGGCTTCCACGTGTATGTGTGCACGGCGTACGTATACCGCACGTGCGTGCATGTGGTGGCCACGTTGCATCAAGAAAGTAGAAATTTGTGGGTGCATGGGAAAAACTGTGTTAGTAAGTCCTCTTTATATGATTAAAATCCCTGTGCTTTTTCAACTACCACATATTCCTAAGAGCAACTGCTTTTACAATGAAGTTAACGTAACAGGAACATGGGTGTCAGAGTCTTGTACCTCTTGCTGCATGTTACACATTGCACAATACTGTATGGGTCTGCCCTATCTGTCAAATGGTATCGTCTGTTTTGTCTGGGTACGGTTTGGGCAGTTCTGTTTACACAAGGCTCAAGGCTAAAGAGAAAAAGATAAGTACATGAATGTAGGCACAGTAGTTTTTGGAGGAGCGCTTTATGTATTGGAAGGAATTGATATGATCTCATCAAACGAGGTGCAAAATCATACTGATCGCTGGTCCTACCTTTAGTCCACCTGTCGCTTTGGCCCTGGGTGATGCGTACCCCTCCTATGAGGTCTGCCAGTGAGAAAAACTTCAGACTTGCTACATGTACTTGCTTCTGAAGAATTAAGGCAAAAGCCATTTTCAAAATGATGATACTTACAAACCTGTAGTAACTTAAACCGTGTGACATGGAGTTGTGGATGATTGATTCAGAAACCATCTCACAAATTTGGCAAAACCATCTTTGCTTCCAAGTAAGCTCTATCAAAACCTTAATTAGCCAAAAAACCCTAAAGTGTCACAGTGTGGTGTGGCAAGACTCACCCAGAATGCGATCTCCATGTCCACCTCTCGGTAGTCCAGACCGCCTGTGGCATGGGGTCTGTTCTGACACTATCCTAGCTGCCAGGGCTCTCCTCTACCAATGGTCCACACTCTGACCCGGCCTCCCCATGGGTGCCACCTGAAAAAAATTAAGGCAATTACATTTCAGGTTAATCATGTTAATAGAAATCAGCACTCCTTCCTGTGACGAAAAGCGCTCAGGCTGAAGGGGGAATCTTTCCAAACTAGGCCTAGTCCAAATTTTACAAAACTGGTGTCAGAAAATGACATATGTCATTGTATGTAGGTCCAGCATGAAAAACAATTATCTGAATATGGCAGCAAATTCGGGAAGAGAGTATAGCTATGGAAGGCCTACGAGGCCTGCATGATGAGGGGCAGACACATGTACAGTCGTCTGCCCTTTTTGGTGGGTTATTAAACATCTTGGGCCTTCCTGCTCGTACCTGATCTCTGGATGTTCGGTGTGACATGCTTGAAAGTGGCCTTGCTCGCGCTCTCGGCTAGGCGGCTAGCCGGCTGTCTCGATATCAGCACGCCGTAGGGATCATTGCAACCCTAGTCACCTCAGAGACAGGGTACCTGGAGCTAGTTGGGCTGGTGCCTTGCAAGGGGGGGGGCACACTGTAAATCACATACACCACTCGATTAGACAATTGTTCTGGCTAGCTTTGTTCTCTAGAATTCTTTCAAAAGTGTAGTTTCTCACGATTTGGAATGCAACAACATTTCTTGAAACAATAAAAGCGCTGTTGCTAAAAAGAGGAACAAGAAACAATCAATGTACTGGTGCCATGGAGGAAACTTGAAGTGCTTCGATTTTGGAAAAGTTCGCGTTGCTACGAAAAAGATGACGCTCGATTGAATAGGACTACTTTAATTCCATCATCAATCCGGCTCAGTTCAATGCTTGAGAGGACTCCTTTTATCAAGGCAGATAAGCCAACAACAGAGGGTGCAAGACCGTATTCCCAGAAAAGGCAACCCCCCCCATAAAATTAACAAAACAGTTAAATGCTGCCCCATCCTCAGGGATTGCTACTTCTAGCACACTGCTAGACACCATGGAAACGAGACTGTGCAAACTTGTCTGTCAAGTGAATATAGTTAATTTGCTCGAGTGGCGCGTTTTTCAGTTTTTAAGACAACTATTAACAAGGAAGGCGAAACAGAATGAAGTAATGACCATTTTAAGAATTACATGTGGAACCATATTACATCTGCAAGAGAGCCGATATAACTGTTCCTAAAACCTTTTTTCTAATATGCAAAAAAAACCCGCCTATTATAATGAAATTTATATTTTATTCAGTAAGTCAATGCCCAGGATTTAAGGATCTTTAAAACTTGTTCACCCTGAAGACCCAACATCGTTAATGGCAGAATATCGACGAGAATATGATATCAAATCAGTGCTCTGAAATATGTGATTGCCAGAGCACTGATTTGATATTATATTCTCGTCGATGTTATGATCACGGGATCACGCAGCCCTTGCATATTTTTCTGATCGTTAATGGCAGGAATTTACGTCATGTTTTGTGACGTCACATTGGAGCGTGTATATGCAACCAAGGAAAACGCGCGCGTTCACCTGGAAGCGTTTGTGTTTGGCGTTGTAGTAACACAAATCAGATCCCTCACAGGTTTACGTGAGAACAGACGCTCTTGAAGCTATTGCAGCTTTCTATCAAGAATTCTGATCAGCTAGTCACTTCATTAGCCATTATTTTGCATATTGCCTGATTTTAAAGTTGTGCTCGTGTTTCCAATAAGTTACTTTAATTTTCCAGAGTTGTTCATTGTCGTTAAAAAGGAGACATGCCAGCAGATATGTCCCAAATCTTGGGCAGAATATTCTGATCACACAAAATGCCCCAATTTTTGAGTTGTTCAAATATTTATCATAAAAGAGCGGCACTTCATGTCTTAGGATTGCTAGCTTAGAGTAGCCCAGTGTAGCTTACTTGCTCCCTATTAGGGACATGTCCATCATTTTTGTTGCTTTTCGGCAACCCCTTTACAGGGAGTCATGGATATCAGTTTGATATCAATACACCACGGGCCAAAGGAGACGTATGTGGATTGCGGTTTACCTGTAAGTAGGCTCTCTCCAATATTCTACACCCATTTCAAATTTGCAAGGTCTGAAGTTATTATTATTCCCTTAGTTAAGAAATAACA